>NW_003852400.1:20833336-20853948 GCF_000181295.1 Otolemur garnettii
AAAAAAAAAAAAAAAACAAAAAAGAAAAGTATGTTCCTGTCCTGTGACAACGAACACTCTATTTTCTCATTTCAGGTTGTGATAGTCTCAGGTGAAATCCCTGTGGTAAGGACTTGAGACTAGTGTCCTATAAAATGAAACCCTCTTTTTCTGAATGTCACTAAGTAGTAAGCAGTGAAATGGGAGCAAAAATTTGTTTTTACTTCATCAAAATCAGTATTGAGGTGTTCTTTGTGCATGAGCCCGCTCTAGCCATTGTGAAGGAATCTGAGATGTCAAGTCATCCTGTGGCCCTTCAAGTTGTCATCATTGATACAACACCAGGGAAGCAAAGACCGCCAACTAGAGGGCACTGGCTGTGCTTCACATAGAGGGAAACCAAGAGGAGGCACTGACCGTAGTTGGGAAGAGCAAGAAGAGAGCAAGGCCAACTTGCTGCAGAAGAGAAGTGTGGTCATAGTACTGCAGCCACTCAATTTTCCGTCTTCATCTTCCCACTGTTTTTCAGGTTTATCGAATGTGGCTATACAAAAGAACTGTCTAAGCATTTAACGCAAATACAAATGAGCATTACTCTTTTCAAAGCATGCTGAAAGGCATGCTGTAACTGCGTTAGGACTTGGCAACATAATGGAGTATTCTCCAGATTACTAGTTCTTCAACTTCAATTTTGGAGGATGGGTTTAAATTGCAGAAGAAACCCACAGTCATTTAGAGCCAACACTGTGGAATAAGGTTAATGACTTAATTTATTTTTATAATTTTAAATGTTTATTTATTTATTTTTTTAGAGGCAGGGTCTCATTTTACTATTCAGGCTGCAGTGCAGTGGCATCATGGTAGCTCACAGCAGCCTCAAACTCCTAGGCTCAAGCAATCTTTCTACTTCAGTAATTAGTTAAATTGCTTAACTAATTTCTTTTTTTTTTTTGGTAGGGACAGTGTTTCCCTATGTTGCCTAGGCTGATCTCAGACTCCTGGCCTCATGCAATCTCCCTACCTCCCAGAGTTCTGGGATTATAGGTATGAACCACCTCACCTGCCCTGTGACCTAATTTAATAATAACATTCTGGTTTAAAATAAAGAAAAAAAACACTTTTAAAGAAAAGAATCTATCTTATCTTCTTTACTCAATCATGTTTACCATAAGTCCCCAAGTTACAAAAATACAAGTTGTGTACTTGCACTTACAGAGGTTAACACGTTAGTAGGTAAATTACAACTTACGCACAAATTCAACTTAAGAACAAACGTACAGAACTTATCTCATTTGTTACCCCAGGACTGCCTGTATTTTGATTTCACTACTTCCTCATGTATTGAGTTTCATTATAGGCATAATCTTTCCTGTCTTAATTTTATGCTGTATTTGGCTCATCCAGAGTCAGCCTCAACTCCTTCAAACTATATTCCCTCCACCTCCTGCAAGCATCTCTTCCAGCTCCTACTACTTTGAAGCCTTGAAATTCCTTGCTTCTGATATGATTTCTTTAACGGTAACAGATTTTATCAGATTATGTACGAAAAACATGTTCATTGCAGAAAGTCCAAAAATTCAGAGAAACACAAGGATGAAAAGTTATTTGCAATTTTACTGCTCAGATAACCAATATCCAGATTTCAGTGGATCTTGATCTTCCTTCTATGCCTCTCTCTCTCTGTCTTTCTCTCTCTCACACACATACTTAGTTTACTATAACTCCCATTCTACAAACTGCTTACAATTCATTTTCTTCTGACTCCACTATGCTGTTACTCCTTTTATCATTAGCATTTCAGGCTGCCCATCCCTCTACTTTAAGATGCAGCCTAGTACATTGTTCCAGTGAACAGGCAATCTAATTGTAGAAATTTGGAGTGATTCAACTAGAGTGGCCTCTGCTACTGAAGATGAAAGTGGAAGGATAATTTCATTTTGACTTTGGATTGTGGTTCACTTTCTTGCCTTTGGCAGAGAGCTCCCAATAGAAGTGAACCTTTTGCCCAAGGAATGGCTGTTTACTAAATGACTTGTAAAATCACCTATCATCTGTTCTCTTTAACAATTTATGGCTGGGTGGGAACAATACCTAAATTTCCATCCTGATTCTGTTTGCCATCCTGCATGGGAGCAGATGGTAAGTATTTGCTGTGAATGACCTTTCATTTTCTTTAATTTTTATCACTTAGTGCTCTCCCCTGCAGCACTGCCATATGTCGCACGCAAAATGCAGTGGTTACTGGGTTATTATTTACAACTGGAGCTCGAAGGCATATACGTTTTGTGAACTGCAAGGAGATATTTGTCTGAATTATTGGCCTGACACTGTATTCCACCAGGGCTCATACTAGATTATGACATCGTAACCTCATAAATATGTGGTCAATCTTGATAGATTTGGTTATACCTTTTTCTGTCAAAATAAAAAATATGTTCTGCTTTTATGAAGGAAACCTTCATGGAAACTGCCTTTAGAAAACAGAATAGGTGACTCAGACTGGAATTCTAAATTATGATGTGGACTTCTATGGAGGAATACTGAAATATCACATTTACTAGTTATTGAGGAATTTTGCTAAAGGTCAGAAATGAAAGGACCAAAGCACCATAATGAAGAAGCTGTCGTCTTATAATATAATTTAACCTTTGTACAGCATCATCCATGATGGAATTTGAAATGGATATGAAGAAAGATCATCTGCTCCACTTTAGTCAAATTCAAGAAACTTTCTTTTTTTTTTTTTTTTTTGAGACAGAGCCTCAAGCTATCCCCCTGGGTAGAGTGCTGTGGCATCACAGCTCACAGCAACCTCCAACGCCTGGGCTCAAGCGAGTCTCCTGCTTCTGCCTCCCAAGTAGCTGGGACCACAGGCACCCACCACAATGCCTGGCTATTTTTTGGTTGCAGCCCTCATTGTTGTTTGGTGGGCCCGGGCTGGATTCGAACCTGCCACCTTAGGTATATGTGGCTGGCACCTTAGCCACTTGAGCCACAGGCGCCAAGCCAAGAAACTTTCTTGAGTTCTTACTCTGTGTACCCAGTGGATACAAAGATGAGCAATGCCAAACTACTGTTTGGGGTTGGGATGCTTACAACTGACGGTGAGTCAGGGAAAATATAATGTAGTGGGGACCAGGGAAGAGCCGTGTGTGGAACACCGCAGAAACACAGTGACCTCTCAGTGACACTGAGGAGGTGAGGCAGCAAGGGGCAGGCATGAAGTGATGCCATAAAGGAAGAAGAGGGTGACCAGATGAAGAGAGAGGAGCAGGGATGACATCAACTAAGGGGCATATTCCCAGTTTGCGTGGAATGATCAAGACTGCAAACATATCGATGCCACATCAACAGGTAGAAGTGACAAACCTTCAGACTAAAACATGCATGTTATCTAATTTTCCTTACCTGAAACCAAGAAAACAAAATGAAAACAAATACTGAAACAGGGCTCAAAGAATGATAGCTACCCAGAAAAATTATTAATGAGTCTGGGTTGTGTTTCTCTATGTTATATGATAGGTAATAATTGCTCAGCACAAATAAGATCCTAATATTTTATTTCTAAATCCGATCCACCTATGAGTGAATGAGGAATAAGTAAATGAATCAATAGCAATAGGATGAAATGCTGACCATGAGAAGGTTTCTACATTTGACCATAAAAATAAGACAAAAATTAATAATACTAAATTCACAATTACCAACTGAGTCAAAATCTTTCTTAAGTCATGTAGCGAATTCATCTTTACTATCTGTAAGTGGAACCCATATTTGTATATTTTCTAAATGTCCTTCTTTGGTAATTATTCAAATTGGGGTACTTTAATTCTTTCAAATAACACAGAAAAGGGAAGAAGGTTTAGGAGTCTAACGTATAATATTTGACATTCGCAGGTGTGATTATATTTCTCTTTCTCATGTTACATTTTCTATACTGCATATCACAGCATTTTCTATGATGATAATGAGATTGGTGTTTAGACTTGCACATTGGAAAGAAAGATCTTATTTTCACTTTGCAAGATTAAAACGAGCTATACAGGAACCACAAGGCCGGCCTGACCTGGGCAGTGGGACAGGGAATTGCTGGCTATAACCCTGGCGCCTTTGCCTACTTTCCCTGGCAGCAGGGGCCTGTGCTGTCTGTGATAAATGTATTGCATTTTGTAAACTTTCTTACTCTGTAAACCTCTCTTTCCCTTCCTTAATAAACCTTATTTCATACTTGCCTTGAAAAAAAAATAAAATGAACTATACAGCAAAATGGAAGTATGTGCCTGTATTTATTTGTGTGTACCTGTAATCGTTTATGCAGTTTTCCCCAGGAATTCTTACTTTCAATACGCCTAGAGTTTAATGATAGGTAGGTAGATAGAGAGATAAATAGCTACAAGAAAGAATCAACATAAAGAAAATACTTTACTGTAGAAAAATGAAGTATGTTAAATGAAGGAATGGTAGTGTTTGAAAAAGTAAAACATTCTTTTCAAGGTATTCTTTCAGTTTTCTCTTTGCATTCTCTGCATGGTTCTGGGTTCCTGAAATTAAGATTTCTCCGTTCCGTTGGAAATGGGGTCACATGATGGACTGAATCACAAAACGCAAAGTGAATGGTCCCTGGCCAGTATCTCAATTTGATCTACAAGAAATAGTGTCAGTAGATATATTTCATGATGAGACAGGTGTGATTAGAATTAGTCCTAGACTATAATAATGGTAAAATCCAAATGACATCTGGTGCTTATATTCTCTGTGACTACCCCATAAAAACTTCTCAGAAAAGCAAACAAAAAGGCACCTCATGAATATTTCTTGGAAAAAAAAACTTACAATATATGATGGGCGTAATGATGTCACTTTCCATCTCACTGACAGGGTTCTTCACCAGACAACTGTAATTCCCAATGTCTTCCTTGGTCACTGGAGCAATATGAAGGCTGTTGTTCTGGGGAGAAAAGGAGTAGGTGGAGCTGGTGTGGACAGGCCTGCCGTTTTTTAGCCACTGGTAAATTAGCCGAGTGCCCCCTTCCACCTGGCATGTCAGGGTCATATTCCCCACATATTCTACAGCCCCCGAGGAAGGATGAATCTGCACCACTGGCTTTCTGACAGGATCTGCAATATAAGAGAGATAGGAATGATTCTTTTTACTCACTGAACTGCAACAAAACTCTATGAGGGCTTTCAAATAGTAACTCCTGGGGAAACAATTCTAGAGCTTTACTCCATAAATGTTGACAGCTTGAGCAATAAAGAAGAGAATAAAAAGTTGTGGAAAATCCAAAATATCACCAAATTCTAGAACTTACTCTTCAAGGATTGTTTAATGAAACCCTTTACATTATAGATAACACAGTATTTGCGAATACCAGCTTCCTTATTTTCTGCTGGCTGCACTTTCCCCATACTGTAAAGGTAAACCAGGCAAAATTTATACGGTTATTACCCTCTCTTGCCTTGTCCCAATGTCCCAGGAGCAGCCAGATGGGGTGGATGTGGTGCACCCAAATTTCTGGCTACCATCTGCAAAATATATTGCTGTTCATATACAGTATACTTTTGGGAAGTTGAGGGAAAATGTTAGAAAATCGCTAACGTATAGCTTTCTTTGTTTTTATGTATGTAATCAAATTAATGACATGCTTTAATGACTTTGCATTTGTGTTAGTCACTTTAACAGAGCAAAGTCTATGTTTCAATCCAAGTCCATCCGCAAATAGGATTAAACGTATTTTGGGATTATATCAAATTAGACAAAAACAGAGACAAATTCAATTTGTCTTTCAATTACTTGTTGGAAAGTCAAGTAATAGGAAAATCGTCTTACTTCATGGCCTGGCACTGGATAAAGTCTGTCAAATTAATATGTTTCTAAGAATGAATAAATAGTTCCTCTCTGAATTTTAACTGTAAAGTTGATAGACAAGGATGGGGATTAAATAAGCATCCAGAAGCATTTTTAGCAGTTTTCATTAATCTTAGAGATTCTTGACTTGCACAGGTTACATAGCAGTCAGTGGCAAACGAAGAGAGCCTTAAATCTGACAGTAGTATTCTCTCCTGCATTTTGCTGTGAGATGAATTTAATGATGTTCTATGTATGATTACTGGACAGAGAGTGGGATGATATACAAGTGATAGATGATTGCCTCTGATGTTTAGGCCTTAATTTTCTATCAAGCTTTTAATTAGGGTTGACCCATCTTCCTTAGATAAATTTGTCGACTCATGCTCACATTTTCCTACACTGGAAAATGTGCATTAGCTCAGAAACAGCCCAGAGAAGATCAAAGCAAATGGGGGATAAAGAAGGGCAGTTGGAAGGAAGTTGAAGGGCAACTTGCAGGCAGCTGAGTAATGCTGAAACTTGTAGCACTTCTCCAGGTGGGGGTAATCCACTGGCTTATCCATTTAATTTAATCCTTCATCTTCCCTGGCAAGAACAAAGGATTTGAAAAAGGTTTATGTTCATGTTATGATTGAAAAAGAAAAATGAATTGTATGCATTTATCATGCATAAAAAGCTTACATTTCAAATGCATCTTATGTGTGGAAGTACGTGTGGAATGGGACAAACAGGTAACATGTCAATGATCTTGCATGAGGAGAACCAATCATTAGAAGAGTCATTGGTATTGTGATTTTTCATTTGCCTAAAACAATGTAAACTAGGTGTGGGAGTTTCCTTTCCAAGAAGGATATTGGCTCAGGCCCTAAAATTTAGGCTTCACTGAATTTTGGTTGCATTTCCCCAAATAGTTCCAACGTTACTGCTGATTAACAAGTGAGGATGTTCTACTGAAGGTTTTGGGGGAGACAGGATACCACACATGAGGGTGCCCTTTAGTGATCTCTTTCCTTTCCCCAAAGTTGCTCTGCAGGCATCTGCTTCCACCTCCTGTGTCCATGCTCCCCTGAAGCCGCCTCCATCTCCTCTGTGGGCACTTATTTACTCCCAGATAGTGGTCAGGAAAGGCCCTGAGGACAGAGCAGCCAACAATACAAAGTCTTGTCCTCATGGACCTCATATTCTAGTTAGGAAGAGACACGATAAACAAATAAAAATATATAGTATGTCCAGGTGCTAGTAAGTGCTATGAAAAAAGGAAAAGCAGAAGTGGAGTGCAGAGTGACTGTGTGTGTGCTTGGGGGAGTGAGGTTATACTTTATATAGGGGTCAGGAGAGGCCTCACTATTAAGTACATTTGGGCTGAGACTTAAAGGAAACAAGGGAGGGGACCTTGCTGGTATCTAGGAGAAAAGCCATCTAGATAGAGCCAACAGCAAGTACAAAGGCCCTGAGGTGTGAGTGTGTTTGGTCTGTTCTAGGATGAGTAAGGAGACCATCCTGGCCAGAATGGAGGGAGTGAGGAGGATGCAGGTAGGAAATGGGGCCAGGCAGGGGCTGGGTACGTGGGGCCCTGCAGTCCATTGCTAGTACTTTGACTTTTCTATGGATGAGATAGAAGCTATAGGAGCATTTTAAGTTGCAGGAGGTAGGAACAGGTACAGGGAGACCAGGGGACAGGTCAGGATATTCCAGCACACAGCTGATGGTTGGACAACAGTGGAGGCGGTGAGAAGTGGTTGCACTTTGTCTATACAGGATGTCCCAAAGGTTGTCCCTAAAGTTGCTATATTTAAGGAAAACAAAAAACTGTAGCTAAATGTCTCTTTATTTACAAAATATTCATTGTCAAATTTTACAAAGAAGTGGCCAACAGAGTATTTTGTAAATATTTTATAAAATTTTGTAATGAATATTTGTAAACAAAGGTAAATTTAGCTACTATTCTCCATTTTCCCTATGTATGGTGGCTTTAGGGGTGACCTTTGGGGCAAGCTGTATTTTGAAGGTGAAGCTGACAGGGTTTTCTTGACCGGATGTGGGATGCGAGAAAAAGAAAGGTCAATGATGATGCAAGGTTTGGGGCCTGGCAGTTGGCAGAATGGTTTCTGTGTATACTGAAATGGGGGAACACTGTCAGAGAAACAGGTCTAGAGAGAAAAATGAGAAGCTGGGCTTTGGACATTGTATATTTAAGGTATGTCACTGACATACCTCAGTGAGAAAACAAGTGTCTGGAAGTTAGCTGGGCCCACTCTCCTCAGCCCCTCAGAAGACATTTCCAGGTATTTCTATTGTCCTTGAGCAAGTCACATCCTCCCCCAGTGTGCCACACCAAAAATATCCATGGGACAAAAATAGGGCTCTCCCGGGGTATATTTTACCGCTGAAAAAATAAGATTTTCTCCATCTCATGCTATTAGCAACTTTATATTGGATAGTTCCCAGGAAAATGGATAACAAGTTACATTATTGTTTGACTGCCTTTTGCTGGGCCCTTGGCATACCTTTACATGCATGTCATATGTAAACTTCAGAAAGCCTCATGAAGTAGCTAATGTCCTTAGTGCCATGAGATAGTGAGGCTTTAAGGATTAATTCATTTGCCCAGAGTTGCAGAGCCAGGGCCTAAAACCCAGGCTGTTCAGTTTCCTGAGCCTTTGCTAACCACCATCCTAGCCGGCTGCCCATGTACACACAGTGGACTCACCGTCAACAGTGACTTCTATCTTCTGTTTAGCGGAGAGTGTTCCATTTCCCTGAATGTTGACCTTCACGATGTAATTGCCTTCATCTGTAAACTGCAGTGGGTTGATGAGCAGAGATGCGTTGGGTGGCATCATGCTGAACTTGTGTTGGTACTCCAAGTCGGGAACCACAGACTTATTCACAGAGCCCAGCAAGTATTTGGGCATTGTGTGGAGCCTCTCAAACAGCCATATGATCTGGATGTCTGATGCCTGAGTGTGGAAGCCATAGTGCACAGGGAGGTAGAGGGCCTGACCCCTGATGCCGTGGACAATGTGTGAGGACACCGTCACCTTCAGTCCTGAACAAGCACCTGCTGCAAAGGAAAGGAAGGCTGTGAAGACCGCGAGCCACATTTCAAGTTTAAAGTGGAAACTGCAGAAAGAACTTGATCAGGTGATAATCCTTTCCAAAGAAGAGCTGCTTCTAGGTACTGACCATTCTAGTGCCGGTTGCAGATAGAGGTAAATATTTGTCTCTGAAACCTTCTACATTTAAAAACTCCACCCAAAGACTGCTGATTGCATGATCTGTCTAAAGGCAAGATGAAAAGGAAAAGCAGAAGTTATTTACTTATGACTGTTAAAGAATAATGAGAAAAGGAGAACTCGGAAAGATTATTAGTTCTAAAGTCCAAAGTAACCCTTAAAAAGACTTTAAATTATGACTTTATGAATGTCTGTGTCATATCATATCCTAATCAAACTATATTTATATAGTTTATATAACTCAGGGATTACTTCCTCTCAAGAATTTCCCCTGAAGTCTTCTGCAATGACTTAATATTCCATTTTTGGAAGGTGTTCCCTTAGTCAAAACCTTCTCAAATGCAAATGTCCTAGGAGCGTGGAGTTAAACCATCATAAGTCATGTTCAGTCCGTCCTTGCAGACCAGGTATCTGGTTGGTGTGTTTGAGGAACACACCTCAAGTCAAGGCCTTCCTTGACGAAGAGAAAGGCATGAATGGAGCAGAGGAGAGGGGAGGGAGCATGGTAGATTATGAGGTCAGCGACAGAGTGGACAGGACCTTCAGATCTCTCTATGATGTGGATGCAACTAGAGTTTCATCAGCAGAGAAGAGATATGACCTTTCTTATGTCTTATTGGACTCACTCGAGCTGCCATGAGGATAGATGAGAATAGGGCCTGTGATAAAGCAGGCAAGAGATGAATGTGCAAAGAGACTGGGGGGCTAGTAAAAGATCCTGTGGGAGACCTGGCACAGTGGCTCACACCTGTAATCCCAGCACTTTGGGAGGCTGAGGCAGGAGAATTGATTGAGCTCAAGAGTTTGAAGCTGCAATGATTGAACCACTGCACTCCAGCCTGGGTGACAGAGTGAGACCCTGTCTATAAAAAAAGAAAACAAACTAAGAGTAAATCTGTGTCTTAAAACTAGTCATGTCTACTATAGGTGAAGCAGGGGCTGATAGAGGGTGAAGCTCTTAAAAGTCATAAATGTAGAAAGACACTAGGCCTTTGAATGGGGGATCTGCACAGGAAAAGATTCCTCTTAGTGCCTGTGTTTTCTGCCTCAAACAAAATGCACTTACATGCCTTTCATTGAAATTGGGGCTAGAAAGCTCCTTACAAGTTCCTGGTAAGTAATAAATAAAAACTGGCTTTCAGCACCTGTTATTACTAACTTAAGGTATTTAAAATGTAGCTTTCACTTTATTGTATCAATCTTTTTTTTTTTTCACTTGAATTTAAAAATATTTATGAGGGTTTCATGGTCCACTCCTTATCTTGGACTCCCTTGTCCCATGTCCATCAATTAGTTTTAAGTTTATCTCTTACAGAGGAAATTTCCCTGAAATAAGGATTTTCAGGAAGGCATTTGCTAAACTCGCAGATTACTATACTCAATACTTTGATAAAGTAAAAAATCCACTGAAATGTGAGATCTTGATAAAGAACATGAACTTGAGATGAAATACTAAGTGCTCATCTATGTAATCCTAGAGAAGTCTTTAATTCTCTGCTTCAGTTTTCTCATGTGTGAAAAGGGAATAATACTAGATGAGGTCGAAGGCCTTCCTTGATGAAGTTTTATGTTCTTGACATCCTAAGGTGCTTTTTCCCAGGGTAGCAGCAACCTACATTAGAAGGGCCTAGAGAATTTTGAGAGGACTCAAACTGAGAGAGGCCCCCCAAATTCGAAGTATTGAGTGTCAGTTTTTGGTCTACTTATTAAGTTGTTAATCCCTGCACATCTTTTAGCAAAGTGGCAATTCCCCAAGAATCAAGGGGAATGGCGGAGTCCACATCATTGCCCTGGGAATGCCCTGGGAAAGACTGCATGACTGCTAACATCAAATGAAGAAGGTGCCTCTGGCGGGAGCAGTTTTGTCATTGAATTATTGGTCCATTTAAGACATTTCACAGCTCAACCTAGAAACCACCACTAGGCTGAGATGGCCTGAATGCAATCAATTCTGGCCAATCTGTTCCTGTCATTTGGGAAAGTCATTGCAAAAGTCCTTGTTTGCTTTGTTGTTTTGTAAAGGGAACAAACCGTTTTCATTTACTTTTTTTGTAGTTGAAAAGGCTGAGATTTATTTAATATTCTGGAAATTATTGGGAGGCACCTTATCACAATGAAGTGAGAGTATCACTAAAATGGAAATGTTGCCGACTTTTAAATCTTGATTCAGAGGTTGAATCATAAGTATGAAAAGACTGGGTAGAGAGTCCATGACTAAAGTTAGAGGAAGAGAGCTTCATTTAATAAAATATTAAAAACAATACAAATATTGCAGCCTAGAGAAAAATGAAACTGCTTCAGTAGAAAATAACATGTTATATAATCTTTATGATAATTGGTTAAGGGGAAACTAGTTTTTTGGGCCATTTTAGAAACTGCATCATTTCATAATACTTTAAATAATATATTACTGTCAATATCTCTGAATATATTCAATGCCTTCATAACAAATGAAAACAATTATTTTTCAAATACGTGTGCCTTTTCAAATTTGTGTTTAACAGAGACAGCACAGCTGTTACAATAGCTGTTTGTTTCAAGATTGCCTGCACCATTTTTATCAGATAAAGTATTGGCAGCACATTATAAGAATGTCAGGAAGGAATGAAATTTTTTGTATACAGTATCTCATCTCAAACACCTCAAATCTTTTAATTTTGGAGGAAAGAAACAAACCTACTGATATCAAGCAATCTTTACTAGTAGTGAAATTTGGGGAATAAACAGATAACTGAATGCTGCTTCTCCATTTCAAAAAAACGTACTCTCTTGCCATTGTGTTTCCCATTACACATTGGATGAATCCATGCTGTCAAACACGTTTAGTAATTTTAGAAAAATTAGCTTCATTTTGAGAAAATTTCAAGTGTTCTTTTCTAGTTATTTGAGAAAATCTAAAGGACTAAAACTATTGATTTTAGAAAGTCATCCTCTATAAGAACAAGTAAGCTCATGGCTATAACTCCAGTGCTCTGGGAGGCTAAGGTGGGTGCACTACTTGAGCTCAGGAGTTCGCGACTACCCTGAGCAAGAGTCCCTTGTCACTTCTAAAAGTAGAAAAACTAGCCAGGCATTGTGGTGGGCACCTCTAGTCCCCAGCTACACAGGAGGCTGAGGCAAGAGGATCTTTTGAGTCCAGGAGTTTGAGGTTACTGTGAACTAGGTCCATGTCATGGCACTCTAGCCTAGGCTACAAAGTGAGACTCTGTCTCAAAAAAAATTTTTAATTTTCTTTTGATATTTTAAATATTTGGACTTAAATGAAAATTCAGTTTTATATTAGTAGCTTCACTAATTTTCCTGAGGATAAAAAGGGAAACTCTTAGACTTTTTGCATGTAAAGCATCGCAGCAATCTGAAGGGACACTGATAATATCATTCATAATCTGACACATAAAATTACAGTGATAATCTTACTTTACTGACCCTCTTACACTGTGTAACATAGCATTATAAAGAAGCATCCAGTGGTAAGAAACACTTCAAGTCCTACTGCAAAATTTATTTCTATTCCAGCAACAAAGGACTCCCTAGACCAGTTTCCCTGTATTGCATATAAACATCAGACTTCACAAAGTGACCTCTACCTTAGCTCAGAATAGTCGGCCTTTACTCCCCCATGATCACGACCAGTATTAGCAAGCATAACACAACTATTGTTGACTGAAAACAAATTCTTATATCTTTAGAGAAAACAGAGATTTGGAAGTTGGATTTTGAATAGACTGTACAAATGGTACATTTTTAGGCTTCAAACTCTTATTTTTTAAACAAAAATTCAATATTTCTAAAATCAAAAAAATTTTCACATAAAGACCTGTGGTCTTTATGACACACTACCGATGGGGAAAAGTAAATCTGCTTCAGAAAGAAAATCTTAAGGTATAATAAACTGCTTTAATTATTTTTAAACACGCAATTTCTCTAAAGCACACTTTAACTTCATTTTAGTTGAATTCCTCAACTGAATTTTTCTCTAATTTCCTAAAGCCAATTATAAAAAAATCACTTGTGAAATGACAACAGTCCTATAGCGTTAAAATTAAAAACAAGGGGGACACTGACACAGGATACTTTCAAAACTGAAAAAAATGAACCAAGATAAAGAGACAGTTACACTATTTAATTTTTAGAAAGTTTTCTATGAAAATCTATTTTTTTTGGGTGGGGGTTGAATTTGGTAACATAAACACTTTAATAATTAGGAGAATTATAACTACTGGAAACTTGAAGACATTACAAAAATTTATAAAGTTTACCTTTCAAATATATGGGATATACACCACAGTAGGTTTAAATTGAAAAACAATCACATTTACAATGAAAACTGTCACAAAATAAGCAAGTTAAAATAAGGCTCTAAATAACTGAAGACATCTAAAACAAATTGCTTACATAGATAAGTTGTTTTTAAAATTGAAGGAATATTGCCTTTTTTTGTATTTCTATGTGCTGAATATAAATAAAACAAGAAACTAATCTGACTCTTAAAATCGATACAGAGGAAGAATGGAAAAGAAAACATGGGATGAAAATAACGTCAACAGATAAAACAGCGGGAGCGCGGCAGGCAAACACCTTGAAACTCTAACGATGAAGGGGAGAATGAGGAAAAAATAGGAAGCTACAGATAAAAAAGTGGTACAGTACTTAGCCACTGAGCAAAAAGAAAAGCATTTTGAAGAAATAATCTTTTTTTTTTTTAACATATCATCCTTTTGTGTACAAAGTTTTGTTTTGTCAGCTTGGAATCTCACTTTTTTCCTTATTTCATAAGATGAAGTAGATAATTTAAAATGAAGCAGAGTCAATAGTTTGTAGTAATATCTTTAATTAAAAAAACCCCATTTTCATAAATGGTTTTGAGTTTTCATTCTAAGTGGTCACAATTTCAGGGCCTATTAGGATACTTGCCAAAATAAATGCATTAAAGACTATTGAACCTATATGCAAATTCTAAAAGGGAGAAATTCATTAGATTTTTAGACTGTCTTAACTTTCTTAATGAGTGCTATTGAGAATAATTGTTGTTCTAAGGAAACAATAACAATCTATTTATTGAGCCTCATTTCTCCTAAATGTTCCTGCTTCTTTGCTGGAACTGTGTGTTATTGTTAAAAGGTTTTGACCTGCTCTTCAATTATCTGAGTGAATCTATAGCCTAAAGCGAATATTTACCTTATGCCTACAAAAAAAAAAAAAGAAAAAAAACCCCCAAACAACCCCCAAACAACAGCTGAAACACAATTCAAGAAAGGCCTTACCTAAGAGAAGGAGGTATATTTTGCACTTAAAGACCCCAGCTGTGCCGCTGAAGGGCTCCATGAAAGCATCCTGTCCCATGCATACAGTGCCCTGTTCTCTGTGGTAACTTAGTACGTGGATCAGCAGCTGCTGGTTTATTTGCTAGGGAAATTAGCAGTGAGGTAACAGATCCTATCCTGACTCCTGCTTCTGTGATTTGAATACAGAATGAATGTGTATACAAAGGACACAGGGAGTGGGAACACCTGTTATATGCTTTGCGAGGCTACAGGCTTAGGACTTGCAGAGCACAGTTCCTTAGCAATTATCAATAATTGTCTGTATATTTTACAAATTATTACTAGTTATTAAAACATCACATGAAGGAAAACAACTTTGTGGATGGCTTTATTTTCAAAGCAGCACGCTTTCCTAATGAGAGCATATTGTGAAATTTCCTTAAGAACAAAGCTCGTTTCCTAGCATGCAAAACCATGCCGTTATTTTGAAATTAGAAAAATTGTTTTTCTAAAATTGAGGCAGTTTAAGTGCTAAACAGTTATAAATCTTTGTGAAGTCACTAATGTACCAAATGAATAAAAATGTATTTTTCTATGCAGTGTTTCCTATTACAAATGACTACTATCTTTTTATTGAATCTTTAGATTGACCTTATTTTTAAAAGCAGATCACAGGTGTGCTTCCAAGTAAGGCTAAAGCATGAACTGTGGAAAATTGTAATAAAAAGCCTATGCTAACAGATAATATCTGAGGCCACATTTCACAGCTGAAACCAGTGATCCAGAGAAGACTTTGCCTTTACTGCAGTGTTTTTTAGCCTCCCTGGGCCTCTCCATTGTCAAGGTAGCGGGGCCTAAGCACTTCCTTTTAATTTATTAAGTTGTAAATTAGCCTCCATTTGCAGGGATGCTCTGGCCCAAGGCTTCCATTATATAAAATGGAAAGTTTGTAAATAAGTCTGCATCAAATCAACTGAAATTCCTTGTATAACTCAGTTTTAAACGGTAAAGGTCCACTGAAAAATTTCAGTGATGAGAAGGGAAGGAAGAATATTCCTGAAGCAGAACTAAAATTCAGAAAGGGCTGATAGTTATTTTGGGATCCAAGTTTGGAAATACTCTTTACATTAAGGCTCTCAACTATCTAGAAGGGCTTTTAGAGGCAAAGAAAGGTAAGTGACCTCTGGGAAACTTGAGTCCTCTTCAGAGGTCCCTCACTTTAAGATCTCTCCATGCTTCAGAAAAATGGCAAGAGCTTCCCTCCAGCCCTGGTTAATAACGACACCACCAATTTCTCTGTGCTGTATCTAAATACTGTCTGTACATCTAGCACAGCACTTATCTCACTAATCTCAGCTTATTCTACTGGACGTTTATTTTTCCTCTGAGCTCCAAGTACAGAAACAGTGTCATTCCCTCATGGATCTTTTGCACCTAGCTTAGCACTTAACTTATATTTTTGTTGTTCGTCTAAAACCAAACTCCAAACCCTCTGTGCCCCATGCCTTCTGCTTCTCAGTTGATGTTTAAGAAATGTAAACAATTTTGATAACTCGATCTCACAAGTTGAAATTTAGAAAGTAATATGTAAGTTCTACAGACATAACATAGGCCCTCCCCCACTCTTTTAGATCAACATTAATCTCCAATTGCCTTTATTAAATAAGCTCTTTCCGGTGTTTCTCAACCCAGTTATGGCTTTTGATAAAGTCCATGGGTCCTTGGCAAATGAAAGAAATAAGGGGAATCTAGTGTGTTTTTCCTAAGGTTAAATGTACTCGATTTTAAGGAGTTTTTTATTCTGAGATTTTTTTCCTATTTCTTTTGTATTTAAAAACATGTCTGCTCTTAGGATATAGGTGACAGTAGGCCTTACTACATAAATATGTTATCTTCGTGATTTGTGATTATCTTTTTATGTCCGGGCACACATTAAAAAATGAAAATGCCATTATGGCCCATCTAAGGCAGTGCTATGTGGCATAACCATGACAAGGGGCCCTCTTGTGGTAAACTGAAGGTATAAACTCTCACCTGCTGGAGTAATTTCCGAATTCAACATGTTTACCGAGGAAGTCATACTACCTCATACATAAGCAGCATTCACATTTAATTTTAACTGCTGTCAATTTTTTCATGATTATTAAAAACAGTTAAACTGTTTTATTATTATAAGAAATTTCCCGCCATCAGTATCTCATCATACCTGTAGCACACTGAAAAGCTCTGTTCTACCATGTTGTTCATGAAAAAAGTGCCTGGAGCCTGTTTACTAGTCTTATTTATATTTGCATTTAAGATGAGAAGTTTGATTAACCTAAAAGAATCTGTATCTATGGTGATTAAATTGCAAGCAACACAAGAAGCTGCTAGTAGCAAGTACATGTGTATGTGCATGCATTTGAAATCCCGTATAGGCACATTCTCCCGTGTGTGTGTGTGTGTGTGTGTGTGTGTGTGTTGGGGGAGGGCAGGGCTTTCTTATTACCTGTCAAATCACACTAGTTTACAGTTTGGTTTATTTAAATCATTAAGCAAGGCTTGTCTGTCTGCTATATGAATTTCAAACATCCACATTCTTTAGTTATGAGTAGCACATAAAAGTATAGTAGAAACAACTGGAAAGGAGAGGTGGTAAAATGCCAAGGTCAATGTAGAATGGTTGGGACTAAGAACTGGGGAAGGGAGTGTTTTCCTATTGTAATTAGATCTCAGGAAATAGGACAGTTTCCAAGGAAGAGCAGGCTGCCACAGGAGCTACCAACCATATGTGCCTATGCCTGTGCTGATGTTTTTGCCTATATAGTGAAGTCCCCAGACTGCCTCTCAGAAGCCTAGCTCTATCTTAACATGGCTGCACAATGACTATGGAGTGGTTTTCCTCCATGGCTGCCTCTCTAGGTCACTGCTTTAATTTCATAAAGCGTTCTGTTTTGTTAGTGCCCGCTCAACGAAGTGTAGGCACATCACTATATTTCTCCACTTTAGTATGTACAGGGTCATAAATTTATATTCCTAATCAAATCAGAATCTGAGCTCTTTTTTTAAATTTATTTTTTATTAGATCATAATTGTGTACATTAATTCTATCATAGGATACAGTGTGTTGCTTCCATATGCAGTTTGGAAAACTCTCATCCAATTGGCTAACATAACCATCATGTCTTCCTCATAATTGTTGTATTAAGACATTTATATTCAACCTTTAGACAAATTCACATGTACCCTAATAGGATAAATTATAGGCGTGATCCCCACAATATCATTCTCTTCACCCATCCTCCCCCCTCCTCTCCCCCTCCCCTTTCCCCATAGTCTAGGGTTCCATTCGGATTGTAGCTTTCCTAAGATAGTTAACAATTAGTTTCATAATAGTGTTGAGTACATTGGATACTTTTTCTTCCATTCTTGAGATACTTTGCTAAGGAGGACATTTTCCAGCTCCATCCATGTAAACATGAAGGAGGCAAGGTCTCCATCTTTCTTTGTGGCTGTATAGTATTCCATGGTGTACATATACCACAATTTATTGATCCATTCATGGGTCGATGGGCACTTGGGCTTCTTCCATGACCTATCGATTGTGAATTGGGCTGCAGTGAACATTCTGGTACAGATATCTGTATTATAGCGTGATTTATGGTCTTCTCAGTATATACCTAACAGCGGAATTACAGGATCAAATGGTAGATCTATATTTAGATCTCTGAGTGTTCTCCATATGGTTTTCCAAAAGGGACGTATTAGTTTGCATTCCCACCAGCAGTGTAGTAGTGTTCCCTTTTCTCCACAACCCCACCAGCATCTGTGATTTTGGGATTTTGTGATATGGGCTAATCTAACTGGCGTTAGATGATATCTCAGAGTAGTTTTGATTTGCATTTCTCTGATGATTAAGGATGGTGAGCATTTTTTCATATGTATGTTGGCCATGAGTCTGTCTTCTTCAGAGAAGTTTCTCTTTAAGTCTCTTGCCCACCCTGTGATGGGATCACTTGTTCTCTTCTTGCTACTACGCTTGAGTTCTCTGTGGATTCTGGTTATAAGACATTTGTTGGAAGCATAACCAGCAAATATCTTTTCCCATTCTGAGGGTTGTCTACTTACTTTTGTTATTATGTTCTTGGCTATGCAGAAGCTTTTTAATTTGAGGAGGTCCCAGTAGTATATTTTTGATGTTGCTTCAATTGCCCGGGGGGGTCCTCCTCATAA
The DNA here is from genome assembly GCF_000181295.1 of Otolemur garnettii. NCBI lineage: Eukaryota > Metazoa > Chordata > Mammalia > Primates > Galagidae > Otolemur > Otolemur garnettii. The sequence goes on from NW_003852400.1 coordinate 20,851,879, forward strand.
AATTTTCGCCCAGACCTATTTCTTCAAGTTTTCCCTATACTTTCTTCTAATGTTTTTATAGTTTCATGTCTTAAATTTAAGTCTTTAATCCAGTGAGAATCTATCTTAGTTAATGGTGACAGGTGTGGGTCCAGTTTCCGTTTTCTGCATGTTGCCAGAATCTGAGCTCTTTTTTAAGCTTCCAGGTGCCCCTCCTATTTTGGCCATTAGAAATGCACCCTTACCCTACTTTAATGTAAGTTCTATTGCTCTGAAACATTTCAATTTACTTAGCTCTCAGCTCTGATGTTCCAATTTGCAAAAATGGGACTTGTTTACCAAGAATGACCATTCTTCAGGTCTTCCTCAAGGTTTTTGGACAGGCCTTCCAAACTTTCTACTAGTTTGTACTACCACACAAATATAGTGCTCAGGCAAATGTGAAAGTCCTAACTAAAGAATGACAGACATGAATTTGAAAAATGGAAAAGAAACAACATGCTTCACTATTTAAAAACGGTCTTTTAGGGCTTTAAGGTTTTTAACTTAAAGTTTGGGGAGCTAGGGCAGCGCCTGTGGCTCAAAGGAGTAGGGCGCTGGCCCCATATGCTGGAGGTGGCGGGTTCAAACCCAGCCACAGCCAAAAACTGCAAAAAAAAAAAAAAAAAAAAAGTTTGAGGAGCTAAACTTGTATCACATAAGGTTCAATTATACAGGATTAAGGTATGTTGAATAAAAAATAGTCTTTAGATAACATCCCTGGCTTACTTTGCATGTTTCCAGTTATAGCCTTTGAATTCTTACAAACCTGAGTTGTCCATTTCTCCAGATTATAAGAAACTAAAATGTAAAGTATTAGAGTAGGATAAAGTTTTAATATTTTCTTGCTTTTCAGTGTCAAATAGATATGGAAAGCATGCATTTCCCCAAATTTGGCCAAAGAAAAAACCAAACACATTGGATAAAAAGTTTTTATCCCAAAGTCACCCTTGACTTTGAGTATTTGAGGGAGAAAATTCTGGATTGGAAACTAGGTTCTAGTCTTGGACCAGGCTTTCATAAAATGTGTGCCCTCACAACCCAATATGGATAAATTTTCTCATCTCTACATAATGGATTTGAAATGCTAGAGCTGGGATACCTGTAAGAATCACTCTTAGGAGTGTAAGCTAGAGTAAGCTGTGATAGCCTGGGTAATAGGTGAGATCCTAGCTCTTAAAATATCCCTATGCCAAATACTGTAAACTTCATTTATCAAAATTAATTTTAGAAAGCTCTGGGGTGTCAATTAACAGGATTTCAGAATCAGAAATAAATTCTATATTAGTGTGCCCCCAACTTCAGTCATTTGCAAACTGTCTTTATTTTTTTTTTTGCCATATCCACCACCTACACTATTGCTTACCTAATATTTTATGTTGTTGACATAATATTCATTAAGTTGTCCTAAGAAACTTAAGGGTCTCTTATATTTTTAAAAGTAAACATGAAAACAAAAGTAAACTTAAAAAAACTGGTACCAAGGGAGGATGGGTGGAGGGAGGGTGATTGATGGGACCACACCTATGGTCCATCTTACAAGGGTACATGTGAATCTTTCTAAATGTAGAATATAAATGTCTTAACACAACAACTAAGAAAATGCCATGAAGGCTGTTAACCAGTTTGGTGAAAATATTTCAAATTGTATATTAAACCAGCACACTGTACCCCATGACTGCATTAATGTACACAGCTATGATTTAATAAAAAAAATTAAAAAAAAATAAACTGGTACCAAACTTTAGGACTTGATCTTCAACACAATACATAAAACTCTTAACACATCTGGATAATCAGTTCTTCAGTTTCTGCTTGCACGTCTGCAGCAATTCTAGGCAAGTTCCTTAATTTCCCCATACCTATTTCACCACCTTTAAAATGGGGATGATAGTAATAACCCCGTAGAATGCTTTTGAATAAATGAAACCATTCATATACAAATATTAGCAGAGTTCCTGACACTCGGTTAAGTTTTCAAAAAATGTCAGGTATTATTGTTAGCTTTGGAGACGTTTTTTTCCCTGGTGATCTCTTTTTTTTTTTTTTTTT
>NW_003852400.1:20854140-20859259 GCF_000181295.1 Otolemur garnettii
CACCTTAGGTGTATGTGGCTGGCGCCTTAGCCGCTTGAGCCACAGGCGCCAAGCCTCTGGTGATCTCTTAATGGAAAAGTCCTTTTTAAATTGAGTCCCCAAAGACTTCCCTATTAATTTTCCCAGTTTAGTAATTTTAAACTACTAAACACTGAAAAGAGAACTCTAAAGTGACGTGTACTCACATTGCTGTCTTGACTTAGATCGCACAAGTATAATAGTAAAAGGAAAAGTGAGGGTCAAAAGCTTGACTTTAGGGCTTTTGCAGGGGACGCTAAGACTGAGGAAGAACAGTTCTAAGTCTGGGAGGCCGCCTAGTGGGCAACCTGGACCAAACCCAACGCCAGCTGGGTAGTCCCTATTTCTCAGTTCACCTGTCCCGGAGGGTCCTTTCTTGAGTTCTTTCCCCGCGTCAGTTTCACGCTCTCCCCGCGGCCCCTCCACACCAGGCGGGGATTTCCTCCCTCACGCTCTCAGCTGGGCATCTAGTCACTCTACTTATGTATTTGGTCCTCTGATCAATGCTTGGTTACCAAGGACGTAAGTTTCCGTCCCACAGAAGTAGAGCCACCTACTGCAAGCACCTGCGCGAAGATCAGGACTCGCCGCGGTCACGTTGAGCAGTAAACTTTGCAGGGTTAACCCGAGCGCTGCTTGCCGGGAAATGTAGTACCCGCGCTGGCCTCTATTTTAGCTGCCGGGTCCGGCGGCAGCCGGAAGACTACAGTTCCCAGCATGCACTGGGCCAGACAAGATGACCCGGGTCCTGGGCTCCACGTGACCGCCCACTATGGCTTCCCTGTGTCTGGGGCAGCTGTCTGGTGGTTCGGTGTGATTTGTCAGCTCTTTGCAGCGGCGTACCCCTCTCACGATTTCGACATGCAAAAAATAAAATCTCTTATGACCCGCCAGGTAAGTCGCGGCGGCTGAAGCAAAGTCCTCTTTCGTCTAGGCTGGGAGAGGAGCCAATATATGCTGTCCACAGGCCACTGCGGGGGGAGACCTAAGTTATTGGTGGTGGCAGGTGTCAGGAGGACAGGGAACCCGGGGCACACCCTAGAAAATTACTTGAGCATCCTGGATAGGACCCCTCCTCAAGAGGGTGTCAGCCTTGCAGAAACATAGATCGTTGAGGGAGTCAGAAGCTCTCTTTGTCTCCCTTCCTCCCCTTTATGCCATCTTTCCAAGACAGTCCCATCTGCTTTGAAGGGCCCCCGCATCCAGGCTGGCTGTCATCTGTGAGCAGGTGCCCTGGTAGAAAGGAGTGGTCTGTGCAATAGCGATGACTTGGAAAGAGTGAAAAGAGCAGATGATCTGAAGATAGAATCGGTAGCTTTGTGATTTGGGGCAAGTCCTCAAGCCTTTTAGCTTAAGTTCCTATGAAAATGAAAATAATAACTATTTTTGGTCATTATGTCTCACAGTTGTGAGAGTTATCAATAAGCAACTACATGTGAAAACTCTTCGTGAAATGCTGCTTTTAAAAAATTCTTCTTGTCATATCAAAGTAATAATGTTTTATTTGTTGCCAGAGTGCTAGTTCGTGAATAAAAGCTTTGGTTGTTTCTTAACCTGTTCTCATAAACGTTAGGGACTTCCTAATAATGCCTCAGCTTCCTTCAAGCAAGAAGCAGCAGAAATTTCCTTTTTATGTACTTGTTGATAATGATGTAGTTTTAGATAACTTTGTTTACCTCAATTCTAATATTTTCCTAGAATTGGCCCTTCCTTATTACTTTTATATAAAAGAAACATAATTTAGATTAAACATTTAAATTAATATGGCTTTAAGAAGTTTAGAGAATGTGGAGGATAGGAAAGGTTCATTTGTGATTTTTTTTCTTGTTTATTAAAACAAATTCAAACCCTAAATTCTTATTTGAGAATTCAAAACTTGGGAGAGATCTAAACAGGTACAAATTACATACTTCTGTTGGAAAACACACAAATATTCCTATGTGCTGTTTTACTTCTGTCAAATTATAGTGTAAAAATAGAATTAAAATATCCTGTGACTATATTTAAGCAAGTGGATGGTAACATTGGACAATCTCTCACATTGGCTGAGGGCTAGTTTTATACTTCCTAGTACTTCATACTTTAGATTGGGTTTGGGCCCTGCTCCATCTTGTGGTAGCTGTGTGACTCTGGGCAAGTTACACAGCATTTAAAAAAGGAGTAATGTGCAGCCTGATGATATTTATATGATATAATGAAGTTGAAGAGAGGAAATAAAGGCATTAACACAGTTCCTGAGCATTATCAAGGACATTGCCTTGACTACATTGATGGTGGGAAAACAGAAACTGGAGAAATCTGTTACAGTAATTCAAGTAATAGATAATTTCATGCTGACTTTGCTATCTGTTGGATTTTAAAACAATATGTACTTTTGTGTATTATTCTATTAATACCCCTGCAATGCTTTTGGAATGCTGAATTTGGACTCTTCACGTCCTTTTGGGTTTGTTACACAATTTAGTCTTCTCAACATTCTCATGGTTGTACAGCCTCTGTGGTTGGTTTTCTGACCTTATTTTGTAAAAATGAATAAGAGAGAAAAAAAATACAAAATTCTGGATACTATTTATGTCTCTTAAATGTAATGAAATTGTGCTGGCAGTGGTAACCCTTTGATCTCAATCAGTTGTTTATTGAATTTGAGCAGGTCAAATCTGTGTTTCAGCAGAATGGAAAAAAGAAAAGTTGCAACCACAAAATATAAAATATTATCCTAATCATACATATGCTCGTTGCTTGATCTCTACATATTTGGTTATTATTAATGCAGTTTTTGAATCTACAAGTTATAAAAATAGGGTGCTATTTTAGAGGAGTTTTAATTACTACTATTTGTTATTGATTTAAGTGTAATAGGATTACAAATAAATATACACAAAGATGTTTCTTCTTTTGAGGTTACATACTACGCTAATAATATACGTTGAATTAATGTAGAGACATATAAGGTTAAAGTATGAAATTTAGTTTTTTGGCATTTCAGCTGTCCTAGGATCTTGGTTTGCAAGAGAATGTGTGTGCTGGGGGTGGGGGACAAGGGGGAGACTATGTTTGCTTTCTTTATTTAGATGAGATCTTGTTCCCCTTTCTCCATTATGCTGCCTCTGTTCTTTTAGTCCATTCAGTCGATGTTTATTGAGCACTATGTGCCTGGCACTGTTGTAAGCTTGGGGATGCAACAGCGAGAGACAAGTACTAAGGGTGACAGAGTGGTAAATGCTTTAGCGGAAAACAGGATGGACAGTCCTGGGAGTTGTTGATAATTGGGGTCACTTACAATTTCAGACAGAGTGGACACGGAAGGCTTTACTGAGGAGATAATAAAAAAGACCCGAAGGACTAGTGAGGAAGTGAACCACGTGGATATCTGAGAAGGAGCATTTCCAGTGGAAGGAAAAGCAAATGCAGGACCCCTGAGGCAGGAACATGTTTGAGGAACTGCAAGGGGACAGTGTGATGGAGTGAAGGGAGTGAGGAGAAAAGTAGTAGGAGATGAGTCAGGATGAGGTCAGAGGCCCAAGGGCAGGAAACTAGGTCTGGTAGAACCTTGGCGGTCAAGGAAGGCCATGGCTTTTATTCTCAGTGAAATGCTAAGTAGAGGAATGATATAATCTGATGTAACACTTCAGAAAGTTCATTCTGACCTACGTGATTAGAGTAAATTGAGTAGGAGAAAATGGCGAAAACTGGGAGGACACTAAGGAGGCTATTGCAGTAATGCAGGTGGAAGAGGGCGTGGGCCTTAACCAGGCTGCTAGTGATGGAAGTGTTGAGAAGAGGGTGGATGTCTTATGAATGTAGAGTCCACAGGTTTCCTGATGGATTGGATTTGAGCTGTGAAGGAAAGAGAAGTATCAAGGACAACTCCAAATGGTGTGGGCCAGGCAATTGGAAGCCACTTACTAAGGGGGATAAAACTGAAGGAGAGACAGGTTGAGGGAAGGGAGACAATTTTTAGGCCTGTAAGTTTAAAAGCTTTTTAGATCCTTAAGTGGAGAGGGAAAGTTATACTTAAGGAGTTGACCAGATGAGTTTGGATTTATGGGGAGAAACCCAGCGTATAGGGAAAACTTTTGAGAGTTTATAATACAAACATTATATTATAAATTGCATATTAAACTGGTTAATATCACCAGTAAGTAAGTGTGGATATACAGAGTTCAATGTTGGAACTTCTCAAAATTCAGTGTTAGAAGGTCAGGGGAAGAATTGAATACAGCACAGCAGAATGAAAAGGAGCAGCCAGTAAGATAAAAAGTCGTCAGCGTCTGGAATAGCACCTGGCATATAGCAGATGCTCAATACATATTTGTTGAGTTAATAAAGAGAACAGCCAAGAGAGTGTCTCCTAGAAGCCGAGGATTTAAAAGAGTTTTGTTAGATACTGTAGATTGGCCAAGATAAGAATTATAATGAGCCTTTGGACAGAGAAGCTTGGAGTCCCTTGGTGACCTGACAGTGGTAATTTTCATGAAGTAGAATTTTCATAGAAGGGAGGAAAGCCACTTATGGTAGGTTCAAAAGAAAATAAGGGGAAGAATGTCAGGGAGTGGATGTAAACTCTTCTGAGTTTTGCTGAAATCAGAAGGACAGACAAATTATCACAGATGTTTCTTTGGATTGACAGGACATAGTTGCTATTTTCACAAATGGATTCGAGAAGACTATAGTACTCCAAAGTGTTAATCTGATGTGGGAAAAGAAATAGAGTGCAGAGGCAGGTGTTATTTATGCTGAATTTTGTATAAATTTAAACTGGGGCAATTAAACAAAAATCAAATACAAAAGAAAATCAAATAATGGTTAATGAGTACAAGTAAAATATCAGTTTAAAAAAGGCAGAGTACTACAGTTATAACCACAGCTTCATGCTTTGAAAGATGAAGATAAAAATGACTTCACATTTTTTTAGTAGAAATTTATAAACTTAATAAAGGGTTAAAGATCTGTAACCCTAAAGTGCAGTTGGGGGACAGATATTGTCTTTGAGATCTTTATGTAATTCTTCATTTTTGTTTTGATGAGAGAAAAACATTTCTCTGTGACAATAAAAATATTAACAGTAATGGTAATAGTTAACATTTTTTTTTTTTTTTTT
>NW_003852400.1:20860246-20863087 GCF_000181295.1 Otolemur garnettii
TTTTTTTTTTTTTTTTTTACCATTTTTGGTGCTATGCCCTCATGACTATTGGTAAGAAGTTGAAACAGGGAAGACAACTTGCCTGTGACTAGTCCCCCCTTATTCATTGAAAGGCATAATAAACCTCCCTAGGCCTTTCCTTTTCTAGCAGACATTCTTGGAAGTTTTAGTTTGCAGTCAGTTGCATGATCTCATGGGGACAGTGTGCTCATCACTTGGAGATTGGAGTCTGATGAACAGTTTCACCCAGTAATTTACTCATTTCTTCGGTGTTTACTATGTTCCTAGAACTTTGCTAGCCACTGAGCTATAGAGGTGTAAGAATTGGACTCTTTCTTTCCTTGGGACTTAAGATCTGGGAGAGGAGAGATAGATATTTAAAGACGTTCCCGATCCCTTAGGTGACGAGAATGTGGAAAATGCATGGATAGCAAAGAGCTAGAGAACAAGGAGAAGGCAGTGAGATGTGAGATTTAAGTCTTAATTGGTGCAGCAAGAATTGGATACATTGGTGAGAAACAATCAGGTAAAATGAAGGAATTACTTACGTATTAACTAAACAATTAGCATTAAAAAATCTTTGATTAGTTCGGTTGGTTAGTATATTGTATTTGTGAATCATAATAGTATTGTTTAGACCTTCTTCCCAGGTGAATTTGGCAATGATTAATACATAAGTACTTTTCTTTAATGGAATGCTTTTTGTCATTTAAATTGTCTTCTGGTTCTTTGAAATCATGGGTAGGTTAGACGTCCACCATTAATTGTGAAGGTTCCATATAATACTTTCCTTTTAGAATACCAAAGGTACATCTTTACTTGATTTAATAATAGTACTATATGTCTTAAGTGATGATTGTTTTTAGGATATGTGTTCAATATATTTTGAAGCAGGAAAATTTCTGTTTTTAAAATGGTCATTTCTGTTTCAGAAGATGTGTGCTATCCTCTGATTAATTCTTCAGCATCATTAAAATTGTCTTTATCTTATTTTTTTAAGGGTCTGAAAAGCCCTCCAGAGAGCCTCAGTGACCTCGGTGCCCTCGAGAGTCTCCGGGTCCCTGGAAAGGTATTGATCTACGCCGTGAGCTTGACTTTTCACTTCCTTAAGAAAATATTATTGCCTCTGGATAATAATTGATTCACAGACTCTTTTTCTTTCCCACAGGCAGACTGTTGTTATGATAAGCTAGGTAAATTTTGATAATACAGCAGACATAGGGCTTATTTTTGCTTTCATTACTCAATGGGATGCGGTATATTCATTATATTAAAGCAGAAAATGTAAAATTGATAAAGTTAGAGTTTGTGGTATCCAATTCTTAGCCCGAAAGCAGTTTGTGTATATATGCATATATTTAACTTATTGATTTATCTGCTGTAATTTGGAGAAATAAAATGAAATAATTGATTCCCAGCTTTTTATATTCCAGAAGTCTGAGCCAAAAATCATGGTTAATTACGTTTTCGTCGTGGAGCAGAGATTTTTCAAATAGGCTGCTCAAACATACTATTTATGCGGAATTGTATAACTTACACTAAATTGTAGATATTTTGGACTTTAATCCCCTGAAATTCATGTGAACTTCTCAGTTTACAGATTTTAATATAGGTAATTTGAAAGCTAGCAGGCTTCCCCTCAGGAGAATTATTAACCGTTGTTACATACCTGCTGCTCCTCTGAGGCTTGCTGCTTGGAGCTGCCTATGAGAACAGCAGCTCCAGCCACATGAAGCTGGCACTTCTGAATGTCAGCTCTTGTGATTTTTATTTTGGGGGTCATATTTGAAAGGACTCTTTTCCGTGTTTGGCATTTAAACACGTAGGGTTTGCTCCTTTACTCCTCAGGATCAACAGCTTAGGAGGAAGATTTCTCATCTCTTTCAGGCACCGTACCCCCTAAAGTGAATTTTATATTTACTGCATTGCCTTTATATGGCAACCCAGTTGTCTAAATACAATAAAATTCTAAACAACATTTTTGCATGAAATAGTTCAGACCCCAAAATGCTTTACAAAGAGGCATTTCAAATAGTTTTACATAAAGTTATTAAAGATTATTGACCACAGTAAAATCAGGAAATAAGAGATAGCCATAAATCTTAATTGACAAGTAATAATTTTTATTTTTTTAACTTAAGCTAAAAGATTACTGCTATGCATCATTAACATACCTTGAATTAGGTTCTGTTGTATATTTCAGAATCAATGTCCAATTGATGAGTGAGCTTCTTTAGAAAATACATGATATTGTATTAATAAGCACTTTCTGTTGTCTTTGAACCATGAACCTGGGAGTTTTTCCACTAGTAGCAGGTAATGAATTTATGATGTTATTACACAGTCTTCTTAGTAACTCTCTACCTCTAGCCCCATCAGGGAGCTGGTCTGGGTAGAGTGGCTAGTTTGGGATCACAGGTCAGCAAATGTAAGTGGTTGAGTTGAAGATTAAGCCTGGGATGTTGGTCTACTTGGCGCATGTTAAGAAGTAAGAAGTTAAGTTAGTTCAGTTGTAAAACTTTTAATAATAGGATAGGTATTAATGCTGTAAGCTTATGTTTAACCTTACGCTAAGAAAGGTTGTGCCTGTTTACTCTCCCTGTGTTCTGTTGCAAGATCACAAGTGCTGGAAGATGGGCAGGACTGCTGCCTTCTTTCTAAGTCAGTGGTTCTCAACCTTCACAATGCCGCCACCCTTTAATACCGTTCCTGCGGGTCACTACCCACAGGTTGAGAACCGCTGCTCTAAGTGGTTCTGAGAATGTAAGTTACTGGGTTCATAGAGTCACAAAGCTCTAGTCCGTAGACTGAGTCTGTTATAGGTGAGGTTTATAGTCAGTA
>NW_003852400.1:20864321-20865741 GCF_000181295.1 Otolemur garnettii
TTAAGTTATGTAAATTATTAAAAGCATTTCAACAAAATGGAAAATAATAATTTGAAATGATTATTTTAAAACTTTTGCTTTTAGTGTAAAAGTAATATACACGATGAACAGAAAACCTGGTAAACAGAAAAATGTGCCTAAAAAATCACACAAGTCATCACCATAGTCGAGGTCAGCATTGCCTTCTGGTCTTCTCTTTTTTTCTATGCATGTTCATCAGATGTTTGAACAGCACCTATGTGTTGGATACTCTCTTCCGACCTGTTTTATCTCATGGCACACTTGCACCTATAGTTAAATTTCTGTGGCACACTTAAATTATGTTCATCAAAAAGCAGAGTAAAAAAAAATATCCTTTGAACTTCGTTCAAAAATAATTTAATTAATGATCTTTAAAAATGTTCGTGGCCCAACTAAGATCCTCTCACAGCAAACCAGGGTGCCTTGGACACGGGCTGAACCCACTGCCATAGGGCCTGGCAGTACAGCAGCAAAGAGGTCCTTGTTGTGCAGGAGTTTAGTTACATTCAAGTAAGGAGAAAGGGAGATCGTAACCAAAATGACTACAATTATTACAAATATACTGTGAAGGGAACAGTGTGATGAGATAATGTCTGTGAAGCTGAGGTTTTTTTTACAAAAATCTCTAGAAATTATTTTGAAGCTTGGGTTTTCCAACAGTTCACTGTCTGTTACTAGGTTTAAAACATAAGCTGCCCTTCACTTTGGTTTAGGGCACATACTTTGTGAACTTAACAATTTATGCTGTTAATTACTGTGAATGCTGGTATGGAAAAATTTTTAAACAGTAACCTTACTTAACATCTCTGCCTTACTCGTAAGTGTAGATACAACCTTAAAAAAAAAAAAAAAGATATCCTTGGTCTTCTGGAATGGGCCCATTTCTTTTTCTTGTGTATATAATGTTCTTCTAAGCTGGAACAAAGAATTGATATTTCACTAGGGTTTTCCAGAAGGGAATAGGTTAGCTTGGGTTGTGTTACATGAAAAGTTTCTATTATAAAGGATAAGTGGAGAAAAATATTAGGATGAATTCTATGAAGTGGCTGTTTAGGTTTAAAATGGTGAAATACTGGTAAATTTCATGTGGTTCAGATTTAGTAGGAAAGGGAGACTAGTGAAGGGGCACTGAAGCAGGGTATGTAGCTATACGTGATAAGCCAGGGTTATTACTTATTTGTTTTTGTTTTGAGAACTATATAAATTCAAAGTGGGAAGAAACTTTAGAAATCATATAGTACAATTTTCACTTTTTTTTTTTTTTTTTTGAGACTGTGTTTCACTACGTCACCCTTGGTAGAGTGCTGTGGCGTCACAGCTTACAGCAACCTCAAACTCTTGGGCTTAAGTGATTCTCTTGCCCCAGCCTTCCAGGTAGCTGGGACTACAGGCGCCTGCC
>NW_003852400.1:20866670-20912095 GCF_000181295.1 Otolemur garnettii
AAAAAAAAAACCAAAAGTACTAGTATTCAGAACCTTGTAAAATCTACATCTAGGCTTCACATTACAAACCTGAAAAAGAGTACTGATAGTAATATTGGTTTATTAGTTTTTACTGAAATACTGCCTCCTGAGTATTCTTTAAGGTTAAGGTTTTTTTTTCTTTCAGTCATTGATTTAATTAACTTGTAAAACCAAATAGGACTTAGCTGAGTTTACTGGTGTGCGATTGGTTTACTCTTTGATTTTTTTTTTTATGGAAGAAAAATACAGGATGAAGCAATAAAGGGAATATCTGTTGTAGTCAAAATTTGAGCATCTGTTTATCTAAATATAGGAAAGTATTTTTGTTTTTATATTTTATCCACTCAACAAATATTTATCGAGTACCTCCCTAGCCTGTAACATTTCTATTATATAACATTTGGGCAGAATGTTTTCTATAATTTGTAGTACTTCTACAGGGTCCAGTGAATGGATTTGACTTGACGTCTTAGCGTCAGTGAAAAGAATTCTAAAACCACACATTTCACTGGCAAGCTTGATTTCCAGATCATCACCAAGCTGTGTGGAAAGCGGGCTGGAATAACAGCCAGGAGACCTAGGTTCAGTTCAGTTCATTGAAGAGAAGCCATTTTAATGCTTCTTGACTCAGTTTCTTTATTTTGGAAAAGATGCGATTGGTCTGGGTAATATTGTAGAGCCCTTTAGCTCTAATGTTTTATGCTTTCTATATTGTAATATTTGCAGGAGAAATATAAGAAGTATACATTTAAATATACCAAGCAGTTTTTAGAAGATGAAGGTGTTGCTCTCTGTATTAGACAGGGTTAGTATTGAGGTTTATAACTGGAAGACTTGGTTAACTTTAGTAATTGTGATAGTATTAAGTTTTATTTGGGACAGATATCTTCCACAGATGGTACCAAGCTATGATGGTTCTGCAAAATCTTCAGAGTTTTCCTTAGGTGTTCCTGGCTAATAATATTTAGCTACTTTCTTTTTAACAGTAATGAAATTATGCTTCTCATGGCTTTCATATACTCTTGAGTTTCTTAATCCTTCTTTCATAGCAAATCCTTTAAGATCATTCATGGAGTATATTTGGCAAACATTTGTGAAGCCAAGCAGTTACTCATTGTTCAAGATAAAACGAAGTACGAGACTCTGTTCCTCCCTCAACTGAATGAGGGAGCCAAGCAGAAATAGCTAATTGCAGATTAGTGTCAGCACAGCAGAGACCCAGCACAGCAAGGAGAGGACTAGTGGTAGGGAGAAGGGAGTGCAGGGTGGCTTCAGAGATGCCGATTAATTTCTTTTAGGAAGATTATAGGTTTATAGGGTGAATTGTTGAGTGAAGGCTGGAGATCAGGATGCTTATTTATTAAGAAGATAAGAACATGAGGTGAAGGAAATGGAGAAGGGTTAAATTTGAGGGATATAAGCAGCATTTAGGATCGAGGATTTTATTGGATGTGGAAAGTGAAGGAAGGTGCTGCGATGTCTTTTCTCAAGTAGTATTTCTCCTGTTATAGAGAGGGTCTGATAAAATGTTTGAAAACTACAAGAAAAACAAAGCATCACCCTAGATTTTTCTTCCTGTATCAATTTGAGATGTATTTTCTGTGTTAGCCTGGAAAAAACAGGCATGTGGCAAACAGCTCAGTGTTCACAAAGTCAAGAAATAGTTTTTTAAAGATAGCTTTTCTTCTCTTTTTTGGAAAAAGAAATGATTTCTCTTGAGCTGTTATCTCTGTTTTCCTTTTCATAGAAATAAATTTAGGAAAATATTGATAAAATTATAACCATGTCCTGAGCTTGGTTTTGTATTTTTAACCATTAAATAAGAGAATTAAATAAAAATATTCAGCAAAATACCAAATGTGAAATTTTTGCTGTCTAATTTTGTGATTTTATTTCATGTAAATAACAGTACATTTATGTGAACAAAATCAGTTTTTATTCATGAGCTAGTTCTTTAAAAAACAAATATAAACTTTCACTGTGTCAAAAGTAATTAAGGTACATTATTTTTATCACGTGTTATAAAGCTGGATTAAAATAACACTGTACAGTAACTTACTTTCTTATTTTCTGTGAATCATTTTGCTGTAACCATTTAAATTGTAACATCACCAGTTCTCCACTAGATGGCACTGAAATCCCGAAGAAAAATAGGGTCGGCTTTAAAAAAGCTATGTTTTGTTTAACACACACACACACACACAGAAACTGATGAACCGGCTATCTTTGATGGATTATTATTGTTGTTGTAGTGGGATTTTAAGAAAATGTGCCATTTCCCCATGTAATCAGACATCTGGCAATTCATTATAAACTTATGTGGTATATGATTTTAGGATATCTGTGATCTTGAAATAGGTTTTGAGTCCTGTTTTGTTTGGAAACAGATCAAACCTATTTCTGCTCAGTGATTTATGACTTATATGATACTGATTGAATATTGAAAACTTCATGTTTTCTTCTTCCTTTTAGCTCTGTATAGATTTGGGGGGCTAAACATGTTTTGCTTTCAGCTAGAGCTCTAATGAGGTATTAACTTCGGTACGAATATGGCTTCTGTTTTTAGAATTTATTATAACAGAATAGCTTTTTTATGTTGGCCGATGAAGAAATGCAAACAGCAAAAAAAAAAAAAAATACCTTTGATATGATGTTGTGGCAAACACAGATTCATGCATTACAGGATCAGAACTGCTCCCCTTTTTCCCTCACACTTAGTCATCGAGGTATATAATCAGCTTCTAATGAAAAGGAACTGTGATTTAATAACCTAAGTCAGAAGGGGGAGTTGGTTTGCATTTTGTTTTTTGTTCTATAAATTTTCTTTAGGGTTTTGAAACCTGACCTAGGAAATGAAGAGTTTTGCATTCATCTTTTTGTTTGAATAAAAACCCACTGTTGAAGATTATGAATTTCCAAGCTGTTCTTGGGTTTCAAAATTGGGTTAAATTACTTTTCAGAATTGAAGAGAATATTTTAATAATGGTAAGGAAAACTATTAAGCTGTCATAACTAACTTTTTACACTTACGAAAGAGAATAGAGTTGAGAGTCCTGAACTTGGGTTGTTATTTTTAATTAGTGTATTATTTTGGATAATTTTAAAGTAGTGGTTAAATACAAAATTAGTAGCTTCTTTTTTTTCTTCAGAAACTCGAATACATTGCCATGAGAGATGAACTCTTAAATGAGAGATTGCTTTGTAAAGATACGGTCTGGTTCCTTAGAAACCATAAATATACCGGAAATGTTTTATAGCACTTTATATTGGAGGGCTCAAATTGTTTTATGGACTCGAATTCCCAGTTCTCATAAACCTTTTGCTGTTACGTTGAGAGGAGAAGTGGCTTGGCTAAATCAAAGATGTTGACTTAAATTTCTATTATGATTGTTTTTCTTCACTTTTCATAAACTTACATTTATGCTATACATTTTTATGTGTATGTTCTTGTAGCTTTATCTCTGAGATGATCAAAGGAGAAAAATAGCCTAGGTAGCAGTCTGTGCATCCTGACGGTGTGTTGTGACTGCTGGAAAAACCAGCCTCTAAAATATTGAATCACTTCTTTGTTGTCTGCCGCTCTCCTAAAATAATCCTGCTGGGTTTATTATGTTAAGGAAATATTGACTGTGTTTGATACAGCGTCTGGGACAGTGATTTGTGTTAAGATACCTTCTTTTTGGTAAAAGGAAATGTGGTTCTAATATATATCAAAACATATTGGATTTAAAAAAATCTCAATTGTTGCATTTTATTGCCTCTTGGTGTCCATGCAGGCTCTCCCCTGTGACATTCTTCTTCCCTGCGGTGAGCCGTCCTTTATTGCTTAAACCTGTTGTACGCTTTTCCTATATAATGTTTTTACTTAGGATTTGCTTGATATTTGTAACCCTGTTTCCCCAATTTTTAAGTTTGACATTGTGCCTGTTCTTATGGTTTCCAAATGCTGCCTCTTCATCAAATGTGAACTCACCCTTCATTTTGTTTATACTTCCTTCAGTTTGACCTGGCGTTGTCATTATTTACTTATACATCTGACCTTCCTATTATTTCAGAGACTGTTTGAAGGAAGAGCTAAGCTGTATTTTACTCATTTTTGTTTCTATATGACCTAGTCTGGGGAATTTTTACAGGGTGGGAATTAAAAAATTATGTGTTAAGTGGAATTATGTTGAATGGTAAAATTTTAGAATTTTGCCAGGGCTGGTTAGTTTCCAAATGATAGGATGGGAGAGGACTTTGGTTTGTTCCTTTTTGGCTTTTGTACTTTTATTTTCCCTCCTCTGCAGTTAAATCCATTAATTATAGTTTTCTGCAGCCCTACTTCTAGGATAGCATTGATGGGCTTTATGTGCTTTATTTGAGGTGTAGTGGATTGCCGTTGGCAGGCAGGTTGTGGCATGTTTGATAGTCTGTGGCTGTTGATAAATCATTTTTGCATTTTCAACTTTTACAGAACATTGATGCCTCTGTTATTGTTAATTTGTACTTATTAGTTACTTACTATGTGACACAAAATTTACTGTAAAAACCGTGTTATTAATATAACAAAGGTTGGCAAGACTGCAATTTTATCCTAAACTTAGCTTTTAAATATTTTATATTATTGTAACTTTTTTTTCTTAAATCATGTTTTAATAGGGTATGGGACATTTCATTTGGTATTCTTTCCCCTGGTTTTACCTTTTAATGTTTTTGTAGGAAGTTTTTTGTTCATTTTGTTTTCTGTAAAGTTTTGTTTCACGCCTGTGTATTGGCTCGCCAAATTAATTCTGTTTTAGGCAAAGAACTGTGTCTTTTTCTACATCTCTAGTCCTAGGAAATCAGTTTATATTAAATTACAGAGTAATTGTGTTAAGAATATGCAATCTGGTTGCTGCTGTTTATTTTTCTAATTTGCATGCATAAAATATTCCTAAATCATTTAACAGTTATTGTTTTTTTCTAGTTAAAGGAAAGAAACCTTTTATTAAGAGTTAGTGGAAAATTTGTCAGAACCAGAACACATTATCTTTTCCTTTCATTTTGTCCTGTATTCCTTGTTTTGTACTATTAGCTGTGTAAATTAATTTTAGCTTGATCAGTGATTGTTATCGATGTTGTACTTTGGCACTACGGAACATAATGATGGAGAATAAGGAGAAATCTCAGTTCTCAAGAAATATGTAGTTTAATTGAGCAGGCAGCTCTCACACTGATGAACTGTTTGGGGAACGAGTAGAAGCAGATTCTCACGGACTGCAAATGCAATAATACTAACAAGAACAGGACGATCTGGATTCCAGGCAGAGTGGAGTTTGCCTGAATGAGTTCAGATGTATATTTTCACATAGAAACTACCAAATTGTCTGAAAGGAGAGGGCATTTTATAGGCATACAGTGTTGGCACTGGTTTGGAATTCTGTTTTGTGTGCTACGTTTTTTCCCTGCCTTTCTAGGTTTTATTCCTCTCCTTAGTCCAGGTTTCTTACACTCAGAGAATCAAGTGTTTCATGTCAGTTCTTTGAAATTATATGGGTTTATCTGCTCTCTGTGATACGAATCGCTTACTTCCCTAAGAAAGAATAGCATTTGCCCTTTTACATACGTGTACAGATAATACTTTTTCTACAGATACGTCGCATTTTTGAAATGTATGCTTGAGAGATATTTATAAATGAAATCACGTTTTGCCTCTGGCTTTCTTGATAACCTTAGATATTTGTTTCCCTGCTATTATGAGAGCATGTGTGTGTGTGCACGCATGTGTGTGTGTCTTTCACAGGTGATAAAAACTAGGCATGAGGAGACTAAATTGCCCAGTTGACAGAGTTGCAGTTAAAACTTAAGTGTCTTTACCTACTTACTTTATGAAGAACCTCAGCATGGTGTTATGTGTCACTGGCAATTTACACATTTAAGATGGAAGTAATAATTGGAGTCTATTTGAATTTTTGGCATGGCTCTGTATCTGATTTTTCAAATCTTAATATTTTAAATCTTGAAATATTTTTTCTTTTGTGGTGTCACCTGAGTTTACTTGCTCAGGACGCTGCCCAGTTTGTAGGGAGCAACACTGCCGTCTCCCCCTGCGGGCTTTATTCTCTCCCCCGGCTTGTGGCATTTAGAGCTGGTATTTTAAAATGCCTGTGGACTTTCAGAGGAGATTGCCGGGAATTTCTGACCTCTGCTTCTGTTTTATGTCTCACTGTTATTTCTTATTTTCATTGGGTGCGTGGAGGTTTGGAGGTTGCCTGTTACTGGCTAGTTGGGGACCTTCCCTTGCACAAGTGGTGTGGATTTAATCCAAGTCTGTGCATCAGCACCACTGTCCGGGATGCTAAGTGGATTAGTGTGTTACAGGTAAACCTCCAGCAGAGTGCAGCTCCTGTTGTTAGGACCCGGGGTTTCTTACTATGCTCATAGAATTGAATTGCATGTTGAATCAGTGATGACCATATGTTTGGCTATTTCTTGTCAGTGTATTTTATACATTAGCTTCATAGAAAAGAGGCATTTTCTTTTCCAAGCAGTTTTGATTATGCAGGCTTGATTTTTTGGTCTGACTTTGCCTTCTCTTTTAAATGTATTAGAATTTTTTAAAAGGTATTGGAATTTTAAATTTTAAACAGTTATCTATTCTCTTTAGTCTCAGATGTAGTTATAATTTTTTTAGCTTGAACTTACTTATAGTTAATAATTTCACAAATATCTAAGTTAAACTCTGAAAGATACCCAAGCGAGGCTCTTTTTATAAATGTAAAATATGCCTAGTAATTAAATAATCTAGACTATCTCTATTTGGAAAATAATATCCTTTAACTGACCAGATAATTTTTGTGCATTTAATTAGTATTTTTGTTAAGTATTTTAACGACTATAAAATGATTTTAAATTATAATTATTGTTTTGTGTACATAAATGCATTTGAGGTTAAATTGAATAAAAAATCAAATGGCTAACTTGTTTTATGTCTATAATAATGTCTTAATTAACTGGGGTGGTAGGGGACAGGGTACCTGAACTATTAAAATTTTCCAGTTAACTACAAGTTTATTATGCAGTGAAATTGTATAGGATAAGGATGCTGACACAGGGCTAGAGATTTGTCTGTCAAGCTCCTTCTTGTTGTATAAATCCACTGAAGCCATATTGTTAGAAAGAAAGCATTTTATAAAATACAGAACTTTACGTATATGATCAGGTCACTAATTGCAGCTATGCAGGAAGCCTTGGAGGATTACAGAACTGAACTTGGGACCCTTTTTGGGAGCTAGTATTTCTTAGCTGAACATGGATTTTTTAGCAGAGGTGGGAGTCTGCTGCTCAGGGTTCCAATCCTCATTGTGGCCTAGCAGTCACGAGGTGTTCTTCCCTAATTTGTTGTAGGGAGGCAGATTTTAGAACATTGTTAGATGGCAAGATGTAGCTATGTGAAATATGTGTCTTAGGTAGTCACTTTTTTCCTTTCGTTAAACGTTTAAATTCTTTCAACTTTGTTGACACTCAAGGAATAAAATCTGAATTTTTGAACTGGCTATTTTTTTTTTCTCCAATAGATGAGTTAGTTTTTAGTCTTTGGCTATTTCTTAATTTTCCTTGAACTTTTCTGGTTTCTATTAGTTTGTATCCTTGGTGAGAATGGTTCCCAGAATATATGTGACTGTTCACATAGGTAGATGATCATTTATTTCCAAGCAGATGAAATTTTAAAATCTACAGGTGCTGTAATTGTGGCTTCTTTTTTCTTAAAGGAAGAATTCAGGGAACTTCGAGAACAGCCATGTGACCCTCAAGCTGAACAAGAGCTTATTAATAGTATTGAACAAGTATATTTTTCTGCGGACTCATTTGATATTGTTCAATATGAGCTGGAGGTAAAAAAAAAAAAATCATCAAAATATATTTAAAGCCCATTTTGTTTAGTGACTGAATTTGTGAGATTTGAATTTGGGTACATTTATGTACTTTTTGGTACCAGACAGAACAGGTCTGTGATTATCATGCTGTGATTAAATGAACTGTTGGCATTGCTTAAAGATGAAATTATCTTTTAACACGTAATTTCTAGGGCGGCACCTTTGGCTCAAAGGAGTAGGGTGCCGGTACCATATGCCAGAGGTGGTGGGTTCAAACCCAGCCCTGGCCAAAAACTGCAAAAAAAAAAAAAAAGGTAACTTCTAGTACAATCGAAGAATATTGGTAGGGGAAACATTTCTATATTTTTGGTTTTTGATGGTTAGCATGCAGTGGGTTAGTATACTTTATCTTGGCAGAATATGTTTAGAAAAGTTCTAAGACTTTTCTCTTGAGTGTGTATATAATTGTTTAGTCATGATAAAAATTCCTATGCCATATTGTTTATAACATTGGCATTTCAAGTTTATAGGACATTCAGAATAGTAAGATTCATTTTTAGATAAAAGCAAATGCTGTATGCACACATATTTTTAGATAGTACCTCCCAGGTCAGCCAATCCCCAAGCCATGGTGAAGGTTCATCAGTCAGTTGACTGGAGTCTGTTTCTTCATCTACACACTGGGATGCATTTTGGTTGGCTTCCCATACTGCCCTCTGAACACTGGAGAATGTGGTCCATCAACTGCCACTGCCACAGTGCAGTGCATACCTTCCATAAGACTTTGGATGGGAAATCTTTTCTGAGTTCTGTCATAGGCAAGTAGGGTATATCTGTGCTGGTGGAGTGAGGACTAACGTTAGGGACTTTTTGACATTTTCCAGTCACAGGCCCTGGAAGCAGTTTCTCCAGCCTTAGGGGCCGGGGCTCCCGTGGTCGAGGGGGTTCTCGGAGGAGGCTGGGTGAGGGATGCAACCACGTGTCATATGATAAAGATGTGTTGGCTTTAGTGGCTGGAGTCTCAGGAGGAAGGTGGGAGGACAGGAAACGGGGAGGACAGTGGGATGTGACACTGTTTAGCATGCACAGATTCTAGTTCGCTAGTCAGAGGTATCCACATAAATGAAACGGAATTAATTTATTTTTCACTCTTCATTTATGAATTTTTTTCTGTAGAAACTTCCACCTGTTCTCAATTTGCAAGAATTAGAGGAGTACAGAGACAAGCTGAAACAACAGCAAGCTGCAGTAAGTAAAAAACACAAACAACAAACCCACATTTCTTTCTGACAAAACAGTAAATGAAACACAACAGAGAGGTGGAATGTTTGCAGATTTGTGGTTTTTAACTAATATATTAACATAGAAACTAATCTCATTCTCTATTATGACTTTGACTCGAGTGTTATATGTACATTACAATTTAGTGCCCATGGTTTTCCTTATGTTGTTTTGATAGATTTGCTTCTAGAACTTGGAGTTTTCTCTCTGGAATCTTAAACATGATCAAAGCACTTTGACCCCTTTTAAAATTAGTAAATACCTTTAGGCTCCTCATCATGGTATATAACTACACAACCATCGTTCTGTAATGGTATATTCTTATATTGGAATAAAGGCCCCCACTTCTAGTTGAAATTTTTCTAAGAGAATGAGGGCTGAGATTCGGAAAGTCTGAGTTGTCGTTACTGTTTGACAGTGACAGTGGGCAAGTCATTTAACCTTATGAAGCCTCTTTTGTTCCGTTTGTAAAGTGGTAGGTTAAGCCTGTGTTTTTCTCTGATGTGATAACATTCTGTAATTCTGTTGTTTCCTTCACGTTAGGCTGAACTCACTTTATGAAATTTGGACTTCACTGTAGAAGATTAATGTGATCTTATTAAGTTTTTCAGCTAAAAAAAAGCAATAGTCATAGATTTATCTGAGTTTATGATATGATTTTTAATAATGCATCTGGCAAATAAAGGACGATGTCTCTTTTCTCTTGCACCCAGAAGACTCAGTGGGTGCCAGAGTAGCAGCAGTAGCATAGGGCAGCCTTGGGCAAAGGAAGGAAGGGGCTTGAGCTCTAGGGGGTTGGGTAGTAAAAATGGAATGTCCCTTTGGAGAATGAGATTTCAGTGGTTGGTGGTATCTTTTACCTTCTCTTGGCTTCAACATTTTAAAGTACTCTTCCATTGTGTATCTCATGTGATAGTATTTTTTTGGGGAATTAGGCCCACCTGAAGGCCACATGGTGGCCTTGGGAATTTCATAAACCTAGCCTTGAATCCTGGCCTTGCAGCTAATTAACTGCTGGACTGTGTATGAGTTACCATTGCTTTTAAGACTGCTCATCAGGAAAATGAGAAAATGTGGAACCCGTCTGGTTGGATTGTCTGAGACCTAATCGGGATGACGGAGGAAAAGCTGTTAGTAATATCTGCTGGTGGAGCACAGAGTAACTGCGTCATCTATTTTTTAACCCTATTTAGTAAAATCAGGTGGTGTCTATGTGCATTTATACAAATTCATATATGTCAAAATTATGGTACAGAGTGCGAACTTACTGATTTTATTTTCTTAATCATGGCTCCTATTTGAGTTGTTCTTACAGGGGTTGTATTATCTTAATTTATTACTAGACAGTCCTGTGGGATCTTTGGAATTCTTAAAATGATATTTAGGATTACAGTTGATATTTCTTCATTGATTGATGTCTCAAAGCTATTTAAAGTTTGATTTCCTTAATCTTAATGAAATCCCTCTTTCCAGACAAAAATAATGAGTCTACCTAGAAATTAATTCACATAATTTCAAAGATGTTTGAAGCAGATTAAGAAAGTGTGAACAGATTAATGCAGTAATTTAATGTGTGTGCAATGTTTTAATCCCAGTGGGCTTGGGGAAAGAAGCCAGTTTGGCTTCTTGAGGATTCACTAAATACCTTCAGTGGGCTGTGCTTCATGCTAGCTGTGGTATCTGTAGTTGACAGGGGCCCTGAAATTGCGGAATAGGGCCTTAATGTTCAAAATCGTTCTTAATTCTCACTTGGGCACATTAACATTATTTGTGGGATCCCTTAGATATAGCATTCCAGAAATCATGTTTTCAACTTTTCAGAAGTAGTGGGCTGACCTACGTGTCTTCTTATGTGTTATAAATAATCTAAAGGGCACAAGCAAGTTCTGTTTTTATCATCTCTATAAATTCAATTGGTCAAAAATTTTCCTTAACAGATTCATCTTTTTAAGTCAAATTCTACATAGGCTTAAAATGGTTACCCTGTATGCATGTTAGTTAAATCAGATAGTGACACTCATTTATTAACAGTAACGATCACTTATGCAGTTTCTATTAAGGACTAGGTGCTCTGCTGTGTTCTTTATCATACTACCTCTTGTACTAATTCGATAGCCTGGGGAAGTGTGTATGGCTATAGCATGCCACTATCTTTTCTAGAAGTTATTTGGAAGACCCATGGGATATTCTTGTAAAAAATAAAAATATAAAATGTAATAGGAAGCATGAGGCCTTTTCTTTTACTTCCTTTGTTTGATTGCATGTTCTTATAGGTCTCTAAAAAAGTAGCAGATTTAATCCTTGAAAAACAGCCTGCTTATGTAAAGGTAGGATAATATTTGTTATTTTTTATAGTACATGTAAAAAATGGTTGAGTGATTTATACTTGAAACTGTTGGGATATTGCAATTATTCTGTCCATAGTTCTATAGCAATGCAGTGACTCTTTCTGGTGTGTGGGTGTATGTATACATCAGTTTTTCTCTTTCATTTGGGAGAATTTGCCCAACTGAAGAAGTGAAAAGCTGTTCTATATGATTCTAAAGTAATCTTTTGTTTTTTCAAACTTTAGAGGAGCCAGTGAAATTGCTTCCATGAACTTTGTAACAAACATATAGATCAGCAGTAATGACCACTAAATGGCAATATAACAGTCTGGCTAGAAAACATGATACATTTGGAACTGTCTAGCTGAATCTATGTTTTCGTTAGAAAATAAGAGCCTTCAGAATCCTTTGAAATATCTGCCAGTATTCAAATGAAGGCATTCATTGTCAAAGCATCTTAGTAAACAGAAATCACATTTGTCATATCCTTAATTACCTTACGATGTTCTCTTAGGTAGAACTATTGAAACAGGTATATTATTGGTATTTGTTTATTCCTGTCTAAAACAAGTTGGGTCTAGATTTTCATACAAGCAGTACTGACTAAATATTGTCGTTACCTGTCATTGTAAAAAGCAATTGAAAGTAGTCATTTTAAATAATTTTGTGAAAAATATCCTAACAATTTTCAAGTTCAGGTATTTTTGTTGCTATTTTGTGTTCTGAGCAGGCTTTTCTTTGTAACCCACTAGAGTTTCTGTTACAGTATCATATGAATGAGAAGGAAAAATAAAATGCCTCCAATAACCTTATCTAATCTTTCTATAGGAACTTGAAAGAGTTACCTCATTACAGACAGGTCTTCAATTAGCTGCTGTTATCTGCACAAATGGGAGAAGGTATTGCTTTTGATTTTTTTTTTTTTTTGGAAATTTTTTTTTCTTTAAACTGGAAAATATTTCAGGGACAATTATGAAATCTATCACTGATAATTGATTTTTTATCATGGCTGTGGTTTCTAGAAAATCATTAAGTGAACATAACACTGCACTACGAGGGCTTGTGGGAAATATCTACAAATTACTATTTTTGCGTTGGTCAGTGCTTTTCAAACTATTTGTGGTGAAGCAGCAATTTTTTTCTTTTCTTTTTAAATTTCCATTCTGTCACAGGCTGTTATTTTTGTGAAATGCAGTAAAAAACAATTACTAGAAAGTGAAATTTCAGAAACCAGACGTACAATATAGTCTTACGTTTTTAAATTATTAGAGTCTCAAAGAATAAAATTATTCTGCTTTTGCCCTAAGTGTTTTTAAATGCTTATTATCTCCATTTCTGTACTCTCTTGGACCACTAGCAATTTATGGATTGGCACTAGTCCTGCCATGTTTTGATTAATGCTGGTCTAGACTGAGCCTTTAATAAGTTTGTCACATAGTAGTGGCCACAATCCCCAGTTTTAGTGATCTGGGTCCCTGCCTCATTAGTTGCCTGATTTTTCTGTGTGGATAGTAGGAAATTTTAACTATTTATTGTTCATTTTTGCAGACACTTGAATGTTGCGAAAGAAGGTTTTACTCAAGCTAGTTTAGGCCTTCTTGCAAATCAGAGGAAACGTCAGTTGCTGATTGGACTTCTGAAATCCCTGAGAACTATAAAAACATTGGTATATACAGGTCACTTTTTAAACATTAAAACTTAATTTTGTGGTTGAAACAGATTTTACCTTTGATTTTTGTTTTCTTAGCAAAGGACAGATGTACGCTTAAGTGAAATGCTAGAGGTAAGTTAATACAACTTGGAAATTTGGTGATCTAGTAATAATAATACATAGAAACATTATAGTAGACAAAACCAATATGCATTTTTCTCAAATTGATATGTAGTATAAAGAGCACTTTCAGATATGTAAAAGTGTCTGCTTTAGGCCCCTTTTCTGTTGACATAACATAATGTATCCTTCCTTTAGTGTATATAATATATACTTCATTTGGTAAAACACATTTATTTTGGGAAATATTTACTTTATATTAAACTGGAATTGTAAACTTAGCCTTTTCATTGTATTGCAGTCAAATAGCAGTAAAATGATCATTTGCATCTAAAAAATAGTATTTAAGAAAGATGCAATATTTTAGTTATATTTGGTATCATACGTTAATTGGCTTTCTGAGTGAGCCATCTGTTTTCTCTTTGATGCTTTCTTAGCGTTCTCTGTCTGCTGTCATAAAGTTCACCAAAGCATAATATAATATGTGTGTTTCCTCATAATACTTGAACTCCTTAGGGTAGGTACTCTGTCATTATCTCAGCCTCCTCAGTGATTTGAATTGCATGTGTTGAATTTAGATATGAGCAGAGGGAAAATTTGTTGTGCTTTTCTGTATAATTGTTGCATTACTTCTAAACTATTCCTACTAAACTAGGGTTTGAGAAATCCATGTGAAAAATTCATTTGACATTAAATTGCTGTTAGGGGATAAAAAATATTCTGAGGTTATGAATGAATATTTTACTTTTCCCCAAACTTATTTCCTTGGAACTGTGTACTGATTTCTTGATAGGAGAACTGTTGAATATTGATTACAAATAGAATGCATACTGTTTTGGAGCATTTAAACATTACGAAAGAAGATGTATTAACAGTTAAAACCTACCCTGTGAACCAGCTTATAATTTTAAATAAGCCTTATTCTTAAGTCGTGGTCTCAGAGGACTATTACTGTGTATTTGAGTGAAAAGAATATTTTAAATATTTTTTCTATACATATATTTTAGGCCTAGAACTAGTTGTCCCTTTGTATTTTATTTCTTATCTATCTGTGTTCTAGTCTCTGTTTAAGAGGAATTAAAATTCTCTGATGCTGCAACTTTCGGTTGAAGTATGAACAGAGGTGTGTTTTTTATGGGAGGTGTTAAGAAAAAAAGTGTTTCTAGTCTAGTGACTTCTGTCATTGTCACCCTAAGGAGGAAGACTACCCAGGAGCTATTCAGTTGTGCCTGGAATGTCAGAAAGCTGCCAGCACTTTTAAACATTACAGTTGTATAAGGTAAGGTAATACCCAAATTTTAAAACTGATTGTATTGTCAGTTTTTGGTGTAGAAATTGTGTAATATATTATACAATGTTAATTTTAAGTGCTGTGTTCTAGGTTAACATTCATATTTACAAATGACCTGTGCAATAAAATTATAAATAATAGTTCTTAAGGTACTTTTTAATCCTGTCTCTTCTTGTAAGCTCATTGAAATTCTTCTTTCTCATCTGATTTCATTTTTATAGAGTAGTAGACAGGAATAAATTCCCCTGTTCATGCCTCCATGGCATCTTTTGGGAATTCTTCCTCCTTAACCTTGCTCCGCTTATAAATATAAATATTATTATAGCATGTTCTTAAAATCTAGAAGGTTCAAGTGTTTGGTTCATCGTGATAAATCTTTTGGAAAATCGAAACACGATTTCAGTTTGTATACTTATCCTTGTAATATTTAAGTGTGTTACATCTTTTGTTTGATTGTTATGAAACGTATAATGCAAAAATGGCTGCTGTATCTTTTGCTATTAGTTCTAACTTTATTAATACATTTTTGGTTTACTTAAAATGAAAGGTTTGTGTTAATTGTAATAATACCTTGGGGAGGCTCTAATCCCTTTGGTGTAATTTCCATCATTCTTCGAAAGCCATTATAAATAAAATATACAAGTTAAATAAAATAGTGTGTTGGCCAAGCACACTCAGTTTTAAATTAAATCTATGCTATCCAGAATGCAGCCCTTTAGTTCTCTACTATGGAAATTCTGGCATTTTTTTGAGCAGGACTCACTGATGTTATAGATGCTGGTTGCTAGTATCTGAAAAATTAATGTATTGGGGTAGAGCAAAACAAGTTTGAATTAAATATTTTCTTTTGATATGCTCTCATATCATAGGTCTTTGCTGAGTGTAGGATAAAGGCTAGGTATTTTTCTCCCAGAGCTGCTATTTAAATATTTGGTTTTTTTTCTTTAAGATCATGCTGATCGAAGTGACACATTTTTTATTTGATTAGGGTATGCATAGTTGTGTAGTACCAGTGATAGTCTGGTTTTCTCCATTTTGAGAGTAATTAGCTCTCAAAACTTGATGATGGGCGGTGCCTGTAGATCAGTGGGTAGGGTGCCAGCCACATGCACCGAGGTTGGCTGGTTCAAACCTGGCCCAGGCCAGCTAAAACCACGACAACTGCAACAACAAAAAAAATAGCTGGGTGTTGTGGCAGGCCTGTAGTCCCAGCTACTTGGGAGGCTGAGGCAAGAGAATCACTTAAGCCCAAGAGTTGGAGGTTGCTGTGAGCTATGATGCTTTGGCACTCTACCTGGGGTGACACCTTGAGACTCTGTCTCAAAACCAAAAGAACAAAAAACTTGAAGATTTCACTTAACCTTATTAGATTAAGTGAATGGAAAATTGGCTGTATGTTGAATGTATTTAGAAATTTCTAACAAGGCATTTTGGGCCCTGAGAAAACACACCTCTTTGAACTAGAGCATCTACTTGGTTCGTCTTGTGGTGACGAATCTATTATAGTGATAACAGCTCATGTACTGGGTGACAGTAACTCAGGCGGTTATATGTGTTACTGAGTGTTAACTATGGACAGGTGCTTAGCTTTGGAATTGGTAGTTTAGTGGTGAACCACATAATGCAATCATAAGCCCTAGTTTTATAAAAGAACATAATCCGCCAAGAAGGACGGTGGGCATGAGTGGAATTGGGCTGGAGAGGAAAGAAATTACCCATGTGGTAGTATCACTGGGCCCCATGAATAAAATCTGTGTTGTACCAATGCCAGGCAAATGAGCACTGAAAATGGCTCCCTACTGGATTTATAGCATCAAGGAAATCATAGTTGACCTTGTTGGGGACAGATTGGATGGGATTTGGTTAAGGTATACGTGAGGAAATTTTGTGGTAAGAATAGGTGTGGAATTCTGAAGGAGAAACTTAAATAATTGAAAATCGATGGGAGAGAGGGAGAAGTTGAAAGTAAAATAGAGAACAGAATAATATCCTCAGGCTTTATGGGGATTATAGCAGGGATTGACTTTGAAAAGGTCAGCATCTATGGAAAGAATGGATATGGAATTTCAGGGCAGAAGATTGAGGGAGCAGGTGATACGTTAGGAACTTTATATATAATTAAAAATTCTATTTTAGCTATGCTGTAGTAAATAGCTCACATGATGTGAGTTAACTGTAAAAAATGTCTTTGAAAGAATTTGGACTTTTTATAGTTGGTGTGAAGTAGCTTCTAAAGACTTTTCCATTAATGTATGTCGTTAGACGTAGAGGAGGTATGGCTACAGTTATCAGACACGGTAAAAAGCCTCAAACAAAAAGATCCTCCACTGAAAAGATTTAAATTAATAATTTTTTTAGGTAACAATAGTACATAAGAAGCATGCTATGCTTACATATTTGAGTCATGTATAATTATAAGAAAAAATTGGTGATATTCTCTACAGATAGGTAAAAATGCGTCACAAGTACATCCAGATGTTCTAAGGAATACATTGTAATGGGATTTTACAGTAGAACAGTCATTTCCCAGGAAAGCCGTTCGAGTTGTTAACTTGGTGATTTAGTGAGAATGTTAGGGCGACTTAGCAGAGCTATCAGTTGGAGCTGTGTGGCAGTGATGACCGCCCCTCTGCCAGCATGTCCTCCTACCCCTGGGCTGGCACAGTTTCCTTTGCCAGGCACCGTTCTCCCTTTGCAAGTCATCTTACTCTTTTGTTCCCAGTTGGGAAAGTGTAGTAAGTTCGTTTGCAGCTTTTGTAGATAACGTGAAGTAAGATACAGTGATTGATAATGTGGGACAAGTTGAGTCTACAAAGATCAAAGACATTTTGTTCTAGCATGCTTTTGTCTCTCTGAATGAGATGGGCCTCATTTGTTCTGTGCATTTATGGTTCGTTCTTTTGCTTTTTAAACTCTTGTAAACACTTTGCTGCACCTGTTGGTGAGCTCTCTAGTTGGTCCTGCTTCGACGGGATTCATCTGTACTTTAAACATTTGTTTTATTAACCCAGATGTTAAGAACTTAACCAAAGGAAAGATTTAATCTTTGATTGGACCTGAGTAAATCAGTCACAAATCATTTGACATCCCGGTAATCGTAGGAATGGTAATTAATTTCTAACTGAACTTACGTACTCTTATTTTAACTTTTAAACTTATTTTCACTTTTGTTGATGACTAGAGAATCATGAACGTTTTCCTTTTAGAAATGTTTTTTTTTTTTTTTTTTTTTTTTGGTTGCAGGTGTCATTGTTGTTTGGCGGGTCCGGGCTGGGGATTCGAACCCGCCACCTTTGGTGTATGTGGCTGGCGCCTTAGCTGGTTGAGCCATAGGCGCCGAGCCTAGAAATGTTTTTGAAGAGAGCCACCCCACGATTTAGATCATTTCTGGATTCTTGTGCAGTTCATTTTTTTAAATTTTCAGATGAGTTTATATATACAGGTGCATGCTTGTTGACTTAATTTTTCCTTGATGGATTGTCTGGTTCTCTTTTCTTTTCTAGTCATATGACTCTTTTGTTGCACATAAGGTTTTTGGTAGAGGGTAGAGCAGGCGTCCTCAAACTATGGTCTGCGGGCCACAAGCGGCCTGCCGAGGACATTTATCTGGCCTGCCGGGTGTTTTTGCCGCCACTGCCTGTCCTGCTTAGCGGCTGACTCGTCCCGGGGCCCGCAGTCTGGCCCTCCAACAGTTTGAGGGACAGTGAACTGGCCCCCTGTTTAAAAAGTTTGAGGACCCCTGGGATAGAGACTCTGTGGTCTAAGGAGAAGTACTTCGAAGATCATACAGAACAACATAAGGCTGACTTTTATGATTCCATAAGTTGGAAAAACAGAATTCACATATTTTGCTTCCTCACAAAGAGGCATTGGCTATCTTGTAAGTCTTAGATTATTTAACTAGATAGTTTCCTGGAAGTGCCAAGTGTAATTGGCCCTTTATATCTGGTTTCTGCGACTGTGGATTGAACCAACTACAGACTGAAAATAATTTGGGGGAAAAAATAACAACACAGCAATAAAAATGAACAGGAGGCCAAGGTGGGATGGATTGCCTGAGCTTAGAGGAGTTTGAGACTAGTCTGAGCAGGAGTGAGACCCCATTTCTAAAAAGTAGCCAGGGATTGTGGCGGGTACCTATAGCCCTGGCTGCATGGGAGGCTGAGGCAAGAGAATTGCTTGAGCCCAAGAGTTTGAGGTTGCTGTGAGCTATGATGCCATGGCACTCTCCCAAAGGTGACGAAGTGAGACTCTTTCTCAAAAAAAAAAAAAAATGCAAATGAAGAAAACAGCACAGTATAACTATTATAAGTAATCTTACAATAGAGGTGATTGAAAGCATAAAGGAGGACACGTAATGGTTATATGCAAATACTGTGCCATTTTATATAAGGGACTTGAGCCTCCGAGGATTTGGCTATCCAAGGGCCGTCTGGAACACAGATACGGAGGAACAGCTGTTAAGTTGTGATTCACCCAGGTAGTTGAAAGATGAAAGAAAACTGGCACCTCTGTATTTTCCTTCAGATGTGCTATGTTTCAGCATTTTTAATAAAATCTACTACAGTGCC
Source organism: Otolemur garnettii (assembly GCF_000181295.1). Lineage (NCBI taxonomy): Eukaryota > Metazoa > Chordata > Mammalia > Primates > Galagidae > Otolemur > Otolemur garnettii. Next base: position 20,885,771 of record NW_003852400.1, read on the forward strand.
ATTTTTTTCATTTTTATAACTGACAGAGAATATTTTTACCTTATTTGACATGTCCCTAGTTGATTGACAGTTACATAGTTGGGATTTATTGCGAATTGGAGTGTGTTTATGTTAAAGGGGTCTGTGAGTGATACATTTAATTTCTTTTTCACTTGAAATTTACCTAAATTAGTTTCAAGAAAAGTTATTTTTAAAAGTCAAACCTGCTATATTATTATTTCCTATGTAAAAAACTAGTTGAGGGAACCTGAGAGTATTCTGTCTTGTGCACTGAAAAGTTAGCATACTGCCAGTTTAGTTTGGTGAGAGCTGTACTTTAATGTAGATATATTTAATTTCTCATAATTTTGAAAGTGGCCATTTACTTTTTTCTCAGAATATGGTCTTGGCAGTTTAGTGAAAATTACAGATTGTAGAACTTCTTTATATCGTTCAACAACTGGACATGGTTTTTATCTGCAAATACAATAGTGCTAGAGACTTTTCTTCCTCTGTTGTTCTGAAGGGCATTCTAGCAAGGTGTGTCTGCATTCTGTTCTCTAGGCTCGGGTCAGGGACCACCAGGAACCCATCTAAAGTAATGTTTGAACACTGAGTGTTTCTGCAGGGTCAGCAGGTGTGTTAGCCCCATGGGTTGCGTAGATCCCAAGTCCCTTAGCTTGGATACCAGGCTACTCTGACACTGTCTGCTTTCTTTTTATTTCAACTTGTTTTCCTCTGCCTCCCTCCCCATGCTATAATGTTTTTAAAAAATGGGGTATAATATCTACACATGGCAAAAAAAAAAAAAATAATGATAACAAACCAAAGTGTTTTAAATAAAAGGTAAAAATTTTTCTTTTTGCCATTCTCTTTCTGAGTAAACCACTTTTACAGCTTATTATTTTTTCTTGGTAAATGTTGTAATTTTAAACACTACACTAAAATAGTTTTTCCTGACTTATCGTTGTAGGTAAATATCTGTTGTTACCCCATCTGTTTACTTCCCGTAACAAAATGTCAATAGGAGATGGGGCTTTGGTGAACTCCCTTCATTCTCTTGCCTTGTCTACCTGCCAGGTTTTGTTAGTGAGGTCATTATTTTCCTAGGCCAAGTTTATAACATTTATATTCTTTTTGCAACCATAAAAATTAAGTCTTCTCTGCTTTTTTATTGGTTTGCTCCATAAAAATTAAGCTAATATAAATCATTTAACGTATTTTAATTATGTAAATATTATTATGTGCAGAACTAAATAAAGTGATTGGCCTTATAAAAGAGGAAAAGTAATCCTTTGTCTCTAAATGAAAATCAAGGTCCCTTAGTATTTGTTTAATTTCTGTTTCATATTTTTCTTTCTTTTTTTTTTTTTTAGGTTCTATTAAGCTGTTGTTATTTCTTTTATGATATTCTTCTTTTATATATTCCTTTGTCTTGACTTATTATAGTTACCTCTTAGAGAATTTTCTTTTTATATATGGGAGGACATGGAAGCTGAACTTTAAGATTCTGGAATGGTTTTAATTTAATACATTTAACAAATAAATTATCTTTTCCTCAAAACAATGAATGGCATTGTTCACTTGTCTCATAGCTTCTTGTTTTGTAAGACAGAAGTCAGATGCTGTTCTTGTTATTTCATCATAAATGATTTTCTTTTCTTTTCTTTAGAAAGTTTCAGGATTTTCTTTTTTTCCTAGGTGTTCTAAAATTTCACCAGTTCATTTAGAAACATCATCTGTGTCAGACTCTTCACTCTAGAAGTGTGATGATGATAGAGTAAGAGTGAAGGATTATTGACGTAGTGCTTGTCTACATAGGAAGCTGTTACTTATTATACTAAGAGCTTTAAAAATTTATTTGTTCCCTAGAACTTAGAATAACGGGCTGTTAATGTGGGGGCTGTGGAAGAATATGCAAGTAAAAAGCAGAGTACACACACAGAAGACTGTTGAGAATGTTCCAATTGCCAGCGGCCCATCTCTTACACCCCTGCAGGAGTGGGAAATACTGATGTGTATAGAAGTGGGAGGAGAAACTAGGCACGGTTAGCTGTAGCAGCACTGAATGTACGATAATTCTAAATTAGGTTTTAATAATGTGTTCTCATTAGAGATTTATTTTCTAGTTTTTAAAAATTGAATCATGATGATGGTGATAGTGACAGTGGTTATGATAATATTTGAAATTTGGGGACCTTAGATATGTGTCAAGCTGCATACTAATCATTTTCATTATCTTATTTGGTATTCATAAAATATTCCTCAGAGATGGTGGTGTTGTCTCTATTTTTAGATGAGGAAATTGAAATTTTGTCAAGTAGGTAGCAGAGTCGGTATTTAATCTCAAGTCCATTTGAATGCAGAGCCTGTGTTGTTAATCACTACTACACTATATTACTTAGGACTGTAAAAGCTACTGTATGTAATGGGAGTTCATGACTAAGTAGGCCTATTTTTTATTTTTCTGTTTCAGTAACTCTGAATTCATTGTACATTTTTCCTAAACCTCTTTTGTCAGTTGTGTTTGTTACTGTATTTATATGTTGTTTACATAAATAAACTAAGGAAATGAAGCTTTTTTAAAAAAAAAATCATGAGCTTTTATTTTTAAGACATTACTTTTAATTATTATTTTTTCTACTGTAAGTTGAAATTGAAACCCCAAATTTGAGTATCCTTTCTAAGAATAAATTATGAAATGAAATTAATTTTTGAAATTAAGTTAAATAAGCCAAAAGACAACCATATTGTTAAAAATTAATGTCTTCTAGAATTTGTTGTAAATGAGACATTTCATAGGAATGGGGGGATGTAAGGTAATTTACTGTGATTTAGCATTTGGATTTCTTTGCATTTGTCTTTTAAGTTCCTGCTTCACCTAAGAGAAATTGAAACTTGAAACTGTGGACAGTTTATTTATGATTTGGCTCATATGAGACTAAGAAGTTAAAACTCCAAGCAATGAAAAGGCTCTAAATCAAAAACATGTGTGAATGAAGTGCATTTATACAATTTTAGTTAAAAACTTCAATGCAGATGTACGCGTATGTGTATGTGAAGTTTTCTGTTTTAACTTTGATAACCTGTTTTAACTTTGATCAACTAAAAGGTCTTTTAGTATGGGCTTGACAAGCTTTGTCTTTAAAGGGCAGATAATAAAGTCAAGTCTCTGTTGTGACTATTTAACTCTTCTCTTTTAGGCCCCAAACAGCCATAGATGATATGTAAACAAATAGATTTAGATATGTTCCAATAAAACTTTATTTAGAAACATAGGCCACTGGCTGGATTTGGCCTGTGGGCTCTGATCTCTGCTGTAGAATCACAGTTCATGAAGTTTGGGGATGTTTTGAGTGTTTACTGTTCTTAGTAACAGACTGTGAACTCCGTGGTGAATGATCGTGTTCTGGGTTAGTTAGGGATTTCTAAGATAGAGAACTACAGCTGGGTCCGCAGTGATCCTGGGAGCTCAGTTACATGGGTAGTCTGGTCACATCTAATAGACACTTCATGGTACTTCAGTGTTGTTGGTTTAGCTTCACACTGTTTGAAAATCAAGTTTTCTCTAAGATCTGTTGATAAATTCTCTGGTTTCTGTGAGTACATTGAAACCAGTGGAGTAGGCTGGATCTAAACAGACTGGAATGGCCTGGGGCCATGGACAGAACAGTATAAACCTGAAAGTCCATCTACTTTAGTTCATTCTAAAAGTTCTTTACTGAACCATGTGTGTAAGTTGGGTAACTGGCGTTTACCATATGATAGAATCATGAAACAGACGCAACCCTTTATATCTAGGCTGCCTTTACATAGAAATCTGATGTGCAGAGATATTAAGGGACTTATATAGCTTGTTAATAACAGGCCAGGGAATGACCGTTTAGATGCTAATTATCTCTATGCCATCTTGTCTTTTTATACAATCAGATTTGTTTAAATCTTGATTTATAGGTAACCTTTCTAGGATTCATTCTGTGAGCATGTGTATGTGTGTGTATACTACATCAGTATTTAAAAGGACGCTATTAATTAGTTTTTATGGGTATGTTATCTTTTATATTTTCTGTAATGATGGTAAAAATGCTCTGCAGAATTGTTTGATTTATTCTATTCAGCTTCCAGATAGCTTTTAAGAGCTTTTAGCCTTCCACTTTAGAAGTAGTAATTTTTTGGCCATAATGTAGATTATATTTATCAAAATGTTTATGAAATCCTTTTAACATACTTTGATTAATTGAAATGGCTTGAATTCATGCTTCTAAATGATGGCAAAGGGCTTCTTTAAAAGCTGTATGGTTAATGTCCATTCTTTAATCACAAATCTTTATAATTTTTGGTCAGTAAATTGTCAAATTATAGTTTTTGAATTTGAAAAATAGTATATATGAAATAATTTTTAATATAAACTAATTTGATTTATAGATTTTATGTTTATAATCCGCATGCTATTTATATTACCATTTTGCATTAACTCTTAATACATACTTTATAGATTATTTAGCTATAAATAATAGCTGCAATAAAAACATCTAAATTTATGATGATTCCATAAACAAACACTAAAGCTTCTCCTTTGGTACAGAAGCTGAACAAATCATTACTCTTACCTGTGAATGAATTTAGATACATTTGTTTTTTTCCCCAAACTCAAACTACTCCCTAAAATATATGTTTGCTAGTTCTGAATTACTCATTATTCTGAGTGTCCTTGCCACTCTATAACTGTGTTTCCAGCTTCAGCCAGGGGTAAATTTTTGAACTCCATATGATGGAGGAAAATAAGTACTTTCTTTTTTTTTTCATTAAATCATAGCTGTGTACATTTATATATATATACACATATACATATATATAATTACTTTCTTTTGGAGGCAGGGCTTGCTTTGATGTCCTGGGTAGAGTGCCCTGGCATCATACCTGAAAGCAACCTCAGGTTCAACTCTTGGGTTCAACTCTTGTCTCAGCTTCCCAAGTAGGGGGGACTACAGGCACCCATCAAAATGCCTGGCAATTTTTACAGATGGGGGTCTTACTTTTTTTTTTTTAACTTCTGTTTTCTTTTTCTTTCTTTCTTTTCTTTTCTTTTTTTTTTTTTTGCAGTTTTTGGCCGGGGGCTGGGTTTGAACCCACCACCTCTGGCATATGGGGCCAGCACCCTACTCCTTTGAGCTACAGGTGCTACCCAAGGGAGGGTCTCACTTTTGCTCTGGCTGGTCTCCAACTATTGAGCTCAAGCAATCCACCACCTTGGCCTCCCAGAGTGTTGGAATGCAGGCATGAGCCCCTGGGCCCGGCCCTCATGCTAAGACATGTATAGACCCAGGGTCTGGTATAGTTCTTTTCCTTCTAAAACATTCTCTTCCCTTTTCTTCTAACTCTGTAGTTTATTTATTAAGGTAGAAAATAGGGGCTAACAGGATGATGGCACAATTTTCCCATTTTTCTTTGGACTGAAAGTTTGATTCAGCAAATATTTGTTACCTGCTTTGTGTCTGGTAGCGAGTTTAGTTCTGGGAACTCACTGGGGGATAAGCCACAGTGTCTTGGAGGATTGTTCCTTTGAGACACAGTTACAGGTGTTTCTGCAACAGGGTGTTATGAAACTTACGCGAGTGGTTAGTTTGTAGGAAAGGACTCGCCAGAGAAGATGTCATTTGAATTGGGCCTTGAAAGGCAGATGGACATTTGTAAGAAAAGAAGTAATAATTTAGTTGTTGTGAACACTCACTGCAAGAACGAGGGGTATGAAAAATTTAGGGTTTATCTAGGGAGTTGCATGTGGTCCATATGACTAACTAAAATATAGGGATTGAAAAGTGAACAAGGACTGAATTTTTCATGTCAGATTGTTAAGATCTTGCATGCTATACTAATTTGGGACTTTACTTTTAGTTTAAGGGGGAGCTGCTGAACATTTTAAAGCAGGAGATTAATGTGATTTTATTTCTGCTTTGCTTAAGAGCTATACTCAGATGTCTTTAGGACCAGACAGGTAACATAAATGTGAAGCTGCCAGATTTAAGACAGCAGGGAGTGGTAGGGCCCACCGGACTGTAGAGTACTTACCTTGCCTAAAGCCTTTTATTAATACATACAAGCCATTTGTAAACACCATGTCTTCCAAATCACATAGAGTGTTGACTAAATGAAGTTAGTCCCTGCTCAGAGCTATCCCTGACACCTTTTTGGAGGATGTTGAACAATGTTTAGTTGATGGTGTTTGTCAAATAAATGAGTGGGTGGATTAAAGGGTGGGATATGGATGCTGCATGTGGAGACTGATGAGGAGGCTGTTACCATAATTCAAGCAGAAGTTGAGAGGGCTTGAGTTAGATTGGAATTGAGAAAGGATAAGCATGGGTGGATCTGGGAAATACCAAAATGAAATGGTGGAATTGTCAGGATTTCATACATAAAGAAAAGAATTAAAGGTGACAGATTTTCAGCTTGGATTGTGTGAATCAAGACAGAGAATATGGGAGAAGAAACATCTCTGGGGGAGAGAGATACTGATTTGGTTTTCCTGGGGTGAGGTGAGAATTTATTTAATTCTTTCCAACGTTATGGCACTATCATGGGTATCCTTTCTAGGACATTGTTTTGGGGACGTTAGCACTCGTTCATATTTCATTCGTCCCTTCATTTATTATGTTTTTTAGACAGAAATTGTTCTAGAATTAATTTTTCAGAGGAAAATCTCAGTGCTGCTTGCGAGTATTCCCTTAACCCGTATGTGCAGATTTGGCTGTATTTCAGGCATAAATTCTGATGAGGGATCTTTATTTGTCTAATTCAAAAGTTGTAGTTTAGCTCATTCTCAGTTTTTCCTAGAGAATGTAATCTCCAATCCTCAACTCAATCCCAAGAATGTTCATGATAGTTTATAGAAAATGTGTGACTCCTAGATTTCTGGACATTAATTCCTGAGACCATAAAAAGTTGGATTCTTGTATCATATGTGTTTTAGTTTTATGACAAATTATTTTATACCTGTATTTCTGTTCTGGTGTTATCTCCTCAGTTGGCATCAGAAGGTTCTCTAAGAGATAAATGCAAAGAACCTTGTGTGTATTGTAAGGATATTATCAAGGGTGTTGTGCCTTAGGAGATAAGAAGGTCCCTTTTAGCAAGACTCTGGCAGAATTTTCTCTCAGAACTTAATGCCAGCTAAAGTAATTTTTATGTCTTTGTTTTGTTTAGATCCCCCCTCTTTTGAGCTACTGGTGTTTTGATCTTACCAACATTAAATTGTGTCCTATGGCTCTCCTTATTTGCTTTGGCTGCTAGGACTTTGAGAGTCAAATTTATAATCAGTGGTAAAAACCTGGTATGATTTTATTAAACAATCTTATATGTGTTGGTGTGTTCAAGTATATCTGCCACTTGTTCTTACTGTTTTAAGAATAATTACATTTTAATCTTTTTCCTTTAAATATTTTCTCTCAACGTATTTGTTTTGTTAGACATCACAAAGTTTAGTAATGAGATGTAATTCAAATAATGTTCTTTTTTTTTTTTTTACTAACCTAGTAAAAATTAAAGGGAAAAAAATCTAGTAAAAGATTAAGTTTATAATTCAATAAATGTTTACCAAGGAAACATAACTGCAGAATTACCACCTAGAAATAGAAGTAGAATGTTTCTAATACTGTAGAAACTTCTCCCATGCCACATCGCCATCATTCTTCCAGGGCAAACTAAGGCAATGACTATTCTGGCTTCGGTCACTAAAGTTAGTTTTGCTTGTTTGGGACTTTAAATGACTGGAATCACACAGTGTGCTCTGACTTCTTTTGCCCAACACCTCTGAGATTCAGGTGATAAATTTTCATTGCTGTAGTCATTGTGTGATTATATCACACTTAACCCATTTAATTATTCATAGACAATTGTGTTGTTTCAAGGTTTTGCCTGTTAGAAATAATCCTGCAAGGCTTGTGTGTACAGTTCTATTAGAAGTACACGCAGGACTAGAACGGCTGGGATGTAGAGCACGTGCTGAGTTTCTCCGTCTCCCCTCACCCTGACATTGAATGAGGCTTCCACTTGCTTTACATCTTTGCTGACATTGAGTGAAGACATTTTTAATTTTCTAAATGTATTTTTAGCCACTCTGGTCATTTGTTACTGTGTTTTTGTAGTTTTAATTTGCATTTCTTGAGTGGTGAATGGACTCGAGTGCCTATTTTCGTGTTTATGAGCCAGTGGGAGCCTTTGTCAGGTATCTGTTTAAGCCAGGTTTACCCTTTAGCTTTCTTTAGTTCTACTATCTGCTTATGTATCTTTATACCAGTTCTATTGTTTTATTGGTGAAACTTTATAAGGAGACTTTATCTATTGTAGTATATGTCCTTTAACACTGTTCATTAAGATCGTTTTGGCTATACTTAGCCCTTCGAATTTCCATATAAATTTTGGAAGCTGCTTGTCAGTTTCTAGAAATCAGAATTTCGATTAGAAATTCAGTTATTCTAAGAGATCCTTTTGGTGAGAACTGTGTTGAAGGTTTTAATCTTTTAACTTGATAAATGCTTCATGTATTCATGTATCTACATATACCTTATGTATTTAGGTCTAATTTATTTTATTTCGGTATTATATTGTATATTTTTATTAGACTTATCCTCAGGCATTGGTGTTCCTATATGGTGTTTGCAAAAATTCATTTTCTTGTTCTCTCTTCCTAATATGTAGGTAATTAATTTTATTTTTGAAATTTTAGTTTTTATTTGTACTTACTGTTTTTAAAAATTGCTATCAGTTTTTAGTTCTTAAGTTGTAAGTTTGGATTTTCTACTCACATAATCCTGTTGCTGCTGGCGATGACCCTTACTCCTTCCCTTCTAATTCTTTTCTTTCATTTCTTTGTCTTGCCTTACTGCACTGTCTGTGGAATCAGCAGCACATCTTACTCCTCTTACTGTGGCTCTTTGAATTTGTTGGATGTTTTATTCAGCTTGTATGTCTTGTACGTTAGTACTTACTTTGTCTCTTAGAAAGATAGACTCATCTAACTCTATTTTATTTAATAGTGAACTGAATTCAAAGCTGCAAGATACCTTAGAACAAATTGAGGTAAGAAGCGTTATTTCATAAGTGACTTTCTTTTCAGAGATTTTTGAATAGCATAGGTGCAACACTGTGTTTTGGCTTTTGGGTTTCTAGATCACTATACATTATTTCTTGTTTTTCATTTGGAATGTCTGTGCATGGTCAAATTAGTCTTAATCTACTTGTAAACTCATTAATACTTTTGGAATTATGGGACTTCCAAACAGTGTTTGAAAATATCACCATTTCCAGAAAAATCCCCAAACTATTAGTCATAGCTATGTTCTCTGGTAAATTCTGGAATAGCCATGTACTAACTATGTTTTGAATATCAACTAGTTCTCTTTTTTTATTTGAGGGAGTTAATTTACTTATGAGTGATTATTGGCTAATGGAAATCTTCCTAAATTCCTAAACCTCATAATGATACCACATACAGTTCATCAAAAAGGTAGAAACTAGAAAGGAAAAGGTGTGTCCTTGTGAGCATGAGGCTCTGTTTTTCCTCTTACATATATGTAGATTTCCTTTGCAGTCTTTGCAAAGGAAGGTATACAGTTTAATAAATTTAGTGAGAATGTTTGGTTTCTTTTAGTATTTTATTTTATTGTTTTCCTGATAAGAGTGCTTATTAAAATTGAAGTTGGCGTTTCAAATGACCTTTTGTGAAAGTAGTTTTTGATTGTAAGTGCTTTTATTTGTTAACTGTAAGAATACCAATTTGATAATCACAAAAACAATTTCTTTGAGTCCCTTGTATAAACAATTCCCTGAATATTTTTAATGAGGGCTTTCTATTAAGAGTGCAATATTCCTTTACTCTTAATATACAATATTATTATATAATTATATAGAAAACTATTATTTGAAAATGAAGTCACTGAAATATAAACCCATAAACAGGGTAGTATATTTAGTTAGATACATAAGCTTCAATCTTGAATTTTATACTTTTAAAGTCTGTGTATTTTTGGTGAAAATTACTTTTCAGTGATTACAGAAAGATTGTTATTTTTCAGTAGTCTCACAAATTTTGTTCATTATCCTTAAAAATTACAATATTTTAGCAGATGCCTGCAGAAACATAAAGTAAAGTAAAAATCACAAATAAGATTCTTTAAGAAATGATTATATTGATTTTGTTTCCTTTGAAACACTAGGCATGGGTTTCAAAACAAAAATATGTTGCTACTATCTCAGTGAACTTGATAACTTGATTACAGTAGCTAATAAATTACAGTTAGAACTTATTTATAATTTTATTTAAACTTCTTTACTACTAAATTCAGTGTGATGGCAAATATATTTAGACATTAGAGGTGAGAGATTAGTCTTAATATTTCCTTCTCATTGCCTTGAAAACCTAATTTCTTAACTACCTCATGCTTCCTCTTTTAATTATGTAGGAACAGCTGGATGTTGCTCTTTCCAAAATCTGCAAGAATTTTGATATTAACCATTATACAAAAGTTCAACAAGCATATCGACTGCTTGGAAAGACACAGGTTTGTTTCAAAAGAATATTTGTTTTTTTCCTAATCATCAATCTGTTGACCTTCATGATTAAGTCTGAATATTGTTAATGTAGTGCTGTTAAAAGTTTCATTTAATGGAGTACATTTTTCTGCCGAATTTAACAGGGGTAGCATAGTTGTTCACATGGACTCAGTATGTATGTGGTATGATTAAAACATTATAGAAGTTTGTTGTGAACTATGAGATCTTTGTCAGGTTTAATATTTTCTCAATTTTATGTAGGTTTTATGAAAATATATAAGATAATTCAACGGGAGACTATTTTATCTCAGCTCTTGGTCCTAAAACAGGACTTTGTAATTTGGAGCTTTGTGGGCTCCTAGGTAGGCCAGCATGAGTCCCTCAAAATGTTATGTAAATTTAGTACACTGTGTGCATTTAGCTATAGGACAGATCTGTTGCATATATCATTTTTTAAAGGGTTCTGTTATCCCCCCAATGTCATAACTTTTTTCAAAAAGCATAGTTTTGCATACTCCTTTTCAAGGGCTTCCTGGAAAAATTTGAAACAAGTGCCATGTTTTGAAAATTAATAGTGTCTTTTGTGTGTCCAGGATTTACATTTATCTATACAACATTTGATTAATAAACGTAAATGCTTCTTTCTCTTACATGGTCCCCTCTTTTAGAAGGGAATTTAAGACTTTATTCAAATTCCATTACATTTAGATTCTGAATAAGGAAATTTTACTGTTTCTTATTTTCATGTCTTAAGCCATACCTAAGAAAAAAAAATCCAAGAGGTTAGATGTGGCAATTTTAAGAAACATGTTTAAAGACTTCTGAAAATAGAACTATAATTTCTCATTTGCCATATGAGATTAAGTCTTCCATACCTTAAATATTTATTGGTACTTACTATGTGTATTACTACAGGCCCCTGGGTTTAGGCCTTCATGAGGACTATAAGTATTAAAGAAATACCAGCATACCTTATTTTATTCTACCAACCTGCCATTTTCCCTTCTCTCTCCATCTCCTTGGGCCATCCTATTTCCCGAGACACAACAAAATTGAAATTTGGCCAGTGAATAACTACCATGGCCCATGAGTGTTTAAGTGAAAGGAAGAGTCACATATTGCTCACCGTAAATCAAAAGCTAGAAACAGGTAAGTTTAGTGAGAAGGATATGTTGGAAACTGAGATAGTTTGAAAGGTAGGCCTCTGTCACACGCTGGCACAAGAGAGGGACCTCTCATGACCCGGGGCGAGTTGGGAGAGTAGATCTGAGTGGAAAGGGGGAAATGAAGAAATACAAAGCAATGAAAGACAAGGAGGGGCAAAGAAAGACGGGAGTCGAGAGCTGGGCTGGCATCAGGAGGCCCGACACAGCTGATGACTGCAGCCAGCCACTGAACCGTGGAAACCGCTTTATTTATACAGTGTCTTAATAAGATCGCATACATCTTAACACGTGAGGTAGAGATCAACTTTAAAGAGGACAAACTGGGCTGTTAATAATGAAGTGTGCCTGGGCCGTGTGAATTCTGACAGGTGAAGATAATGTTAAGGGAGGAGAAGGGGTTGGGGGTCGCTCCCTGAGCATCACCCGGGCTGTGGGGGCCCTGCCAGCTCAGCCCACTCCCCACCGGCCTCTTATGCCAGTTAGCCAAGCTGTGAATGCAGAGGAAAAGTTCTGTTTAAAAATTTTTAGGCCAGGCATGGTGACTTATGCCTATAATTCTACTACTCTGAGAGGCCAAGATGGGCAGATTGCTTGAGCTGAGAAGTTTGAGAACAGCCTGAGACCAGCCTGAGCAAGAGCGAGACCCTGTCTCTGCTAAAAATAGAAAAGCTAGCTGGGCACTGTGGCAGGCTCCTATACTCCCAGCTACCTGGGAGGCTGAGACAAGAGGATCGCTTAAGCCCAGGAGTTTGCGGTTGCTGTGAGCTATGATGCCACAGCACTCTACCCAGGGCATCGGAGTGAAACTGTCTCAAAAAAATTTTTTTTAACTATTATATATCCTTAAAGGGTACATGTGATGCAGTATGCAGGTACAGTGAGAGAAGAAAAGTTCTTGAAGAAAATTAAAAGTGCTGCTCCAGTGAATACACACATAAGAAAGCAAAATAGCCTTATTGTTGACATGGAGAAAGTATGAGTGGTCTGGACAGAATATCAAACCAGCCACAGCATTTCCTTAAGCAAAGGTTAATCCAGGGCAAGACCTTAACTCTCTTTGATTTTATGATGGCCAGCAGAGGTGAAGAAGTTGCACAAGAAAAGCTTGAAGCTAGCAGAGGTTAGTTCATGAGCTTTAAGGGCAGAGCCTTTTCTATAACGTAAAAGTACAAAGTGAAAAAGAACATGCTGATGGAGAAGCTGCAGCAGGTTATCCAGAAGATCTGGCTGAGATCATTGATGAAGATAGCTACACTGAACAACAGATTTCTACTGTAGGTCAGCCCTCTTTTGGAAATAGATGCCATCTAGGACTTTGATAGCTAGAAAAAAGTCAATGCCTGGCTTTAAAGCTTCAGAGGACAGGCTGACTGTCTTGCTAGGGATTGGTGCACCTGGTGACTTCAGTCAGAGCCAATGCTCATTTACCCTTCTAAAAATCCTAGGACACTTAAGAATTATCCTAAATCTGCCCTGACTGTGCTCTATAAATGGAACAACAAAACCTGGATGGCAGCACATCTGTTACAGCATGGTTTACTGAACATTTTAAGCTCGCTGTTGAGACCTCTTGCTCGTAAAATGATTCCTTTCAAAATATCATTGCTCATTGACAAATGCACCTGGTTATCTAAGATCTCTGGTGGAGATGTACAAGAAGTTCAAAGTTGTTTTCATGTCTGCAATCACAACAATCATTTTTCATTCCATGGATTAGTCATTTTGACTTTTGAGTGTTATTATTTAAGAAATACATTTCGTAAGGCTATAGGCGCCATAGATGGTGATTCCTCTGATGGTATAGGGAAAGTGAGTTGAAAACCTCTGGAAAGGATTCACCACTGTAGATGTAATGGTGTGTGCCACACCTTTTGGGGTCAAGACACGATTTTAAGAGGGACTTTACCTAACAAATGCAATCAGTGTAACCTGATTTCTTGTACCCTCAATGAATCCCGAACAGTTAAAAAAAAAACATTTATGATTTATGGGAGGAAATCTAAATATCAGCATGAACAGGAGTTTGGGAGAAGCTGATTCCAGCCTTGCTTGGATTTGGAGGGGTTCAAGACCTCAGTGGAGGAAGTCATTGCAGAGGTGGTAGATGCCAAAGATCTTGAATTAGAAGCAGATCCTGAAGATGTGACTGAGTTGCTAAAATTACATAATAAAACTTGAATGGATGAGAAGATACTTCTGATGGATGAACAAAGAAAGTGATTTCTCGAGATGGAATCTACTCCTGGTAAAGATGCTGTGAACATTGTTGAAATGAAAACCAAAGATTTAGAATATTACATAAACTTAGCTGTTAAAATCAAGGCAGAGCTTGAGAGGATTGACTCCAGTTTTGAATGAAGTTCTACTGTGGGTGAAATGCTGTCGAACAGCCCCGCAATGTGTAGGGAAATCTTTTCTAAAAGGAAGTGAGTTGGTCAAATGTGATATACTGTATTGTTGTTTTATTTTAAGAAATTACCATAGCCACCCAGCCTTCAGTGACCTCCACCCTGATCAGTCAGCAGCCATCAACATTGAGGCAAGACCCTCCACCAGCAAAAAAGATTATGACTCCATTTTTTAGCAATAAAGTATTTTTTAGTTAAGCTCCATGCATTTTTTTAGACATAATACTATTGTACGTTTAATAGGCTGTAGTGTAGTATAAACATAACTTTTATATGCACTAGGAAACCAAAACATTCATGTGACTCACCTTATAGTGATTTTTTAAATTGTGCTGGTCTCGAATTGAACCTGCATATCTCTGTTGCGTACGCCTGTCAATGTGATGTCAGCTGGTAACAAGTGCTACAAAGAAATATAAATCAGAGCAAATAGATGCAGTGATGGAAAGGACTGATTTATGTTGGTTAGTCAGGAAAGGTTCTATGAGAAAGCAACCATTGAGAAATGTCCTGAATGACATATGAGAATTATTATCAGGTGGCAGAGGGGATCCCGAGGTGGATTATGAAAGAGCAAGATAGTACCAGTTATAAATACAGAGCAACAGAATAGTACTCAGGATTCTGATTTATCTTGAGCACTATATGTTGTGGTTATGTTATTTGCAGATCACCTACACTGTGATTATAATTCTAGGAATAATAGTGACCTTTGTGCTATAGATATAACTGGTAAAGATGTTTTTCCTGTGTTTTTCCAATGTATTTAAATTTATATTAATAACAAGAAATTATACTGTATTTTTTTCTTCTCACAGACAGCAATGGATCAGCTTCATATGCACTTCACCCAAGCCATTCACAATACCGTGTTTCAAGTTGTTCTTGGTTATGTGGAACTATGTGCTGAGAACACAGACACTAAATTCCAAAAGCTGCAATATAAAGATCTCTGTACAGTACGTAGTAACGTAATTACTATCTATATGTCTTTCTTTAAATTCATATTCCCTTTTTCTTTGCACCTACTGTTTCAGGATGCTGGTAAAAAAAACAAACAAACAAACAGATGTTTGTCAAAAGTTTTTTTTTTTTTTCTCCCATATTGTTTTTTTCCTTATAGAGAAACTGAGAACTTAGTCATACAAATGGTAACGGTTACTGAGATTAGAGCTGCTTCTAAATTGACTCTCTACCTTCTCCTGACTTCTACCCTTCTCTCTCAGGCTCTGAATTGTCTTCTGTGATTGCATCGAGGTGCCTCTAAGCCAGCGGTTCTCACCTGTGGGTCTCAACCCCTTTGTAACAATGTAAATACATTGTGGAGTTAGGAAGGTTGGGAACCACTGCTAAGTGATCATCAGTGGTTTTCCGTACAGATATTCAGTCTTTTTGTGTCTTTGTCAGCCTCTGTATATAGCTTTTACTTTTCATTCTTAAAGAAACACCAGTCTGTGGGTGATATGACCCAATACCTAGGAAGTGGACTAATTGAGGCTCTGTTTTAGTAGTGGGTCCTACTGATGTGCTGTGGCCTCTGGCTGATTTTGTGAGGATACTTTTTGCTATCTGTGGTGCTGGATATCATTAAAATGTGTGCATGGACCTTGGGTATGTTTTTTTTTTTTTTTTTTAGCTAATCAGCTTAATATTCATGTATTTACTGTATGGCCCAAGACAACTCTTCTTAGATATATGGCAGAGAAGAAAAAAGCTCGGGCACCTGATAGAATGTGAGAAAAAGCGAATGATAAACAATTGGAAGAACTGTAGCGTCATTTGCTTTTATAGGGAAGACTGGGAAGGAGCTGGACTGTAGTGGCAGATCAAGAGTTCTGTTTCATATCTGCTAACCATTTAAGTGGCTTGTTGAGAAGGCAGTTGGGTAAAAGAATCTGGGGAGATCAGGGCTGAGGTTATAGACTGGGAAGTCATCAGCACCTACTGGTATTTAAGGCCATGATACTGGTTAAGGAGATTGGAGTCAAAAGTTTTAGATAAAGAGGACATGGGGACCCAGACCTTGTGACTTTCAGGGATTAGCTAGAAGAGCAAAGACTCAAAGAGACGGAGGAGTAACAGCTAGCTGCACAGGAGGAAGAGGAGGTAATGGTGCTGTGGAAGTGTGAAGGAGGAATGCAGTGTGAACCTGCATCACATGCTGCTGAGGGTTTGAATATGGGGACATTGCCGAATTGACCGCTTGATTCGACAGTGTGGAGGTCAGTGTTTATCATGAGCTTTCTAGCCCAGGAACGCTCTGCGTCTCTCACTAGAGATGTACCTGAGTTTAATGTCTGCTCTGGAAGTTGTGACAGTTCTAGGAAGTAGGTATCTATTCGCTTTTGTAATTATCTCTAGGAATTAGTGTGAAATTAATCTTCATTCTTTAAGTTTCTTTGTTAGAAGTTCTAGTTATCTATTAGGAACCAGAGAGATTTTTCTGACCTGAGCTACGGCAAATATTCTGGCAAGGGTTGTTAATGATGACAGGGGATCATTGTTAATATGTCTAAAAATGTCTTTTTAAAATATTTTAATAAATCATGAAGATGATTTACAAATTTTACGAATATTAACTTTAAGTAGGATTTAGTTCCATAATTATATTTTAAATATACAGTTTTAAGTATATCCATAATTGGATAAATGTTAATAATTTTGAAATGTGCTTTTCCTTATTTATATATGTTACTAGGTAGATAATATATATTTTAAAATTAAATACACAATCACTTTTATTTTTTGATTCTATGAATGCCATTAACCCAATAAAGCAATTTATTACAAGTTAGTGATTTTTCTGTTAAAGCAGAAAATAATTCTTAAAAATTAAAGTGAATATTTTAAACAATTTAAGTTTTTGTCCAGCCATATTCTTTTATGTGGGAGGCGGGGGGAGGTATAGTTGTTTTGTTGCCACTTTTATATACTTAAAAGCCAAAAGCCTACTGTGCTTATGCTCCTTGAAAAAGTCCTCTGTGCATTTATATAAACAGAAAGCTGAAAGTTATACTTGGATTATACATTTTAGTGAATAAAAATTGTGTTCAGGGTCAATGTTTAACATCTCATGTTTCTTCTGGATTTCTTTCACCTTTTTAAGAAACTAACTGTAAAATATATATTAAGTAGCTATATATGTCACATAACAAATATCAATCCTTCTTGATTTCATCTTGCATTAAATGCTCATTAATATTACCCACAAGAAACTTGTGTTCATTATTTTAACATCATTTATGTATATGTGATAGTTTGTGAGGTATATATAATTAAGGAAACAAATGACTTATTAAAATACTAGAGCTTAGTAATAGAAATCACACACAATTGCAGTCACATATATTATTCATCCAACACAGTTGTACATTTTTGGTTTATATTCTAGCTGTGCTAAAACATTAGTTGACATAGTTTTGGTTTGAGTTGGTGAGAATAGTAGCAAATATTAGTGATGGTTTTGTGGAGGAATTTTGATGAAGAAAATAGATAACTTATAAGGCAAAGATTGTGATTTACCTTAGGGTAGCCCATTTTCTTTGGCACTGTTCTCAATAAAAAATGTAGGAAGTTCAGCAATTCTCTGGCCTCCTAAAAATTACCCATAGACTTCTAGATATTACTGCTACAGACAGGGATGCAGAAATCTCTGAAACCTAAGTGTTAATTTATTTCATAATATTGAGTCATGTTTGACATGTTTAAAGCAGGTAAGATTAGGAAGAAATCATTTCTTACCAATTCTAGCTATTATTTAGTGAGATGAAACAATGTGAATTTTTGGTAACTGAGTTTTATAAAAGGTAGTGATTAGCTCAGGAGACGAAAACTTGGAGGGAAGCCTCAGAAGTTGAATAAATAAGTTGATGAAAAGAAATTTAAATACATTTTCTTGGTGGTAACAAATATCTAGGCTTTGCAATTTCTGCAGGAGCCTTGTAAGAATGTAACCTTCTTAATTTTTCAGTGTATGGCAGTGGGAAATCATTTTAGCCTTTGATTAAAAGTAACTGAGGGTGTGCTTTTGTGAGAGCCCAAGTGTGTGGCCATGGAGGGTCAGGTGAGAAAGAAGTTCTCAGATGACATGTGGAAGGGGTGATCGTGACACATTTTGGAAATGAGAAGAAAGCCTAGGCAATTTGGCAGTTTGTTTTCTGTGTACGGTAGCAGAAGTTTGAAGCCAATTCCTTAATTATAAATAGTGTTTTAAAATAACATTGGCTGTTAAGATAGAAAATGCGGTGAAAGCTATGTTAACCAGTTTGATGAAACTATTTCAAATTGTATAAAAACTCAGCACATTGTACCCCATAATTGCATTAATGTACACAGCTACGATTTAATGAAAAAAAAAAAAACAGATTTAGTACTTCAAAAAAAAAATAAGATAGATGTATGGGATAGAGTAAGGAGGAGATGAAATTCCTGTGAATAGGGAATAATTTTGCTTCCTTTAAAAGGAAAAAGTTGTAAATGAAAACAGCTAATCATCTGCTTGCTTTATTCATAATGTTATTTTAAACCACTCTCAGGTATCAGTCTAAATGAGCTAGAGTGAAATTTAACTGATTTGTAAAAAAAAAAAAAAAAAACAAAAACCCTTAGAAAGAAATCTGGGGCCAAGTTAATGTTCTGTATTATGGTAACCATAACCTCAGAGTTCTTAAGCTCTGTTGTGTCACGGAATTTCTGTCATTTGTTTCCTTTCACCATTGCTCCTGGTTTAAAAGCTTAGTTGGTTTTCCATGTTTTGAACTCTTTTTGCAATTGAATGTACTGATTTTGTTTTTCCTTACTAAACCCTGTTTTCTAAATGTTTGAATTAGAAGCATAGTTTTTCTCTTTATGGTTTATCTTTCAGTCTAGATTCCCTCCTTTTCTTGAATGTATTGCCTTACTATTTTTAGGCTAGTCATTTAGGTTCTTTTAAAAAATAGGATGGGTATTTTGAAGCCCAAATAAATGGCTAATATTTAGTAGCAAAATTTCCAAATGAGAGTTTAATTTCATTCATTTCTTGGAAAGGGTAATGTAAAGGGTTATAGTGGTAATTTTGTTGGCTTAAAAAATTAAGCCCTGTTTGCAATTTCACTTACCTCTTGATGTAATGTATATTAGTTTATAGAGAAACTTATAGACACCATTTGGAGACATTTTATTTAGTGACCTTGTAGAGAAACCCTTTGTGGGTTATTTGAAAATTTATGTAGTACTCATTTTTTTTTTCTTTTTTTAGTAACATTTCTTTGGCAGGCTGATGGATTCCCTGGGGAGCTTATTTTAAGATGTTACTTGGGGCTCGGCGCCTGTGGCTCAAGTGGCTAAGGCGCCAGCCACATACACCTGAGGTGGCAGGTACGAGTCCAGCCCGGGCCCGCCAAACAACAATGACGGCTGCAACTAAAAAATAGCCGGGCGTTGTGGCAGACGCCTGTGGTCCCAGCTACTTGGGAGGCTAAGGCAGGAGACTTGCTTGAGCCCAGGAGTTGGAGGTTGCTGTGAGTTGTGATGCCATAGCACTCTACACAGGGGGATAGCTTGAGGCTCTGTCTCATAAAAAAAAAAAAAAGATGTTACTTGGGATGTTATCGATTATTTTTAGGATAATAGAGTTGGCTAAGCTGGCTAAAGTTTTCTCAACCATTTTTCCATTGTGGATTTCCAATTGGTCTTAATGATTTATGAATTCTGTTTTTATGATGAACTGGTAATACTTTGGGAAAAAAATATAGTGTTTCTTTTAGAAAAAAATCATTTAAAATCCACTGCAGTATCTGGTACGTGGAAGGTGTTTAGTAAACGTTTCTTGAGTAAATTGGATTACTGTGTTTGTATCTGATTGTTGTGGTGTTGACAGCAAGTCTGATTAGGTTAACTGGGAGGGAAAAAGTGCTGATGTCGAACTGTCTTCTCTGTGCCATGCACCTTAACAGGTGCTGTACAGCAGTACATTGTAGAAAGCAAGCTGAAGACTAGCCTAGTATTTTATTCTTCTAGGCTTTTAATGTTTCATTCTTATAAAAAATATTTTTGATACTAGATTATAATAAATGTCAATTTTTTTGAGGGTTAATAATTGTAAGATTCCCGTTGAAGATATAGTCTATTTTGGTACTGATACAAAAACCTCAAGGCAGATTCCTATTCTAAGTCAAAAATGTATTTGTGTTCCTAAATTTTCAGGACACTTTGTGTTGTAAAGAATTAATGTATTTTCTTTCATCAAATAGTGTGAGAATACGCTGATTCTTTTCTATAAGTGATTAGATGCCAAGAAGTTCAGAGCTAAATTTAAGTGTGTAGAACCCATCCTATTTTGGGTTCTGTATAGAATTAACTTCTTTATCCCTTTTCTGTTTTTTGACTTCTTAAGCTGGTCGATTGTTTATGTTTTTATGTTGCTAACAATCTATATAGAATTAGACATAGTGCAGATTACTGTTACTCAGAGTAACCATTGTTTATTGACATACTTTTAAAATTTTACATATATTTTTTACAATTTTATTTATATATTTTTTGAGACAGAGTCTCCCTCTGTCACTCTGGGTAGAGTGCTATGGCATCACCATAGCTGACAGCAACCTTAGTCTCGAGTTCAGACTATCCTTTTGCCTCAGCCTCCCCAGTAGCTAGGACTACAGGTGCCAGCAATAACATGCTGATAGATTTTTTTTTTTCCTATTTATAGTAGAGATAGTGTATCACTCTTGCTCAGCCTGGTCTCCAACTCCTGAACTTCTCAAGCACTCTATCTGCCTTGGCCTCCCAGAATGTGAGGATTACAGGAATTGAGTAAGCCACTGTGCTGGCCAAAATTTACCGATTTTAAGTTACATAACTTTAAAACATATTTATTGTGGGAAAAGACAGATAAATAAAAAGAAGAAAATCAGGCCAGGCGGGGTGGCTCACACCTGTAATCCTAGCACTATAGAAGGTCCAGGCAGGTAGATTGCCCGAGCTCAGGAGTCCGAGACCAACCTGAGCAAGAGTGAGACCCCCATTTCTAAATATAGCTGGGCATCATGGTGGGTGCTTGTAGTCCCAGCTACTTAGGAGGCTGAGGCAAGGGGATTGCTTGAGCCCAAGAGTTTGAGATTGCTGTGAGCTATGACACCATAGCGCTCTATGGGGGGCAAGAAAGTGAGACTTTGTCTCAAAAAAAAAAAAGAAGAAAATAAAAGTTATGTATGTCTGCATATAAAAGCGAGTTCTTTTAATATATACATAAGCAGACAACTTTTAAAATTAGCTGCACAGTCTTACAACTCTTTTTCTCACTTGCTATGTTATAAACAAGTTTTCATTTCATTAAATATGCTAGCTGCATAACTTTCAATGGCTTGACAGTATTTCAGGGTAAGAGATCCTGTGGATTAATTAACTAGATTTCTGTTCTTAGATGTTTATGTTATTTCTAGCTTTTGTGATTATGAGCAGCACTATCGTAAATATTCTGAAAACTAAATCTTTACATATATGTTTATTTCTTTAGGATAAATCTTGAGGAATGAAATTGCGCTGTCAAAGGCTTTACATTTTAAAGGCTTTTGGTTTGCATTTCCAGAATTGCCCTCTAGAAAGTGTGTTTCAATTTACACTCATCATCAACAGTGTCTGCTTTTATCTCTTTCCCTGAACTCATGAATGCTGATTATTTATATTTAATAGCTTAATTGTCAGATTCTAGAAGATAGCATATCAAAAATAATTTGTGTTTCTTATCACTCAGGCATACTTGGAATGTTAAGGAAATTAAACTGGGACATTTCATTGCTTGTTGAAGTTAATTTGGTTGATTTGTTTGGATAGGTCAGTGGACCTTTCCCTTCTTGATGAATTCTACAAATTTAAATATTTGGTCAAAGAGAGCAGCCTTTTCAGTTCAAGGGATATTATTATTTACTTTAGAGCTTCAGGGTAGTCTTAGAATGAACTAAAACTTCAGTTGTCAGGTTTATTCCTATATATATATATATATATATATAATGCCTAACTTATTTTCTTGCATATGAATTTATATATGAATTTTTAGATACTTAAGGCAAAATAAAAAGTAGATTTTGATATTTTTAAAATTAAGACTTTAATGATCAGAGGTTGGATGCAGTGGCTCACATCTGTAATCCTGTAATCCCATGGGAGTGCAGGGCAGAGGATTGCTTGAGCTCAGGAGTTCAAGACCATTTTGACCAAAAGTTGAGACCCTGTCTCTCCAAAAAAAAGAAAAATTAGCTGGGCTTGGTGGTGGACACCTATAGTTCCAGCTACTCAGAGGCTGAGAACCTAGGAGTTTGAGGTTGCTGTGAGCTAGGCTGACGCCACTGCACTGTAGCCTGAGCAACAGAGTGAGAGACTGTCTCAAAAACAAAACAAGACAAAGCAAAACCAAACCAAACCAAACCCTTAATGGTCAGAAGATAGGTAAGGAATCAGCTCTTCCTTTTTCCCTGTTTTCTCTCTGGATTGTTAGGAATTGTGGAGGGTCTGAAATTTTATTCTGCTTGCACACTAATAAGCTAGCCTGTTGGGATTTTATGGATGCTGGTAGAAGATACAAGACTTCATTTCCTCCACATTTTGACTTGCTAAGTGTAAACTAGTTCCCTTATCATTACTCAGCTTTTATAACTTAGTAAAGGGTTCAGCTCAGCAAGGATAAATAAGACTTTAAAGAGTTTATAATCTAGTAAGGTCACATTAATAATGATTAGAAGTAGAGTACGAAAAGTTCTAACAGCACAAAGTGTCAAAGGGGATAACACGGCTCCTGAAGCCAAGGAGGGAAACCTGTATGTTACTGTTCACGGGAAATGGCAGCTTTTGAGTTGGAACATAGTTTCAGTGATACCACAGGAACAGCGTCCATGGTTGGGTCCAGGGATACAGAGGAAATTAGCAGGAACAATGACATGAGTAGGAAAGCGTGGGGCAGGTGAGAGGAGAAGTGGGTTGTCTAGCTTGGTTTAACTGGATTTTGGTATGGTGGTTTGGTTATTTCTAATGTAATTCAAAAACGAATCGCATTAGAAATAACCAACAAAAAAATGAATTATTACATAATTTTTATTTTCTGGGACGATGAGTGCATAGTGGAGCACGTGGTTTGGATTGTAGTTATCTGAGTAACTAGCCTTTCCTGTCTTGGCGGAAGTAGAGGGGTTTTCTTTTCACTTGAAGCTGGCTTAGGGCGGGCAAGGCCTCTCTACTGTCCACGTCTGAGAATCTTTAAACCTATCACTATCAATGTAATTTAGACTGGTGGGTGATTTTTCTTTTTTTCTTTTTTTTTTTTTGAGGGGGGAAAGGGATTTGGGATAAAAGATGAAAGACCCAAACTATTGTTAGAAGATGCCACACAGCTGCCAGCAAAAACAAAAAGTAATTCACTGGGAGGACATTTTTGAAAGCTGCCCCAAACACTATTTTTTATTTGATAATATTTTTTAGTTAAATACTGCCTTTTTTGGTGATATCAGCATAAGGGGTTAACAGCATTTTATCTCTTGAAATTTTGAAAGATAATTATATATTCTAATTATACATGCTTTGCTTATTTTATAACACCAAGTTTTCTGTTTGATTAAGGTATTTAGTAGCAATTAGCAAAACCTGAGACTGGTACTAACAAGAACTTTCTGTTTCACAGTCTATCAGGTGCTAGTTACTTAGGTCCACCTTGGCATTCTTATATAATATGGTACATTATATGTCTTTATGTGTATATACATACTTAGTATTAATGATAAAATGCCTGACAGATGAGACCGCCTGTTTTTTTAACTCCCTGGGCCTAGTGGTGTTTTGACCACTAGCATATTTTCACAAAGGATAAGTGGGAATATCCCCCTCCTTGGCAGCTTCTGATGATGTGAGCTCACAGCAGTGCCAACAGCATTCATCTAAAGATACTGATAACCCTTTGTTGTTTTTTGAAATCCATCCATCAGTGTGTGTGTGTTTTGAAGGGTCGGGGTGCCGGAAGTTGTGGATCTCTGTGAGGGTGCCAAAACATCTGTTTCCTTTCTGTTTGTTAGGATGTGGTTAGAGTGCTAAGTCTCAGTGTGAAACAAGAACAAAATAATGCATTAAGGCTCCCCCGATGGTTTTTTATTTTGATGTTTTCATACGAAAAGCATTTCCTTGAAAACTTTTTAGGAATTTAGTAAAAGAGATTTAGTAGTAGGTATAAAAGTAAATTACATAAAAAGTAAAAGACTGGCCGCTTCTTTTTTTATTTACTGCTTTCCTTTGCATTTAAAGCAGCTTTCACAACACAGCATTCTTTCATCGTATCCTTCAAATTCAAATTTATATTCATTTCTGCATTGACACTGTTCTTGGAAAATCACCTAAACTTACTATTTATAATCAAGGCTGAGATGTTGCTGGCTTTGATAAGCTAATTTCATCATTAGCTTGTCAAGTAGTTGGTTGAGATGTCATAGTAGAAGTGGGAGGTGCCAAGCTTTACTCTGAACTGTTAATGATGAGAAACGGGAAATCACATCTGTGGATTCTGTGAAAGATTGGGTTAAAGAGTCTGTTTTGGTGTTTGGCTGGTGAAGTATGGTGGAAATGCTGTGCTGGGCTTTTTTTGGTGCTGTCCTGCCGCCATGGTATTTGTTACTGTTGTGATCACCATGGTACTCCTGAACATGCCTGTTGTCTCTGTGGAGGTTAGGGATTTATAAAAGAAATTTGGGTTACTGAAGATTCTCCTTCTTTTCTACATGTCTTCTGAGATATTTCTCAAAGACTTTATGCCTTTTGGCACTTTTCCCCTCACCTCACAACCTTTGCTGAATAAATTGGTGCTACTAGCTTTCAGTTGAAGAATGACAGTGGGAAATAGCTCTGGACACAAAGAGATATTTGGTAATTAAAGTTCTCTTTCTCATTTCTTCTTAGCTTTAAAACATGTTATTTAGTTAAAGGTGTGTTATTTAGTTCTTGGAGATGTCTCACTATTTGAATGCTTTCTAAATTGACTCATCTAAGACTTCCGTTGCTATTTTCAATGCCGTGCTTCTCTGCCATGGTATGCCTGGTCTTACACCAAATGAGACTCACCTTAATTGGAACCTGAACTGAATTTCAATATTCGGTGTTTAGTAACCAATGAATGACTTTAACCAGTGATGAAATAGGAAGATCCAGGTGTTTCTAACACTGTTTATGGTCTGTTGTTTCAGGATATATATGACTGGCAAATTGTGGCCTGCTAGAACCCCTGGCTCTCAGTTCCTTGCCTAGATCTCTTTCTGTTACGCTCTGCAGATGAGAGAATTGATGTCTGCGTGGAAATTGTATGGGCAGTTAATTCAGCAGCTCAAGTTCCTCTTCTTGGTCTATCTTTTATTTTTTGATTACCTCTCCAATTATTTACTTACTTGTTGGTTTTTTTGAATCTCTTTGGTTATAACTATACAAATAATTGTGCTATAGTGCACCAGTTATACCTGTTCACCCAGGTCTGTGTATTATAATTCTCTATTTGAAATTTGGAGGTGATTTTTATAAAGTAATTAAAAAATACTAGTTGTAAATAATTTTAGTTATGTTGTGTTAAAAGCATGCAAACTATTTGTCACCATGAGAGTTTCTACCAGTTAGTTGTATGGCATGGTGGAAAGGGGTCTAATTTTGAAATGAAATGACTCTTATTGCCAGGATAGTCTTTAGAGATTAATGTATCTGGGCTTTAATTTATTGAAATCAGTATTTTTATCTATCTACCTTGCCTTTTTCCCTTAAACTTTTATTGTATGTGGTTTTAGTAAAATAGTTTCTACATTTGTTTCTATTTTTTGAATATAAATTTAGGCAAGAATTATCTTCTTATCTGGTGCTGAGTGTATTATAGGCTTATGTTTACACATAGGGATGTATTTGAAGATATTGAAAATCATAAAATTTGTTTTTTGGGGGGACTTTTAGGCATGTTCAGTGGATTAGCTAGATCTGCAAATTATTAACACAAATCATTTTAGTGAGGAGAAGATTTGCTATAACTTTACTATATAGCTTTGACTTTTTTGGAAAAAAATTTCTCATATACATCATATACATATGTTATGCAAACCCATTATATTTCAGCAAATTCCTTAAAATTAACTTAATAAAAGACCTCCTGGCTCGGCACCTATGGCTCAAGTGGCTAAGGCGCCAGCCACATACACCTAAGGTGGCGGGTTCGAATCCCCAGCCCAGGC
>NW_003852400.1:20912285-20922360 GCF_000181295.1 Otolemur garnettii
TTGAATAAATAGGTATATAATGCAGTTGGACAACAGTTGGGTAGAGAATAGAAGGTAGTAGGTCTAAGTTTTAATTTTCTGGTTTGTTAAAGCATGGTAAATATAATAGAAATTAATTGGTGCACTATAGCACAATTATTCGTATAGTCATAAATTATGGATAACACTGTCTTTTATCTAGCAGAAAGAATGTTGGGATTTACTTAGATTTCTTTGCATAATATAAATACAAATTTTGCAAAGTTGAATTTATGAAATCTAGAAAAATTGACTTGTAGAGGAGTACCTTTAATTTGGGTGGATGATTACTGGTTGCTACCCAGAACTTTGGTGATTTTTGCTTTTCTTTGCCTTCTATTTTTAGTCTTTTCTTGACCTTGTATATCTGTGTTGGTTTCATTATATGCAGGTGTGTGATATAAGAGTGGCATATGTCAGGTGTAATTGTGTGCTAAAAATAAACCAAGGAAAAAGATTGAGATTGGCTGAAAATAGACCTGCCATTTGATCCTACAATTCCTCTACTAGGTATATATCCAGAAGACCAAAAATCACATTATAACAAATATATTTGCACCAAAATGTTTATTGCAGCCCAATTCATGATTGCTAAGTCATGGAAGAAGCCCAAGTGCCCATCGACCCATGAATGGATCAATAAATTCTGGTATATGTACACCATGGAATATTATGCAATCTTAAAAAAGATGGAGACTTTACCTCTTACGTATTTACATGGATGAGCTGGAACATGCTCTTCTTAGCAGAGTATCTCAAGAATGGGAAAAAAAGTATCCAATGTACTCAGTCTTACTATGAAACCAATTTATGGCTTTCTTATGAAAGCTATAACCCAATTATAGCCCCAAAAGAAGGGGAAAGGGAAGAGGCCAGGGAGGGGAGGGGGGAGGATGGGTGGAGAGAGAGTAATTGGTGGGACCACACCTATGGTGCATCTTACAAGGGTACATATGAAATTTACTAGGTGTAGAATATAAATGTCTTAACATAATAAGAAAATGCCATGAGGGCTATGTTAACCAGTTTGATGAAAATATTTCAAGTTGTATATAAAATCAGCACATTGTACCCCATGATTGCATTAATGTACACAGCTATGATTTAATTTAAAAAAAAAAAAAGAAATTCTACTTCCCAAAATTAAAACTAGGTTTCTGGGGGTGGGGGGAAAGATTGAGATTGGTTTGTTTTAAAGGTTGCAGTATTTTTCATAGCTGCATAGTACTCTTTTGTATATATGAATCTCCTTGTTTGTATTTAAATATTCTATAATTACAAATAATCCTTTAATGAATAACTTTATGTGTGTATTTGGTGTTTGAGATATATCTGTAAGATAAATATCTTTGAGATGTAATATATATTTGAGATATATCTGTAAGATAAATTCCCAGAAGTGGGCTTTTTGGGTTAAAGGGAAAACATACATGGAGTTTTGTTAGATGGTCCCCAGTTCTTCTCCTTGGGGCTTTGTCATGTTACATGATCACCAGCAGTATTTGGGAGGGCCTGAGTTTTCACAGCCTTGCCAACAGAGTGTACATGTTACCAAAGCTCAGCAAAGCCAGGAGGTCATTAAAGTGGTAGGGATGGATTTTAATCAGTAGTATCCTATTGCAATAGGGAAAGGAGGCCAGGGTGAACTGAACTGAACCTTGATTTGTACAAAGGTGACTAAGGCATTGTAAAGGAAGAATGAGGGACTGGAGATGGAGTGAATGGGGCTTAGTAGGGTCAGAGAAGTGAAAAATGACTATAAACAAGATGGTGGGTGGTCCATATGCAAGCCATCTGGGCTTACTACCTGGCACTTATGGTTAGGCTCCTTACCCTCCCACAGTGGCTGGGCTCTATCTTCAGGTGATGATTGAAACAAACAGTGAATTCTTTCAGTAGCCTTAGACACTTTAAAAGGGTCTAGGATCATGCTAAGGATGTGGCCTTGAGCCATTGGAAACCATAATAATGTTTGTTCAATGTTCAAGTCTTTTTAGGCCAAGATTCAGGCCTAGTTGAGGACTCAGAGGAGCCTGGCTAGAGTTTGATAAAGGAGAAAATCTTTGTCAATGGTCAGCTTTAAATTTTTATCCATCTGATGAGTGAGAATTTTTTCTTAATATAGTTTTAATTTATATTTTTCCTATTAAAAGTAAAGGTGAACGTGCTTTTTTGTTTAAGGGCCATTTTTATATCTTTGCTTATATAAGTATGTTCATGTGCATTCTTCAAATTTTTCTATAGAATTTTTGGTCTTTTCCCCCCACACTTTTGAGTTTTTTAGAAATGTAGGATATGAGCTCTTTATTGTAAATGTATGTTTTAAATGTTTTTCACCTTTATCATTTATCTTTTGACTTTGCTCATGGTGTTTTTTGCTGTACAAATTCTGTTTTTTTTAAATGTATCAAATTTATTTTTATTACTTCTGAATTTTGAGTTGTAATTAGAAAGCTGTTTTCTATATCAAAGTTGGAATAGGATTGATGCATAGTTTCATCTAGTGCTAGTATAGTTTTTTTATATTTAGATCTCTTATTTGGAGTTTATTCTTGTATGTTATGGGGGGGTCTGATTTTGTCTTTTTCCAACGGACTATCGGTTGGCTCATCATTATTTATGAAAAAAGACTGTTTTTGCCTAAGTGATGTGAGATATCGTCTAATCATACACTAGATTTTTTTTTTTTGTCACCCTCACTAGAGTGTTGCGGCATCACAGCTCACAGCAACCTCAATCTCTTGGGCTTAAGTGATTCTCTTCCCTTAGCCTCCCAAGTAGCTGGGACTACAGGCGTTGCCACAATGCCCGGCTGATTTTTGTTGTGGTTGCCACTGCTGTTTTAGCTCGCGTGGGCTGGGTTTGAACCCTCCACCCTTGGTATATAGGGCCGGCACCTTGCCCACTGAGCCACAGACACCGCCCCACACTAGATTTTTTTTTTTTTTTTAATGAAGATGGATCTTCTGGACTTGTTTATTGATTTCAGTAAATTTATAAATTTGTTAGAAGTGACATTTTGATGCTGTTGAGAATAAGGGATGGCTTTCCATTTGCTCAAGTCTACTTTTACGTGTTTCAGGAGTATCTTATGGTTTTCTTTATAGGGTTTTTGATCATTTCTTAAATTTATTCTTAAAAATTTTATCTCTTGTTATTGTAAATGAGACTTTCTAATTTAGTGTATCTTCTAAATAGTTATTATTTGTATATGAATGCTGGGTTTTTTGCATGCCAATTTTATAACCTGCTACCTTGCTGAATTCTTTTATTGTTTGAGTTAATTTTATCATTGATTCTCTAGGACTTTCCAGGGATATTATTATGTCATTACAAGATAGAAATAGTTTCATTTCTTCTTTTTTTAATTCTTTGCTTCTAATTGTTTTCTAAAGTCTAATTGCATTGGCTGGTATCCCAGATCATTATTAAACAGTGATGGAGATTACAGGAATCTTTTCTTTGTTCCTGACCACAGTAGTTATGTCTTAGAGTTTTTTCATCTTAAGGAAAGTATCTGTTCATTCTTATTTTTTTCATGTGTTTTTTTTATTAGAAATGGGTGTTGAATTTTGTCAAGATTTTTTTTTTCCCAGTTTCTATTGAAATACTTATTTTTTTTTCCTTAAACTTGTTAATAGGGTAAATTATTTTAATTTCTATAAGATTAAACCATTCTAGCATTCTTGGCATAAACCCTACCAGGGTAGTGTATTTCCAGAGCTTAATTTCCTTATTATACTATTTCTAGTTTAGTTTCAAAGATTTGGTATGCTTATTTAGAAGGGTATAAAGTCATATAAGCTAGTATTTGTTTTAATTACTAAATGAATGTTTTGGTAAATGAGTTTCAATGAGGGAGAGATCATTATGGGGTGAGAAAGCTTTCTTAAAGAGTGGGGACCAGTACTAACTGTGATATCCTGCCCACTACACCACAGCTGTCTTGCTGTCTTTTATTTCTTCTAGCTGTTTGTCTTGAAGGGCTTACTTACACCAGAGTCTAGCCTTTCAGTGTTTTATTAGTATAATCATTTGTGGTGGATTGATTACAAACTTAAGACATGCTGGAAAATCTCAAGTGATGGAGGAAACTCTATATTATGATAAGTGGGAAGCCTGCAAAATGGAATAGAAAAAAGAGGGCAGAATGGTGAGCTATTTGTTCTTAGAAAGGAGAGGGAAAAAATTCACAGAGAAGATGTGCGATAATATATGTTTCATAGCCTTATTTATGTAAAACATCACTTTAAAAGATCATTGTCCGATTTAGTCTACCTATCAGGGGTGTGCAACCTTTTTTCTTTCCTGCTGCACATTGGAAAAATAAGAGTTGTCTTGGTGTACACATTAAATACACAAAATACTGACTAAGGCTAATTAGCAAAAATAAAAATGGTCTGTGCACAGTTTCCATGATATCTGACACCACAGATATGCAAAAAAGTCCTCAACAAAATTAGTATACCGCTCATGGACCAGAGGTTGGATACCCCGGAATGACTTAAGGAAATTAGAGATTGTCAAAGGTGTTTACGTTATTTACACAAATGAAAGGAGTGAGTTGTAAATCCCACCTCCTTTTTTGCAAGTTCTGACTCAGGTCCAAGGATAAATATAAAGCCGTGTTTGCATGCTTAGAAGCATGTCTTTGAAATAATACTTTCTGAGGAGTTTATGTTGCTGTTCATGAGAACACTTAATAATTCAATAACTTCTTGTAGACTTTATGGTTCTGTGACTACAATTTGATTCACAGCATATAGACTGATATCCCTAATGAGTACTAAAAAGCCATGTTGAAATGGGAATTACTTGAAATAAATTTTCTTAGCATGGAGTTTTCTCTTTAGAAAAAAGATACATCACTTGAAGAAATTTTCTTAGTTATCTGTGATTTTTGAATAAATTTAATACCATGTTTTATTGTAACTGTAACTAACTGTTGAAGTAAACATAGTGATTCAAAAGCTGGCTCTGCTCATTTTCTTCAGCACGTCACACCAGACAGCTATATCCCATGCCTTGCAGACCTGTGCAAAGCTCTGTGGGAGGTTATGCTCAGCTATTACAGAACTATGGAGTGGCATGAAAAGCATGACAATGAGGATACTGCTTCAGCTTCTGGTAGGAAATTATTTTGATTTTATTTTGAAAATTGAATTGTCAGTATACAGCACTAGCCACGCAAGAAGAAAGAAGGTCAGGCGTGCCTGTACGTTTTCAGGGACCGTAATGACTGGTGATTAAACCTTCAGCAAAATGGTCTAGCTATTGTAGAAGCTCCATTACCTTTGGGGGTTAACTGGGCCAAAGGAGTGGCAGATAGTGTCTGTTTCCAGAGTGTGTGCTGAGGGCCTTAGGGCTGAATTATTGACAAGGAACTTCATTAAAAAAAAAATTATTTCTTTAACATAATTAGTTGCAAACCAAGTAAGACATTGATCTGTACAAATTTAGAAATTAATGTTAGATGCTCAAATTTAATCTATTTTGCTAATTTTCTAGTTGGACTAATAATGCTAGATTCTATGAATTAATAATTATATTAATAGTTTCCATCCTGAAAATACAGCATTTTTTTCATTAAACAGTGTTTTAAAATCTTCATGCTTGAATGGAAAATATAATTTTAAATGACTGTGTTCTATAGTTAGCTGTATAATAAAAATAAGTCTTTGGGAAATTATTATGTTTATTAGGTATTCTATTTAAATTGCTTCATTTGCATAATTATATATCTTAAGTAATTATCCTTGAACAGTAGCTGAGATTGAGTATTCAGAATAATTTTGAAAGCGGTAAATAATTTTATCAGCATTTTGTTTAATGTGAGCACAGTAAGTTTCATTGTATAAAGTTTTTATATCACATACACTTTAATGTAGCTATTCAATCAGATAATTTTAGTCACTTCCAATTTCTGAATTGCTTGGTTTCTGTTGTTGGGCAGGTGGAAGAAAGACCCAAATCTTAACTATTAATGTAAAGTTTTGGTAGCTCTGAAGAGAGTTTAATCTTCATGTTGACTCACTCATAAGAAGCTCATGAATACAGAAATTAAAAAAAGAGGAAAATATTATGGATAGACTTCATCCATGTAGAAATATTGTTGGGGAGGGTGAAATCAGGGAGAGAAAAGAGGAGAAAGCAGAAATTGGGGAAAGCACTCAGCCCGGATTCCAGTCCAGATGGGTTTTACCTATACTCTCTCTGGGACCATGGGCTTTGCAACCTGAGGGCTTCAAGTTTTTGCCATTTACTGAAGGTGAGAACTTGGAAAAAAATTCCTTTATCTTTTCTAGTCTTCAGTTTGCTTCTTAAAATGAGAGGCTAAAAAACAAACAAAACCCCCCATAGAGTAGTAACACATCCACCTGGCCGTGTTGCTGTAAAGTTTAGAGAGAATATAAAGTGCTTACCTTGGTGGTTATTAATATCCTGAAAGGAAATGGATCAGTAGATAATTATAACAGTGAGGTGCCTGAAGGTTCCCCCCCCCCTTTAAAAAAAAAATCTCTGGTTACTTGGGGTAATTCCTAGAGTCACTGGATTGCAGTTTTTCTACAAAGAGCTTTTCTTGTTTTCTCAACTTTTATATTTTTTCTAGATGGAGATAATGAATACCTTATTTAAGGAGAAACCAAAGGACAAGTTTAGAATAGAATTAACACATACTTTCTGTATAAGAATTTTATCTCTATATTCATCTTGACGAAGTTCGCTTTTTGCGTTAGGCCAGTAATTTACAACCATTTGAGTACGGAGTCAAACTTAAGATTTCATTTGAGCCTTATATACTATCTTAGTCCTTTTTAGTAAGATTCCTTGCCAATAATCTGTATATTTTATAAATATTCAGGTATTCTGATTAGTCCAGCAGTCACTTGATAGTATCTAGGACTCATTTGTCACCTGAAATTAATCCTTTCATATTCATATCTAGGTATTAAATTGTATGAATCAGTAATTTAAACATTATTCTTCACAGAACTTCACAAAGCTGAAGACCACTAGGATTCATCTACTATAGCTCTGTAGTGATAATGTTTGATATTATTTGGTATTCTGTCCCTTTACTGTTCTAAAATAAAACTCTAAAGCTGTAGTTCAGATGCACTGCCTCAGGCTGTTGGGTCTCTAACATACCAACAGCCATACCCTGCATATAATGAGGCTTAAGCTCCAGGATTGCTCAGAGGTAAACTAGTCATGTATCTGGGTCCTGGCGCTTGCAAGGGTCTTTTACCAGTTAACAATGGATGCCCTACTGGCTTAAAAGGAGATGGTAACATCCTGATTAACATTCACTGTGTTATTCACACAAAGTTGTAATCTTTTTAATATGAATGTGAATGTAGAGTTTTAGTTGTTTTTAGAGAGAAATGTGTTTTAACGCAGATCATTGATTTTACCCACTGAACTGGACATTTGTTAGATTATTTTTCTGGAATGGATAAAACTATGTATATCATGAAAAATATAAAAATAAATGGATGTATATTACATGACTGTCTAAGCCAGGGGTCCTTAAACTTTTTAAACAGGGGGCCAGTTCACTGTCCCTCAGACCATTGGAGGGCTGGACTTTGGGCCCTGGAGGAGTTGGCTGGTAAGCAGGACAGACAGTGGTGGCAAAAACACCCAGCAGGCCAGATAAATGTCCTAGGCAGGCTGCATGTGGCCTGTGGGCTGTTGTTTGAGGATGCCTGGAGCAGTTGTGCAATCTGTACTCTTATCAGCATGCATATTGATTGATAATTGGGTTAATTGGCCCTGTAATGCTCTGGCAGCCTGTTACATGGTCTTACATTGGGCATTATATGGACGTTGAAACCTTGTCTCTGGGACCACACTGACTGAGTTGGAATGCTAAGCTCCAGTCGTATGAGCTGAGTGCTGTTTGGTATGTTCAGCATTTCATGGTCTTATCAGATGGGTTCAATCCTAATACTATTTTTTAATATTGCTTTGACTAATATTGTTATAAATATTGAACATATTTTCTGTTTCTTACATGTACTTATAATATATGAGGGGTCAAACAAATTATTTGGAAAATAAATACATGTTGAAGAAAATTGAAAAATCTTTTTTTTTTCAGAAGGAAGTAATATGGGTACTGAAGAAACTAATTTTGATCGTGGTTATATAAAAAAGAAGTTAGAGCATGGGCTTACACGAATATGGCAGGTTTGGTTTTTTAAAATTATTTTTTCATAGAAGTAATAGAAACCTTCACGTCAAAGTTGTTTCAGAAATTGAGTTTTTACATTTTCTATATTTGTATTCTTTGCAGATTTAATCATATGTTAGTTTTTCTATGGAACAAGGCTGTCATTGAATTTAATTTCTGTAATGTAGTTGGCAATTATATTAGACTATAAGTAGCAGTAGACAAAGTCTTTTAATTTGAAAATCTTCATTGAACATATTTTATATTCTTTGATTACATTTTTGTTTTGAAAACCTGTCAGGGTTCCTGGAGGGCCCTGACCTGGATTGGGGGTTGACAGGGAGATGTCACTGGGGAAATAATGAGACTTTACATCAACTTAACATATAGTCTGGTTAGCCTGGATTGATGTACATTGACTCACATGTCAAGTGGCAGATTGAGACAATGCATTATTCCTCTAACTCCTCTGAAACCTTTTATTGATCTCTAAGACAAAACATTTGTGAAATGAAGCAAAAGTGTCAAAATTCAAAAAATAGAATTAAAAGAATCCCAAGCCTGCAGAATATTGGGTAAAAAGGAACTGGCTGGCTAATTGGGAACATAGGGTAATAAGTTGTCAACAATGACATTTAGAAAGGAGGAGGGTAAAACAAGTATTGACTCTGTAGAGTGGGCAAACCAGTTTCCCTAATCTAACTGTCGATCAGGAGTTCAAAGGGCTCAGCCCCCTCCACTTGCTGATTCTCTGGCCTGGGATGGTCTTTTGTGGTCTTGATAAGGGGCCCCCAGGGATGCCTGCCTTCGTGCTTTACTCTGGATTGAGCCACTGGCAAGGATGAGCCTGTCTGCCTCCCACAAACACCTACCCAATTTGTGTTTTCCTAAAGAAATTCATGCTTTCTTATTGAGATGGTCTACTTTTATTTCATTTATTGGTGGTTTTTAAATTTCCTTTCTATTGATTTTAGGAAAAGAATAAGGTAGGTGACATAAAAGGGTCAGAATCTAGTATGATATGAGAAATGTTTTCTCAGTCAAAGATCTTTTTGCCTTGAAGAAATCTTGTATGTTTACTGGCTGAATACATCTGTTTTTAGTCTATTGGGCTGCTGTAACAAAATACCCTAGACTGGGTAGCTTATAAACAATGTGAGTTTACCTTTCACAGTTCTGGAGGCTGGAAACTGGAGATCAGGGTGCCAGCATGGTTCGGATCTGGTGAGAGCCCACACCCTGGTTCACAGATGCTACCTTCTTTCTGTATCCTCACCTAGTAGAAGGGATGAGGAAACTCTCTGGGGTCCCTTTTACAAGGCACTAAGCCCATTCATGATGGTCCTACCCTCATGGCTTAATCACAGCACAGAATCCCTAAGTCCTAATACTACCATCGTGGGGTTTAAGATTTCAACATGAATTTTGGGTGGACACAAACATTTAGATCATAGCAGTGTCTTCTTAAGCTTTCTTTGCAATTCAGTAGCTCAATTGTTATAATAAAGTAATTTGTTAAAATTTGTTACTTAGATCAAAATATAAATTCTTGATGATAACATTATTTTTAGACTTGTTTGAACCTTGAAAGACTGTAGACCCTTTGACTATGTTATGGCTTTTTCAAAAGCAAAAATGTTTCTAATTCGCGGATTTTTAGATTGACCATCTTTTATAGGATTTCTTTGAAAAAAATTATTTAGGAAAATATATCCTGAGAATAGAAATTTCCTCAAGAATCACTTTAAATTTATATTAAAGTGTTCTTCAAATTTTTTTGTTTGTTTGTTTGTTTGGTTTTTTTTTTGAGATGGAGCCTCAAGCTATCCCCCTGGGTAGAGTGCCATGGCATCACGCTCACAGCAACCTCCAACTCCTGGG
>NW_003852400.1:20923433-20926676 GCF_000181295.1 Otolemur garnettii
GAGTCTCCTGCCTCAGCCTCCCAAGTAGCTGGGACTACAGGCGCCCGCCACAACGCCTGGCCATTTTTTGGTTGCAGGCATCATTGTTGTTTGGCAGGCTGGGGCTGGGGATTCGAACCCACCACCTTAAGTGTATGTGGTTGGCGCCTTAGCCGCTTGAGCCACAGGCGCTGAGCCTCTAGTCCTAATTCTTATTAGACGTTTGTTAGTATTCTGCTGTCACCCACTAGTGTTAGCATTTAAATATTTGGATTATTTTTGCTTGCTTGGATTATTTCTTATATTGATGACTGTCAAATAGGGAGTTTTCTAATTTTTATTCCTTCAGTCTTTACTAGTTAATATTCTAAGCTATGGACCAGTTCTCTGTTTTATGTGTTCATTTATTTATATCAGTTTGGAGTAAGATATAAGTGAGTATATGCAGAGACTTATACACACATAACAAAATATGCATAATCCATTATGCAGTTTGTTATGATCATTATTTATTTTATGGGCATATTGCCCTAGATTTTGTTAGTTGGAGCACCCTTCAAGTTAGTTTCGGTGTGTCTTATTGATATTTTTCCCTCATTGAGAACATTCTTCCTTCCTCACATAAAATGTTCTGTGGTGGTTTTCCAAGTACCTGCCTCAACCCTGGTTCTTTTCAGTAGGGCATGGTAGTGAAAAACAAGATCTGGCTTTAGTCAGCTATGCTTATTGCTACTGATTTCAGGCTCTCTTAGAGCAGACTAGAAAACATATGCATGAATGCATACAAATACACCCCATTACATCTGTTTTTATTTTTGTACCTATCTATATCTATTGAAACTGTAAGTCCATGGTGATACATCAAATAGTCCACAATAACAGGACTCATTCTAGCTTTTCCCCATTTTATTTTTGGAATTCCTTTCCCCATTAGCAAGAAACATGGTTCCCATTATCTTCATTATGTTCATGTATTTGTTAACCCTTGTATGCAAGCAATCTCTGGACCCTCCTCTGCTGCCTTCCTTGATTTTGTTTTGATGAGTTACCCTCTCACACTTTCTCCGGTCTATTCTTTGATCCCATTTGGACAAATAGGACAAAACAGTATAAACATGATGGAAGTCATGAATAGGTGCTAGAATAACAACAGAAAATTTGTTTCAGTTGGAATCAAAACACTTTTGACCTGAGACATTTTAATCTGTTTTTAATCCAGTGATGTCAGTCAGAATGGAAGTATCTATCATCATTTCATAATCTTAATAATATCATTGCTGAGGAACAATGTTACTTCTTGGTTAGGATTCTTAATTTGGATCCTTTCAAATATACTTGACTAAATAGATTTTTCTTTTAGATTGTAAGTATAGTTAGACTTGGACAAAGATCCAACTCAATTTACTTGTAGAGCCCAGAGTTATTTGTATATATGGGAATTCCCAGGGCAGATCCTTTACCCATGGTCTTTGACCGCATGGAACTTTCTTTTTATATATCTAACCATATGAAAGTGTTGGTCTTCCAAGATTTTATTTTTTATCTTTAAAAATTTGAAATGTGAGAAATGAGTTTTAAAATGCTTATTGTCTGTATTAATTTGTATTATAAAGAATTAGGTTATACCATGTTTACTTTTTTTTGAATCTGAAAATTTTTATACATGCTAGTATGTCATATTCTTTTAAAATTTTTCTTGGAACATTTGAAAAAAAAATAGCCACGTATTTCCTCTTTGTGTTGGAAGTTAGCTCCAATGTGTGTGTCATACTTGTTAATTGTATTATTGTAATCTACATACTTCTTTTTTTGTTTTCTTGTTCTGTGCTGTTCTGAGGGCAGAGTTTTAATCTTACAAAATGATTGTAGTTTTGCCATTTTTTTTGTCTCTCTAACAGCTTTTGCTTTTTATATTTGGATGTTATATTGATTGATGCTGAAATACCAATAACCACTTTACCTTCTTGGAACTTAGTTCCCTACATTAATGAAAATACTAGTCCTTTTATCCTGAGCCATTTTGCTATGAATTTTAGTTTACTTGTTATTATTACCATTCCTGTGCTTATTTTGCTTATATTTGCCGGGTGAATATTTAATTATCTGTTTATTTAAAATGGTTTTGGATTGTGTTTTACTTCTGTCTCCTATATGTGTGAACATTTGTTCCTTTTTTGGAGAGTATTTATCTTTTAGAGAAATTGAATGTTTAAAAATAAAGTATTATACTTTGTTGTATAAATTTTTATTTGCACATCATTTTTGCTCATTTGTTTCATAGATTCTCAATGATTTTTGTAATAATAAATAATCAATTGTCTTATTATACCTTATTTTCAGTATGCAGATGTTTAGCATTTTTATGAGGTTCTATTATTGACTTTTGTCCTTTCTGAGGTTTCTTTTTTTTTTTTTTTGCAGTTTTTGGCCAGGGCTTGGTTTGAACCTGCCACCTCTCGCATATGGGGCCAGAGCCCTACCCCTTTGAGCCACAGGCCCTGCCCTGATCTATGTTCTTTAAGTGGAGCATTTAATGTGTTTACATTGAAGGTTAATATTGATATGTGAGGCTTTGCTCTTGTCATGGTGTTACCTGATTTCTAGTTGCTTTATAATTTCTTCATTTCTTTTTCTTAGTATTTTTGTCTTTCTGGTTTGCTTATCTTCTGTTATGTTGTCATTTAATTCTTTTCTCTCCCTCTTCCTCCTTGTTTATAAGACCTGAAAGCTTTAAACTTTTGTTTGTTTTCATGATGGTGTATATTGAACTTTTATTTCCACATTTAAGATTCCTTTCAGCATTTCCTATGGAGTCAATCTAGCCATAAAAAATTTTCTCAGTGTTTGCTTGTCAAGTAAAGACTTTATTTCTCCATCATTTATGAGGATTTTACCAGCAAGATAAAATTCTTGAATAGCTAGGCTTTTGCCATCTGCATTTTGAGACTACATCCTATTCTCTTCTGGCCTGTATGGTTTTTGCTGAGAGATCTGCAGTAGTCTGATGGGGTTTTCTTTTCTGGGTGACTAGCTGCTGCTCTCTTGCTAATTAAAAAATTCTCTCTCAGTTTGACTTGATTTTATCTGATTAAAATATGTTGCCATGAGGTCTTTTTTGCAATGTATTTGCCTGGGGATTGTTCAGCCTCTTATACTTGAATGTCTAACTCTCCTGCTAGTCTTGAGAAGTTTTCATTGATTATTTCCTTAAATAGGTTTTCTAAACTTGTTGATTTCTCTTCTCCCTCAGGAATACTGAAAATT
>NW_003852400.1:20926696-20952736 GCF_000181295.1 Otolemur garnettii
CTTCCAGAGGACTAGGATTTCACCCAGCCAAAATTTCTTTAAATTTAAAGATAAATATTTTGAACCCTTTCTGAGGTTTCTTTTTTTTTTTTTTGCAGTTTTTGGCCAGGGCTTGGTTTGAACCTGCCACCTCCAGCTTATGGGGCTGGCGCTCTACACCTTTGAGCCACAGGCGCTGCCCACCTTTTTTGAGTTCTTATTTATTGTTAAAATGTTCTGTCACAAGTAAAGCTCAGTTAAATATTCATCTGCTATTCATAAGTATTCATCTAAACTTTACATTGCCATGTCCCTAATACCTAGAGTACTGCCTAGAACACCTAATACTCAGAAAATATTTTTGCTTTATTGAATTAATCTGTAATTTATAATTTTAAGCTTTTGAAAATATACAAAAGCGTGTAATCCATTTTACATTCCTTTTGATATATAATGTGAAGAGAAGGTTTTTTCTCCCTCCTCTGGTCGGTTTTCCCTTCCCTCTTCCTGGATAATCCTTTAGCCCCCTCTTTGTTTGCGAGGCCTCTGTGTTGGAAGTTACAGTGAAAGTAAAGACTGAGGGAGGGTACACCTACCTGGGCTGTGAGCTTAGGCCTCACTGCTTTTTAGTTTCCCTTCATCCAGAGAGATAATAAATGCTTGCCTTGAAGGGCTGTTGTAGGATTAAAGGTAGTAAGTCAAGTTCTTGGCGTAATGTATACAAAGTAATCAGAAAACAAGAGTTTTTACTCCTGTTTATTAAGCCGTTTAATACACACACAACTTCTGTGTTACTTGTCCTAGTCTATTGATTTCTCTGCATATGTTACATTGTTAGCATTTTTTAAAAAATACGGTTTTTTGTTTTGCTTTTGTTAACTTTTATTTGATGTGTCTGTCAATCACTGGTTAGTTCTCATCCACGTGGGCTATCTGTAGATTTTCGAAAGTGGTAACAGGTCCATAGGTAACCAAAGCACAGAGCTTGGTTGGTGAAGCTTCATCGTTGTTACGTTTTCTGGTCAACCGCACACGGCTACACTATGGGACATTTCTGACC
Source organism: Otolemur garnettii (assembly GCF_000181295.1). Lineage (NCBI taxonomy): Eukaryota > Metazoa > Chordata > Mammalia > Primates > Galagidae > Otolemur > Otolemur garnettii. Next base: position 20,927,736 of record NW_003852400.1, read on the forward strand.
CCTTTGGCCCAGACAGCTTTGTTGAGCCTGGTATCAGTGCACACATCTGGAGTCCCCATCTGTTTAATGGCAGATTTCTGGATCTCTTTGAGTGTCCGAGGGGCATGCTTCTTGAAGCCCACTCCGTGGATGTGTTTGTGAGTGTTGACGGTGTACTTCATTAATGGGCTAATTGCAGACCGACCCTTCTTGTTGACCTTCTTTGTAGGAGCCGTTCCGCCAGGTCCAAGTTGGAAAGCTAAAAGATAGTACTTAATATATTTAATATAGGTAGTACAAGTCTTCAAACATTACAACTTTTACTTTATCTCTTCAAAGCTTTGTTTTTTAAAAAGTGGTTATTACCTCTTATTCTTCTTGGTAAATATTAGAGTAATTGTTCAAAAGAAAAGTTTGTGTTATAATTTGAATTTCATTGAACCCATAGGTTAATTTGGAAGAATTGACCTCTTTGCACTGTTTAGTCACCCATCCAGTCCCATGATTTTCACTTCAGTGACTTTTTCTTCCAGATTTTTTTTCGTATCTCTTTAGAGTTATTAGCTTTTGCTTATAGGTCTGACATTTCTTATTAAGATTATTCTCTGTGTGCTATATTTTTAATCTATCTAAAATTGAATCTCTCCATCTTAAGGGGCTGTGGAAGGTATACATGAAAGCTATTAATTTTTATATATTGTCTTACAACATAATCACTTCACATAGTTATCTTATTCTGATATTTTGAATTGATTATTCAACAAATTGATTATTAGTTATTTGGCTAGAAATTTATGAACTGTGAAATTATGGAGATGATTATGACTGTTGCTATTTTGTATCTGATATTCATGGGATTTTGTCTATTATATTACCCTTCAGGAAGTTGGCTTTCAGTCTAAATAGATATTCTTTAATAAGTTAATAAGAATATATTCCTGTCTCATTTTAATCTGTAACTATAGAATAAATGGTTCTGAAAATTTGTTTTCTACATTTTGGGTTACTTGAAAATATCGTCATTATTATTTTTTGTCTTATAGGATGTTCAGCTAAAAGTAAAAACCTATTTGCTGGGAACTGATTTGTCTATATTCAAATATGATGACTTCATCTTTGTTTTGGATATAATCAGCAGGTAGTATTTGAGATCTTACTCTTTAGTTTGAGTCTTTCAACCACTGTAATCAAAGAAGTCATGAATTAGTGAGTTAGTTATGTATAACTTTATAAAAAAGAGACATTATACATCCATTGCCTAATTGCTGCTGGATTTGTGTGTTTAAGTATTTCTGCCCTTTGGATATTTGTAAACCAACATGGATTTTGTGATATTTAGTATTTATTCAAATATTCAAATTTTTATAATTTGTTAGAAAGAAAACCTGGGCTTCTTGTTCTCTGTAAGGATGTTACTTAAATTTGCATAAACCTTTCTATCAAACTAGGTTGATGCAAGTTGGAGAAGAATTTTGCGGTAGCAAGTCTGAAGTTTTGCAAGAGTCCATTAGAAAACAAAGTGTCAATTATTTTAAGAACTACCATAGGTAAGAACTCTAATAAAATATGACTAGACTTATTTAGGTAATGAGAATACTTTGTTCTCTTGTTTAATCTTCTGGCATTAATTGAATTAAAACAGTTAACTTTTGAATTTGAATGAATGTGTTCTTTCTAGCTCTTTTTAGCATGGCTAATTTTTTTTATTAACCAAAATTATAATAAAATGTTCTCATTACTTATTCATTGTACATCTTAATCTTTATTTTGTGGGGCTCAAAATGTTGAACTAATTTCTTTCTGAGTGAAAGATGATGATTAATTAGATTAGGGTTTATGTAAAGAATTTGGTCACTGTTCATGCCTGCATATGTGCTGTATGAACTAGTAAGGAGAGGAGTGCAGTAGTGGTAGCACTCGCTGAAGGGGTGCCCCAGAGCATCTGTGCTTTTCTTTTTTGAGACAGAGTCTTAGTTTGTCAGCCTCAGTAGAGTGCCGTAGTGTGATAGCAACCTCAAACTCCTGGGCTTAAGCAATTCTCTTGCCTCAGCCTGCCAAGTAGCTGGAACTACAGGTGTCCACCACACCACCTGGCTATTTTTAGAACCAAGGTCTCACTCTGGCTCAGCTGGTCTCGAACCTGTGAGCTCAGGCAATCCACCTGCCTCGGCCTCCCAGAGTGCTAGGATCATAGGCATGAACCACTGCACCTGACCCAAGAGCATCTGTGTTTTAAGAGTAAGAAGGCTTCTAGAGGAGAGGATATGATATTTAGAATGTAGCTATAAAGACAGGGTTGTGTACTACTATGTTGCATTACAAAACAGACATTACTAACTTTAAGAAAGGTGACTAGGAATTATTTTGGTTGTGGCGAAAGGTGGGAAAGAATGTTTATATAGCAATGTGGTTACATGCTTAAAGTGGCTTTAAATCGAAAAAAGAAGAGACAAACATTTATTATACCTCTCTTGATATAAGCCAGACACTGAGCTTGACTTACATCTCAACCTTGAGATGTATACCTTGAGTTATATCTCACTTTTTATTCTGAACTTTTACTTTTTATAGTTAAGTTTTGATTTTGTTATTTGGTGCCAGAGGGAGTCAGAATTTGAAATTCTGACTTTCTCCTTGTTCATAACCAACACCTGCTTACAGTGGTGTGTGCTGTATCAGAAGAGAGATTGTTGAACATCAAACCTTTGATTATTAAATATATTTAAATACAGTTTGTCGCTGTTAATTTTAAACTATTAAGTAAATTGTTTTGAAAGATTTAAATTGAACCTGTATCAAAGCAGAGACTTTTGAGTTTTATAATTCAATGAAGAGGATATTTTAAAAATGTAAAAAACAAAAAAGATTTAGTTGAATCAGCCACAGGGAAATAGTGTTAAGGAAAGAACATGAAACCCCAATATTGCCTTCGTTTATTATTTCATTTTCTGCTAAAACTTAAGTGTTGGCTAGACCTATGAACAGAAGGCCTGACCTATGAACATTGCTAGGAAGAAGGGGTAGGGGAAAGAAACCACAAGACACCAGGAGCCACACCCTCCCCGCCGGGACCAGTGTGAAGGAAGGCCAGATGGCTGTCTCCCATTGATTGCTTTATGTCCAGAAAGACAATGAAGAGACCTTTTGGTGTTCCTAGGGTCGGGGAGGTGTATGCAATGTTAAAACACTATTTTATTCAGTGGGCTTCATTCTGCTTACTACTTCACTTACTGTCAAAAGGACTTTGTCATCTGTGACAGCTAGCTACGAATGTTTTAGACTCTCACCAGAATGTGGATTTGTCACAGACGTTCACCTTAATGAAATTAGAAAATACAGAAATGAAAGTATTTAAATATATCCCAAACACTCAGCATTTTAAAGGACTTCTCTTAGAAACATTTGTGAAACTTGTTTCCCATTGAGGCTGTGTACCGTAGAAGAGAGCTGAGGTGGGTAATGGTGGACTCAGGTTCTTGTCCCATTTCTTTTGCTGGTAGCTGGCTCTTGACTGAGCAAATCATTTAACTTCTCTGGGCTTAGGTTCCATCCATTATAAAGTGAGATGGCTAGATTGAAAGGTCTTCACAAATGTTGCCTGCCCATCTTTCCCTTTCGTTCTTGTTACTGTTGTCTATTGTAAAAATTGAAGCAGGTTAAATAGTAAAGATTTAATTATTTCTTAGTATTCTCTTTTCTCAGTGTTTAAAAAGAAGCTTAGCCAGTCTAGCTTTTATTCTGGATATAGTAATCGTTTCTCTAACAGCTGTTATTTGGAAAATGATAGTGGAATTCACTTGGTAAATTTGATGCCAGTGGAATTATTAATGAAGAAGGGAGAAGTCACCTATGTTTTTTAGTGAGAAAAACTCTCTTCTTGCCTTAAAACAATTTGTATGCCCCTGTTAACATAAATTCAAAATATATACAGCAAAAATATTCACAGTTAAAAGGTATAGTTAACTCCATTATAATAGCTGGAAATTTTTATATGCCGCTTTCAGTAATGAATTGAGAGTACAAACAGATAAAAAATGATGTATGTTTGACCAAGAGATTTACTAAAATTTGCCTAATTGACACACACACAAACCACTTGACAGCTCCAGAATACAGATGCTTTTAAAGGACATAGGAAAGTTTATCAAAATTGGTATAATCTGCTGGGCTAAAAGCAAGTTCTTAAAATATCAAAGTATTAAAAAATTCTGTGGTTAAAGTATATTCTCTAAGCATAGTAGAATTAAACTAGAAATAAATAACAGAGATAACTAGAAACTCTACCAGTTTTGGGAAATTAAACAACCTAGTTCAAGAAGAAATCATACAGAAAATTAAAAGATACTAATATTGGTAACTGAGTAATAGTAAAAGTATGGTATAAAGTTAAAAGCTAAAGCAAAGAGATGAATTTTTAGCTTTAAATTTTTTTTTTGAAAAGAAAAAAAGTTTAAAAGTAAGTGCTGTGAACTTTTATTCCAGAAGTTACAAAAGGACAGCAAATCAAACCAAGAGACGTAAAGGGGAGAAAATTTTAAGAGCAGAAGACAATAAAAGAAAAAGCAAATATATAATAGAAATCTCTAAAGCTACTAGCAAGACTGGGCAAGAAAAAGAAAGAGAACAGATTATCAATATCAGCAGTTGAAAAAGAGATATCCATAGGTACTTCCAGACTTTAAAATGATAATATGTAAAGTAAGACAGATGGTATAACCAAATGTATTTAGCTGGCAAAATAAAATATAGAAACCATGAATTCTTTTATGTGTTTTAAAGAAATTATATGTGGGCTTGAAAACATTTTCATAACGAAGTCTTCATGCCTCCTTGGTGTTACTGGTAAATTCCCCTAAATATTTGAAGGAGATAATTAATACCAACACAAATTCTTTCACAGACCAGAGAAAGACTGCATACCAACTTATTTTATGAGGCTAGCATAACACTGATACGCATATCAAGAATATTATTTAAAAAAGAAAAATTATAGGCTAGTATTTCAAAAGAACATAGAAAAAATCCTAAACAAAATTTTTACATATTAAATTTAGTGATACTTAAAAAGAATAATGCAACATGAACAGGTAGGGTTTATTATAAGAGATCAAGGTTGACTAAACATTAAAACAGTTAATAAACTTACTTACCAGTTGACAGAATAAAAGAAAAATACCATAATTTTATTATCTTAGTTGATAAAAAATTGACAAAAATTCTCCACTTTATGATTTAAAGAAACGATGTTTTTTATGTGATTTTTACATTCATTCTAATTATGCCCTTATATTTAAAGTGTGCCCCTTGTAAACAACATGTAGTTTTGGTCTTATTGTTAATAATGATGTTTTTTAAAAATCCAGTCTGACTATTTTTGTGTTTTATTTGAACTGATTTTTTTTTTTTACATTTAATGTATTTGTTGGCATATTTGGTGAATATTGCTGTTTGAGTTTTGAAAGTGTTATATACTTCTTTTTTTCATTTTTGTTTTCCTGTTTTCTTTTGGATCGATCATGTATATTTTAAATTTTCCTATCATGTTTTTTCTCCTCAGCATTTAAAAAAATATATTTTTTTAGTGGTTCTCATCACCATTTCAGTATGCATGCATGTTTGGCTGTAGTCTGCCTTGGGTTCGTACACTCCCAGAGTAATCCAAGAACCTACTTTGTAACCACATTTACCCTTTGTACTCTTTTGTTGTTTTTGTCATATTTTTACTTTATGTATTATCGTCTGTATACTTTGTAATGCTTAGAGCTGACTGTATTTCTTCAATCTTTAAGTCGGTACCTTTTATCACTGTATTAGTTTTATATTGCAGTGTAAAAAATATCGCAAACCAGCCTGGAAAAGGCAAGTAGTGGGTTATTTCCAAGAGCCCGTAGAGAGAATATAGCCCTGCCACCACCTTGATTTCACCCCAGTAATACTGATTTTGGCTTCTGATCTCCAGAACTGTGAGAGAATACATTTCTGTTGTTTTAAGCCACCTAGTTTGTGATAGTTTATTACAGAGTCACAGGATGCGAATACAGAAGTGAATTGCGTGATCCTATGGTGATTCGATGTTTAACGTTTTGAGGAGCTGGCAGACTGTTTTTCCAAAGTAGTTGTACATTTTATATTTTTTTCCTTGTCATTGGGGAATCATTGAGGGTACAAAGATCCAGGTTACACTGCTTGCATTTGTTAGGTAAAGTCCCTCTTATAATTGTGTCCCACTCCCAAGAGGTGTGTCACACACCATGACCTCCTACCTCCTTCCCTTTTTCCCTGTTTCTGCTCCTCTATTTCCCTACCCCCCACCATCAATTGTCTTCATATCAGAATTGAGTACTTTGGGTTCTTTTCTTTTTTTTTTTTTTTTTTTTTTGCAGTTTTTGCCCGGGGCTAGGTTTGAACCCACCACCTCCAGCATATGGGGCCAGTGCCCTACTCCTTTGAACCACAGGCACCACCCAGTACTTTGGATTCTTGCTTCTCCATTCTCATGATGCTTTACTAAGAAGAATGTGTTCCACCTTCGTCCAAGTTAATACAAAAGATGTAAAGTCATCATTGTTTTTAGTGGCTGAATAGTTTTCCATATTATACATGTACCTCAGTTTATTAATCCATTGGTGGGCATTTAGGTTGTTTCCACAATTTGGCAATTGTAAATTGAGCTTCACTAAATAGTCTAGTGCAAATATCCTTAAAATAAAATGGTTTTTTTTTTCTACTGGGTAGATGCCCAGTAATGGGATTGAAGGATCAAGTGGGAGGTCTAATTTGAGTTCTTTGAGGATCCTCCATACTTCCTTCCCAAAAGGTTGTATTAATTTGCCATCCCACCAGCAGTGTGAAAGTGTTCCCTTTTCTCCACGTCCACACCAGCTTTGAGACTTTGTGATGTGGACCATTCTCACTGGGGTTAGGTGATGTATGTTCTAACCACTATTGTATGAGGGTTCCAGTTTCTCCAAAATCTTGTTCACACTTGTTATGTTTATCTCTTCGATTATAGCTATCCTAGTAGGTGTGAAATGGTATTATCATTTGGATTTTTACTTATCTAATAAGTAATAATGTTTAGCATCATTTTATGTGCTTAGTGGCCATTTGTATTATCTTCACAGAAATATCTTTTTAAACAGTGGTTCTCAACCTTCCCAATGCTGTGATCCTTTAATACAATTCCTCATGTTATGGTGACCCCCAACCATAAAATTATTTTCAAGGACCACTGTATTTAAAGCTTTTGCTCATTTTTTAAGTGGATTATTGGTACTGAGTTATAAAGTTTTGGCTTTAGTTCTTCCATTGGATCTGTGATGTATTTGAGTTTATTTTTGTATATTATATGAGGTATGGACATAATCACCTATGGAGATTCTTGGTGATGACCTCTTCAAATGTTGTTTCTGCTCATTCTGTCTATCTCCTCGTCCAACTTCGTGCACACTAGATGTTTCGATTGTCTTACATTATCTCTTATCATCTTTTCTGTTTCTTCCTTTCTTTTTTTTAAAATTTATGCTTCAGTTTGGATATTTTCTATTGCTCTGTCTTTAAGTTCACTCACCCTGTCTCAGCTTCCTCTAGTCTACTGTTTTATTTATCCTGTCAGTTTTTAATTGGAGGTGTTATGTTTTCACTTTTGAAAAGTCTCTTTGGTTCTTTGTTTTTATTACTCCATTTATTTGAATTTTTTAAATCCATTTCATACCTCTTTTTCTCTATTTCATTTAGTATATAATCTTAAAGTTCTTATCTGTTAACTGTAGCATTTGGAGCAAATCCTGGTTTTCATAGATTAATTTCATTATTGCTTCTGTATTTTAGACTCTGTGGATATTTTAAAAACCTAGGCTTTGGTTTTAGCATAGTATTAACAACTTACAATAGGAAGAGGGAGAATGGAATACAGTAGGCACTAACTAGCTCTTTTTTCACAAGGCAGTGAGGATTTTTTTTTTTCTGTGACTGCCTATATCATGTGCTGATGATTCAAGATAGAACAATACCATTAAAAGAGAGATCAGTTTGACATAAGTGATTAGTAGAATATTGGGCATATATGTGCCTTACATGTTGATTTAACTTGTAAATGTGGAGATAGGCACTGAGCTAAATATCTTCAGAGAGTGATAATTATCTTGGTATTGTGGCTTAGTAAGTATGGCTAAGATCTATGCCGTTTACCATAAAGTATTTATTTGTATTTATGATCTCATATAGCGTGTGAAGTATTTCTCTGTGTTTTGATGTTGATACATGATTAAAGGTAGTTTTAGTGCATGAGTTGGTGAGAAGCTTTTAGTTTAGTTCCTAATAAAAGTGTCATTTCCTGCACATTCATCATTTAATTCATAGGAAAAATATTCAGAGTTCAGTAACTCTTCGAGAGTCTTTCTCCTAAGGATGATAAGGTATTAACCAATAAAAACCATTTGTGTTTCCTTTGTTATTCTGAATAGTTTCTCGGAGTCAATTATGATCCCGATGAGGATCCTGTAATTGTATTGTACTTTATTTCCTCAATTCTGTATACAGTGTGTACACTTCTTTGTGGAGTGCTCATTTTCTTATCTTTTTTTTTTTTTTTTTTAAGAACACGACTTGATGAACTGAGAATGTTCTTAGAGAATGAGACTTGGGAACTTTGTCCTGTTAAGTCAAATTTCAGCATCTTGCAACTTCATGTAAGTGTTTCCTGAGAACAAGAAATCTGTGTTTTAGACATCTGTTATATCTTTTTTTAAAAAAAATCCACAGATAATTTACATAATAGTTAGATTAAGTACAGTGCCTTATCTTCCTTCCTTGAAAATCATTAATAGCAATCCTCTTTTACAAGAATAATCCTTTCATGGACGTGAAAATCTCTTCTTAGAAAATTCAGTTAGCACACTACAAGAAAGCTCTTACTTAAAGAGTCCTAGTTAAAACGATTTCTTTTTGTTTGTATACAGAAGAGGCCCTCTGCTATATTTAAATTTTGCAGAAAATTAGTTATATTTTGCTACTGTTTAATAAAAATGCTTATTTATATTTGCACAATAGTTGTCAATTCTTTTTTTTTTTTTTTTTTTTTTTTGAGACAGAGCCTCAAGCTGTCCCCCCTGGGTAGAGTGCCGTGGCATTACAGCTCACAGCAACCTCCAACTCCTGGGCTCAAGCGAGTCTCTTGCCTCCGCCTCCCAAGTAGCTGGGACCACAGGCGCCCGCCACAACGCCTGGCTATTTTTTGGTTGCAGCCGTCATTGTTGTTTGGCGGGTCTGGGCTGGGGATTCAAACCTGCCACCTTAGGTGTACGTGGCTGGCGCCTTAGCCGGTTGAGCTATAGGCGCCGAGCCAATAGTTGTCAATTCTTAAAGGGACTAAGAAGTTCCTACTTTATGCTGCGATTTATAAATTTACTTATAATGAGAAAATGCCTCAGAAATAAAAGAGGTACTTCGAAGAAATACACTTAACTAATTTTTATTAGTTAATTGAGTCTTTGAACCTTATAGAATAAACAATCTGTGAAAAAGTATTTACGTTAGTTTGATTTTTCCCTTGATTGAAACACATTGTAGATAAATATTCCTGTGTGACAGATTTTGTTCTATAAATACCAAACGTCAAAATGCAATACATATACTTAAATCCCTGTTTAAAGAATACAGTGTGTTTTGTTTGTGCCTTTAGAAGGAATGGCTTTCTAGAAGCAATTTTCTTATTCTGGATAAACATAAAGAACATAGAAGTTACTTTGATAGAGATTGTCTTTATACTCATCTTGTACAATAGCTTCTTTTCTAGTTCTATCTGATTGCTTTCCTAACGTGGAAATATTAAAAATACCAAAACATGTTGATTAAAAAAAATGCTTTAAAGATAGCAAAATTAACATTAATTTTAATTAGCATTAACAAAATACCAGTTAACATTAACATTCAATTTAAGAATTCTAAAAGAACCAAGATAATTACAAACAGTATTTAGAATTCTAAGTTTAGGTGGTGCCCGTGGCTCAGTGGGTAAGGTGCCGACCACATACACCAAGGCTGGTGGGATCGAACTCGGCTCAGGCAACAATAACAACTGCAATAACAACAACCAAAAATAGCTGAGCATTGTGGCAGGCACCTGCAGTCCCAGCTACTTGGGAGGCTGAAGCAAGAGGATTGCTTAACCCAAGAGTTGCAGGGGTCCTCAAACCTTTTAAATAGGGGCCAGTTCACTGTCCCTCAGACCATTGGAGGGCCAGACTGTGGGCCCCAGGATGAGTCGGCTGCTAAGCAAGACAGGCAGCGGCAGCAAAAACACCCGGCAGGCTGGATAAATGTCCTTGGCAGGCTGCATGTGGTCGATGGGCTGTAGTTTGAGGATGCCTCGTTCAGAGGTTGCTGTGAGCTGTGATGCCATGGCACTCTACCCAGGGTAATAGCTTTAAATTCTGTCTCATTAAAAAAAAAAAAAAAAAGAATTCTAAGTTTAACGTCAATTTTAGAAGATCAATTTAAATAATTTTATTTGAATTTTTATTTCACCATCTAATTGCGTATATATGTTGGCTCACATAGTCGGTGTAACTTTTTGTAACAAAAAAAGTTTTGCAACTTTTTTTAAAGGCACTTTAAAACATTCCCATCCAGGTGAGCCTTATTTCCTGTAAAGTAGTTACCTCTAAAGCTATTCACAACTTAGCATTTATTTGACACATGTATTCCTGTAGGTATTATTTTTTTAAAATTTGCCTCATTAATTATCTTTTCCACTTGTTTAGAATTGTAAAAATAATAGCATGATTGTTAGGCTTTAATGATGGATTTTATTTAATGTATAGTTGAAATTTAAAAGGAAGAGAAACATATAATGCTGCTTAATAGAGTATGTCAATGAGCTTTTAAGAATTTAAAGAGTACCTTTTAAGAACATCATTATACTTTTTAAAAATATCATCAAATATGAAAAAATTTAAAGTTAAAATTAATATTAAAAATTTAAGAGTAACATTTTAAGAATATCATTGCATATGAAATAATTTTAATTGGGGATTATTCTTTTTAGATATGAGGAAAATGCTTATTAAATTTTTTGTCATAAATTATTAAATGAAGAGTTTTGTAATTCAGAGGCACTTTAGCAATTTCATCTTTTCCTCTAGGTCTCTATGTGATGTTGAACTTGGCCTGAAATCCTTTTAGACTGCTTCAGTTTCCTCATCTAGCTAGGACAATGACTTGGACAATGACCCTTTACCTTTACAGTTTGTAGTTCTGTCAATCTGATTGCACCTCTCATTTTACAGGAAACTGAAGCATAGGGAAGCCTAGTGTTTATGTAGGGAGTTACTGGTATGTAATGAGCTAATCGAAGGCTAGGAGGAGGACACTGAGACTTATCACCTGCCTCAGCATGTGGGTCTGTGTTGTCTGCTTCTTGGTATGTAAAGAAAAGTTAATGAAAGTTTATAGGCATCAATATAACAAAGAAAGATCTATACTCATGCTTTATTTTTGATGTATTTGTAGAGATTATCTTAAATGGTGAAAGGATATAAGTAAGCAGGATGTTTGACTCAATAATTAGTTTTCTCAAATGACTTTTGATTAAAATTGTATCCTACTAAGACTTTTATATTAAAATATTTTAGAAGACATTCAGATTTCTTGTGATTTTTAAAAATTTTCTGTGCAGTTCCTTATGGTAAGTCAAAAGTAGCTTGAGGCAAATGACACTGTTTTAAGTGACAGCACTGGCTGGGTTGTCTTTAAACATGCCATTTCCAAGTTTATGCTTTCAGACAGTGTGCAAGATTTAAAAGTGAATAGCCTGAAGAGGAGGATTTTCTTTTCCTACTAAATCTACATTTACATTGATGGAATATATTTATATGCTTGAATTTTATTGTTGTTGTTCAAAGGTATCTTGCTTCTTTTTTTTGATGTCTAGGAATTTAAATTCATGGAACAATCTCGTTCCCCATCGGTTTCACCTAGTAAGCAACCAGTCTCAACATCTTCAAAAACAATGACTTTGTTTGAGCAGTACTGTAGTGGTGGGAATCCATTTGAAATTCAGGCCAACCACAAAGATGAGGAGACAGAAGATGTGTTGGCTTCTAACGGGGTACGTGATGTTTTAAAAACATATTGTGAAACATGAAGTTTTTTTTTAAATATGTTATACTCAGTGAGAAAGGTAAATTGCTAGGTTTACTTATCTGCCATCCTTCTTCCTACCTATATATTTAGGGTACCTATGATGTTACTTGTATAGACAATGACTTTACAGTATGCTTTGTTCACAGCGTCCTCTTAAGCAATGTTGGCTTTGTGTTCTTACTAGATTATATTCTTAATGGATTGCTTAAGTAGTAGTAGTGTAGTTTCCTCAGTGACTATTAATATGATAGATTGTGTAGACGGATGGGTGAGGGAATAGAGATCATCAACACTTTTTCTTGACTCCATTCCTGGGTAACTAAGTGAATCATTTTGTTTTGAGTCCCTTTGTCTACGAGAGGGTGTGTGTCTTGCTTAGTTGCTTGGCAGGGATGTTTTTAGAAATTAGTAGTATAGTGATGTTTTGTTTTGAAACAGAGTCTCAGTCTGCCCTGGGTAGAGTGCTGTGTTATCCTAGTTCACAGCAACCTCAAACTCTCAGGCTCAAGTGATCCCTTTGCCTCAACTTCCCAAGTAGCTGGGACTACAGGTGTTCACCACAATGCCTGACTAGTTTTTAGAGATAGAATCTCCATCTTGCTCAGTCTGGTCTTAAACTCCTGTGCTCGAGTAATCCACCTGCCTCAGTCTCCCAGAGTGGTAGGATTACAGGTGTGAGCTCCCACGCCCAACTTAGTAGTATGGTGTTTTAACAGTACTTTGAGTAGTTCAGAAATAATACTAAGTAGAGATAGTGTGAGTTAGTGGAAAGAGTCTGAACGGAGACTATTAACTTTATTATTAGCTGTGTGACCTTTGGTAAATTATTTTAATTTTGTGACCCTTTTTTTCCCATGTTTATAGTGAGGGAGGTGGCTTCTTCACAGGTGCCTGTAGAGTGTTTTCACAAGATTTCTTTTTGCCTATGATGTCATTTGATGGGTTCTTCTGATTTTCATAATTTCCGGAGTGATTCAGTATGATTTTTATTTTAGACTTGATGAAGGTAACCTAAAAACTGTTCAGATCTAACAAACATCTGTTGAATTTTTCTCTGTATTTTAGTTTTTGAATTTCTTTTTTGTTTAATGAACATACATATATTTAAAAATACTGCCATGAAAATATACCACCACGTTTTATCATGAAGTTTAAACTATTTCATAGTAAACCATATTTAAATTATGATTCAGTGATTCTGTGACATTTTGTTTTTATGAAGTAGACTAAACTGAAAGGAATCAAAAGTCATTCCAATTATTTGGAAATAATATATCCCATATAATTGTGATTCATTTAGTAAAACTTACATAGCATTTAATTCTTTTTATTCGCAGCAGTGTATTCCGTAAAATTGCCATGAACACTGAATTAGCAAATACTGAACTATTTCTCCTAGGGGAAATAAATGATTAGGTTCCCGTGAGCCTCTGTTCACAACTTTCATTAACCAGCCAAACCTTGTTTTATGTGCGTTTCTACTTAAAACCGTCTATTTAATATACAGTAGAACCTCTGCAGTTGACATCTCCCTACATTGACCACCTCCTTAAGTTGAGTCTATTTTCATAGACTGAGCCTGCACCACAAGTACATATCAGTACAGTAGACCTAGTTTCTTATGTTGGCCACCTCTGTATGTTGGCTACTTTGTTAGAGTTCATTGGGTGGTCAGCTTGCAGAAGTTCCACTGTATATTGTTGATTCATTAACATTGAACTCATGGCCAGTAGTATTACAACTCACACCTAAATGAAACTTACTTAACACACGTATTTTCTTCAAAAGGTACATCCCAGCTGCCTTCCACTTAAGAAACATTAGCACTTCAGGCTCAGGGGCCATTCTAAATAGCAAAATCGCCAAGAAAAAGCCCCCAAATTCAGAGTGTGTGGTACTGAATAGACCATGAAAAGGATTTGTGTTTACAGTATGAGAGCTGAAACAAGAAGACAGGATATCACTTTCTTTGCCTCCAGCTAGGGACGTACATATTGGTTGACTGAATGACCACAAGAGCATCATAAATATTGACTTTGGAATTATAAATAAATTTTAGTGAGGGGCAAATTTGCAGATATTGTGGGTATCTACTCTGCTGTGGAACCATGAAACCGTGTTGTTATAACCAGGAAACTCTAGACTGTGGAACAGCTTTCTGCGTGTCATCAGGATCACATTGTCAGTGCAGGAGAATGCCTGTAATACTTGTTTTCAGTTATTAATATGTGATCTGATCTTTCTAGGTACAATCTAAGTCCTGAGAGTCAAGGTCTACATCTAAATACAGCCTGTCTTAGTGTTTTTTATTAATAGACTCTCAAAAAAATAGTTGTTGAATGAAGGGACTAACTTCTTTCCATGTCATCATGGTTTCCTCAGCTGTCATTTGGGGAAGAAGTTTCTTCATAGAATTATTTTTAGGATTAAATGAAATAATTCATGAAAGCACTTGGCACAGTACTTGGTTTAAAGCTCAATGCATGGGGTGGCGCCTGTGGCTCAGTGGGTAGGGCGCTGGCCTCATATACCGAGGGCTGCGGGTTCAGGCCTAGCCCCAGCCAAACTGCAATAAAAAAAAAAAAAAAATAGCTGGGCATTGTGGTGGGTGCCTGTGGTCTCGGCTACTTGGGAGGCTGAGGCAAGAGAATTGCCTAAGCCCAGGAATTGGAGGTTGCTGTGAATTGTGTGATGCCACGGCACTCTACGGAGGGCACTAAAGTAAGACCTTGTCTCTACCAAAAAAAAAAAGTTCAAAGCATGTTAGCAGTTATTTAACTCTAGTGATCTATAACATTAATTGATGGTGATGATAATGAATAATGCTGCCACTGCTTTCCCTGCTGTGCACAGTCCACTGTCCTGCCCCAGGCTGACATTGGGCTGTGGGACCATAAAGTTGATAAAACTATTTAAAAAGTATTTGAAATCCTGGTAAATCCACCATTTTTGACTTTGCTCTTCGTAGGTCCCTGGGTGCTAAGCCTAATTTTCCAAACTGCCCTTGGAATTAAATTCTCATAATGAATTAGATAGCCCATCGCATATGTGTTACATGTGTTTATTCTGCTGAATTAATATGCTTACTTCCAGAGTGCCAGAACTGGATACTAAACTCTTTTTTAATGAATTAGCAAATTGGAAATAAGTACAAGAAAACCTAGGGGAGACTTTATGTAAAAAAAAAAATCAAACGTACATTCTTTTCCTCTTGTTAGATCTAGTGAGGGTGCTTGTTTTGTTTCTTTTTGTTTGTGGAGATTTTGATTTTGTTGGACATTTACCTAGTACAAGGTTTATAGGAATACCATTTTCATTTTATCGTGCTTTTCTTCTGAGTTGGCTCAGGTAGGGGATGAAGAAGGAAATGGAAGGATAATATTCTTGGTAGCAAAGTTAAAGCTAAATTACTAAGAATTTTCTGATACTTGGCTATTTCTTATAATATCGGGTACTTTTATTGTGTTGAAAGGTCTCAGGGAAGGCAGCTCTTTATACGCATTGTCCTGTGTTCTCTTTAGTATGAGTCTGATGAACAAGAAAAGAGTGCCTATCAGGAGTATGACAGTGACAGTGATGTTCCTGAGGAACTCAAGCGAGATTATGTAGATGAGCAGACAGGCGACGCACCTGTGAAGAGGTAATTGTTCTTACACTGTGTGGTGTTCAGCACGTTATTTTGTGCTTTTACCATCTTGTGAAGGTTAAGAAAAAATAAGAATCAAATGTTCTTGGTGGTTATAGAGTCACATGATAGAAGTTTATGTTTTAAAAAATGTTTTCTAGAAACCTGAAAATGTAGCTTTTTCCTTCTCTAGGACAATGAATTTTCTAGTAAAATGAGATAGTTATATGAAAAGTCCTACTTAGCAAAACCTTTATTGGCATTTCACCAATCAGTTCATTTAATGGTGACTTTGGATTGTTACTGTGTCAAAAAAAAATTGGTTTGGCCATTTAAAAATTTTTAAATGACTATAAAGCAGTTTTAAAGTAGGTTTTTTTTTTATTTATACAGTTTATTTGACATTTTTGCAGCAAGATTCTTCTTTTTCTTTTTTTCTCTTTTTTTCTTTTTTTTTTTTGAGATAGTGTCTCACTTTGACGCCCTTGGTAGAGTGCCATGGTGTCATAGCTCGCAGCAACCTCACTCTTGTGCTTAAGCAATTGTCTTACCCCAGCCTCCCAAATAGCTGGGACTACAAGTGCAGCTACAATTCCTGGCTATTTTTAGAGATGGGGTCTCACTCTGGGTCAGGTTGGTCTCGAACTCTTGAGCTCAAGTAACCTACGTGCCTCAGCCTTCCAGAGTGCTGGGATTACAGGCGTGAGCCACTGCGCCCAGCCTCTAATTTCTTTTTTATGGTGTTAGAAACTTAGTTATGTTTTCAGCTCTTTTAAAAATTACTTTATTATTTTGATGACTATAATAGGCTTAATCAAAGGGGTTTTAATATATAGACATGTACAGTTTTTCTTTTCTTTTCTCTCTTTCTTTTTTTTTTTTTGCAGTTTTTGGCCAGGGGCCCGGGTTTGAACCCGCCACCTCCAGTACACGGGGCTGGCGCCCTACTCCTTTGAGCCATAGGCAACGCCGAGATGTACAGTTTTTGCAGGAGGAAAAGAAACTTTGGATTTATAAAATTAATGGATGTACAGATTTTGCAGAAGGAGAAAAACGTTTAGAAATTTAATGTTGATTGTTGTGACAATTTATGCTTTACATATAGCAGACAATCTGAAGGAGGAAAGTAGTAATTTCTTCTGTATGCTGAATAACTTACTGGCTTATTACTTGATAACCTTAATTGCAATTCTGTTTTATTTTTCTATATTAAGTGTTTCTCGAGAAACCCTAAAAAGCAGGAAGAAATCTGATTACAGTCTAAATAAAGTGAATGCACCTATTTTAACAAATACAACATTGAATGTAATAAGACTTGTTGGTAAGTGGCTATATGTTTTCTTTAAAAAAAAAAAAAACAGTATAAGCAGTTAATTACTGTACTTTTGTTACTGAATGATTTTATTTGAGGTTTCCATTGAATGATGGTGTCCAGCACAGTGGAGGGTTTAAGATTATCATATGGCATTGCTTCCCACCTTAAATGTTCCAAATAGTATAATACTGATAACAATGTCAATTTCAGTTATTTGTTTATTGTTAACTCTTTGTATCTTTGTATCTTCCAATTTTTCTAAAATATTTCAGTTAATTAAAACATGATGAAAAATTTGCTAGCTAAGTTAGAAGTACATACATGTAGAATAATGATGGTAGCAGTTTCATATTTATGCACTGTTTTTCTATCTGTTTAAAAGATCTTCATAATCTTCCTGCCAGTTAGGCAGAGTGAATAGTGATTCTCTGGCATCTTCAGACACAGGGTTTATAAGCTAAATGTTCAGATCATAGGAAGTTTTGTTCTTTTAACAGATAAGACCTTGGCTCGGCACCTGTGGCTCAAGCGGCTAAGGCGCCAACCACATACACCTAAGGTGGCGGGTTCGAATCCCCAGCCCGGGCCCGCCAAACAACAACAATGATGGCTGCAACCAAACAAATGGCCAGGCGTTGTGGCGGGTGCCTGTGGTCCCAGCTACTTGGGAGGCAGAGGCAGGAGACTCGCTTGAGCCCAGGAGTTGGAGGTTGCTGTGAGTGTGATGCCATGGCACTCTACCCAGGGGGATAGCTTGAGGCTCTGTCTCAAAAAAAACCAAAAAACAAAAAACAAAACAAAACAGATAAGACCTTTATTGATGATTTTGTAGAAGGCAAACAACATAAAGAAATGCCATTTTAAATATTCAGGTTTAATGATGATGTGAATTTATTAATGTCAGTATTTCAACATCTTATGAGTGTTCAGCCTTTATATCATGCAAATAGGTCTGTGTATTTGCTAGGTTAGGTGAGGAGATGTTATCTTGCATTAATTTTCATTTATACCAATCAGGAATTGTAGAGGTTCTTTGTAAAATCTTTATATTCTGTTTATGGGGATGGTGTTTATCTATTTCCAAGTTTGATTAGTCTGAGCTCTGATAAAATGGTCTGTGTGTGTATAGTTTTTTTGTTTGGTTGTTTTTTTTTTTTTTTTTGAGACAGAGTATCAAGCTGTTGCCCTAGGTAGAGTGCGGTGGCATCACAGCTCACAGCAACCTCCCACTCTTGGGCTTAAGCGATTCTCTTGCCTCAGCCTCCCAAATAGATGAGACTACAGGTGCTTGCCACAGTGCCCAGCTATTTTTTGGTTGTAGTTGTCATTGTTGTTTGGTGGGACCGGGCTAGATTTGAACCCACCAGCTCTGGTATATGTGGCTAGCGCCCTAGCCACTTGAGCTACAGGTGCCGAGCCAATGGTCTGTGTTTTTTAAAGTAATTTATAAATTTCATTAATGAATAGGATAAAATATACAGAATACTTTTTAGGAGTCCTCCTTTGTTTATAGCAAAACTAGCTAATAATGATTTGAGAGGAAAACAAAAGGTATATATTTTTGAGACTCACAAAAAACCGACATATTTTAAAAAGCTATTCTGTGCCTAATTATTGCCAGGGAAATTAGATTTTCTTTATCCAAGAGAGCCTACTGATCATAGTATCATGAATTACTCTTCAGAGTTTATAGAGTCAGAATTGGAAGGATGTTGAGAGATCATTTGGTATAAATTTCCACAAAAATAGGTTTTTTTCCCATAATGTCTCTTAATATTCAGTGGCCAACTAGCCTTTGTTTTATGACTCACAGTCATTGGAAGCATATTATTTTGCAAGACTACTCATTCTACCTTTAGACTGATCTAATTGGCAGAAATCTCTTCCCTACAGTAAATCAAAATCTGTCTCTGTAATTCTGTTGCTCTTGTTTCTGCCCTTAAAAGCAAAATGAGTAAGCCTGCAGTTTTTTTCTCCTGTTCTTCCAAGTGGTCATTTTTCAGATACTGGCGGTAGTTATACTGTCCTTGCTTTTCTTATATCCCCACCCTCTAATTTATTTTTCAGGCTCAGTGTGTTCAGTTCTCTTATCTGGTCCTTAGTGATAGAAACTCCAGAACTTTCGAAGTCCTTGTCATCCTCCTTAACTTTCTAGACGTGGTAGTTTTCAGTGTCTGAATACACTACTTGAGGTATAATTGGATGTGCTCAGCTTTTGCTAGATTTTGTTGAAGAAACAAACAACCCTGATGTATCAATGACTTTCAGCAATGAGGTTTCATTTTTCACTTGTGATATGTGTAGTCTACTGGTCTCTGTAGTTCTGCTCCATGTGTCTCTTTATCCTGAGGTGCAGGTTGAAAGGACAGTATAAGGATAGCACCTGGAACATAGCGAGAAGAGCAAGAGCTGAATTATATTTTGACTTTTAAAGTTCTTCTCCAACATGACACCCTTGATGTCCTCTGACATGTCCTGGCCAAAGCAAGCTAAGTTTGACAGTGGGGGAGAGAAGATGTTTCTATCCTAGGAATCATTGCAGTTGAGAGTGAAGTGGTCAGGGATGTATGATACCTGGAGGGTGGGCAAAGTGGAGCAGATAATTGGGTAAAGAATGTTATCAACTATATCTAAGTAATTTTTTTTATATTTTTTTGCCTTGCCAGTTCAAAAGAAACTAGAGGTAGTCATATTGTTTTTTAGTCTAAAAGGCATAGAGGCAGTAGAATCAAATCAAACACAATGTAAGGCGAAGACAAAATTGAGGCGGGGGAACATCGTGTTTTATCATATATTAAATGCAATCAAAATGCAATTCAACTTCTTGGTGTGGGCATAAGGAATTGAAGAAATATTATATCCCACTATTCTTATTGTTTAAGAAAAGGATACTTGGCTGTTGAAGAAATACTATATCCCACTATTCTCCTTGTCTAAGAAAAGGATGCTTGGCCGTACAGCAATGCTAGAAATGTGTTCCTGGTGCTAAATTCAGAAGTCACAACAAATTCTCATGGAAGCACTAGTGATCAACGTTGTAATGATGTTGTTTATAGTAGTATCTAAAGGAGGGCGTAGTTCTGAATAAAACCTTAGTCTGTGAAGAGAATCTGGCCATTGTAATTTCACCCTCCTCCACCACCATATCTTTTACTGGGGTTGCAATTAGGAGACAGTGCTGAGTATGATAATTGAACTTTCTTCTCATTTAGGGCTGGAATTAGGTGCTGCCATTATATCCGTCTCCTCACAGTAAACATTTAGGCCTATCACTTTCTCTCTCCCTGGGAAGACTTTATCTTCAGTTTGTGCATATTCATTAAATAGAACTTTAAGGCAGCCATTTACTCAGAGGTCTCGGACTTAGTACGATTTCACCCCCTGTTGTCATTGTATAGAGGTACCTGAAGATTATAAACTGGTGCAGGTAATGCCTCTTCTTACTGTGGGAGAAGTACAATTGTGTGAATAAGATAAATTTTTGGTGCGGGGGAAGATGAAGGAACTAATTATTGAGTAGTTGGGAAACACATTTTAGAACATTAAAGGCATGGTCACAATATCCTTTTCAAATGGTACTTATTTGCCAGATAATTAGGAGAGATTAAACAAAAGACATTAATAGGACTTCCTTGCCCTGGGTGGTACCTGAATCTATTAGAAAGGCCCAGAGAGGCTTTCTGCTGTGAGAGAGGACTAATCAGAAGGCTTACTCTTGCAAAGAGAAAATCCTGTCAGCCTGATGATTTCCTGCTGATAGCCAGAGAATTTTAGCCTTGGTATTCAAGTTTGTGTCTCCTAGAAGCAGCTCTCACCTCAGCAGGTGTGATGCCTGAAGGGTAGGAGGTAGGTTGCCAAAAATCCATACTTGTAACTACAGACTTTAAACAACAACAAACACACACTAGCACATGAATTAGGATTTCAAATGAAACTAGAATATGTACATCTAAGGGACATTTGGCTCGGTGTAGTGAAGATGCAGCTTATGCAGTGGAGAGAACAGGGAAATGGGAGGGAGCAGCTCACTGCTTTGTTCATTCTTTTCATTGGGTCATTTATTTTATCATTGAATATTTTAAGTTAAAAGGTAATGTGTAAAAATAATTTTGAAAGCCCAAGATGTAAGGGGAGCCCCCTGAATTCCAAGTCTCAGTAGCGTCTCTCAGAGAAAACCAGTTAGGTTCCCCTGTTTTCTTTTTGGAATGATTAGTATCTATACCCAAGTATATTTAATATGTGCATCTTTTCTCCCCTGCTTTTTGCTGTTGTTTTTATTTGGTTCAAAAGTTTCCTCATGCTGTACTGTTCTTTATCTGATTTATTTTTTCTTTTTTTTACTTCAGATATCTTAAGGTTACACTTAAAATATTGTAGGATATTACGCATCTTAGTGTGCATAGGTCCCATTTTTTCATGGTCCCATTGTACGGATGTGCCATGATTTATTGTATACATCCTTTATTTTTGAACATTGAGATCAGTGGTTGTCAACCTGTGGGTTGTAACCCCTTTTAACAATGAAAATACATTGCGGCATTAGGAAGGTTGAGACCCACTGATTTCAAGATTGTTCTGAGTCATTTGATACTTCAGACTTCCACAGCAAAGATCCTTGAAGAAATATCTTCCCACATAAATACAGCTGTAAAATAGACTCCTAAAAAATGTTTCTTCCAGCTGGACCAAGGAGTATATAGATTTCCAGTTTTGATGGACATTCTCAGTTTATCAATGAAGTTACTAAAGAGCTTACCAAAGAGGTTCTGGCAGTTTACCCATTCATCAACAGTCTTTGGGAGCATCTCTTTTTCCTAGTCTCACAGCAACACTGTTTTATATAGCTTCAGATGCTTGACACTCTGATATGTTGAAAATGGTATCATTCAAAAATGTATTTAATTTTTGAGGTGAAGCATCTTTTCATATGCTTAAAAGATGTTTTTATTTACTTGTGAACTATTCACATATACTACTTCTTTCTTTCTTTTTTTTTTTAAACTTATTTATCGTTTTAAAGAGATGGGGTTTTGCTCTGTTGTCCAAGGCTGGAATGCAGTGGTGAGACATAGCTTACTACAACCTCAGATGCATGCGTTTAAGCAGTTCTGAGTAGCTGAGCCTATAGGCATATGCTACCAGGCCTGGCTTATTTTTGTATTTTTTGTGGAGAAGGGGTTTGCTGTGTTGACAGGCTGTGCTTGAACTCCTGGTCTCAAGTGATTCTCCTGCCTTGTCCCCCAAATGTGCCATGATTACAGGGGCGAACCACTGTATCTTTTATTGTGCATCTTTCTATAATAAGGAAATTTATAATTAAATTAAAAGTTATCTTTTACAGAAAATATTTTTATATATAATATTCAAGGAAAAAATTTATCATTCTCTTTCATTTAAATTACATTTCAGTATTTCTATATTAATAATGATATTGGGATATACCATAATATAATTATATTAGTAAGATAGTATATATTATTATATCATTTATATGTTTAGATGTATGTGTAACATGTTTAAACATGTTAGAAACATGTTAGAAATATTTTCTGAGTTGCTAGCTGTATAGACAGCATGATATATTTTGGGAAGATAATTCTTGAACCACCATTGCTCAGTACATGTCACAAGAAAATGACAGGGGAAATCTGGGGGGCTAAGATTAATATCCAAACACCAGAATGGAAACTGGTACCAGGCATTTAGTTAAGGGTTGGTCTTGGTAATTTTTTACTCTAGTCTTCCTTGTGTCGTATCTTTTCCTAAATTATTCAAGCTGAACTTTCTTTTCCTGTCCTTCATGCCTCATTTACAGCATTTCCAGTTTGCATTTATATATGCTCTGACGCCTTTCTATGCTGCTTCTATCCATTGATTTCTCACATTGGTGTATTGTGATAAGAATAGTGAGCATTCTTCTAACTCGGATTCTGTTCTTGCTCTAGTCCCATCAGATTGTAAGTTGTTATAGATGAGAAGAGACTCTGAATCATTTTTGCAGCATCTGTCTGTAGCACCCCACTAAGTGCTTTTTATTTTTTTAAGTGTCCATCCAATATAAGTTGGACTGATAAACCTTATTTTTAAAATCTTGAATATCGTAGAAGCCCTTTTTCTTCCCTTGTCATTATCCACAATAGGAGAAACTTCCCTTCATATTTCCAGTAATTGGATTATACATTCCTTCCTCTGTCCAAGAGATGTGGCCCAATGATTGATGAAACCCCTAGTCCTCTGAGCCACCTTTCATGTGGTAACCGTATTTCTCCCTGTGTCTCCCGCTGATGAGTGGGCTACGGCAGGCCCACTGCTCTTCTGTTTCTTGTTCTTGTCCATGCTACTTGAACTCTTTCCCCCCCTCCCTGCCATCCCTGTGTGTTTCTTCCTGTATGTTCCATATTTGGGATGAGATAGTTTAAACAGTCTTTCTCCTGTGAAGCTTTTTCTCATCTCCAGATTAGGTTACATTCTCTTTATATATTCTTCTCCCTACTGTGTTCATCATAATTATAATTACCTTAAAATAATAGCAGCAGCTTAGATTTCTTAGTTGTATATCACATGCTACACAAATCCATATCATATATATGCTGTTTAAAAATGCCACCTGCCTTTTGTCACAATATCCATTTTATATACCAAATAAATACCTGAAGCTGAGAGAGAGAATAACTTGCCTTGTATCACACATGTGTTAGGTAGTAGAACCCGGGCTGTCTTATCCCAGAGCCAGTTAGCTCTCAACTTTCTTCCATGCTTCACAGCCTGTGGAGGAAATCAAGAACATTAACTCTCCTTGCTAACGTTAATTATTCACAGATCAGAAAGGATACACTGTAGCTTGGAGGCAAGAATAGGAATCTCTTGCAGTTGGTAATTTGGGAAGGGATGCCTTTCTTGGTAATCTGTGCTGTATTAAATAACCTTTGTGTGTTCCCAAAGGAAGCCATGTCTGCTCATCTCACTGCCCTCTCCTTAGGGAACTCTGGAGGGGAGAAAGAAGAGATAGAGCACGTCTGAACCCCATCTTGAACCACCAATCACATTTTTTAAACTGAGCAGGCTAACTTGAGAGCCTTGCATTTATGTCTTTATCACGGTGGTACATCTCACAGTAACAGAGTAAATAGTAAGGAAGAGCTTGTGATGAAAAGCACTGCCAGCAGTGTGGAGGCAATTTCTCGGTCTGTTTCTAGTGTTCTTTAAGTTATTTCCCAGAAAAGGGTGATGAGAAGTAAATGTTTGAATTCGTGGCAGTCTGAAAGTGTCTTTGTTCTGCTCTTTTACTTGAATGACAACTTAGCTGTGAGTAGAGTTATAGATTAAAAATTATTTTCTTTAGAACTTTGAAACTTCTATTCATTCTGATCATTGGTGTTCATTCTCTTGAAAGTGAATTTTCTCTCTTTCTGTTTTGTGTTTCTCTGTTTCTCACTGAAAACTTTTGATACTTTTTCCTTGATGTTCTAAAATTCTATATTGATGTGTGTAGGTGTGATTTATTTTTCATTAAGTGTATTTGATAGTTTGTGGTCTCTTTTAGTCTGAAAGGTCCCGTGTTCCTCAGCTATGACTGATACTAGTATTTCTTTGACAATCTCCACCTTTGCATTTTCTCTAATCTGTTTTTTTCTTTTGATTTTCCCTTACTCAAATGTTTAGTCTCTTAAATTGATCCTTTATGTCTCATATTTTCCTCTAATGTTGTCCATATTTTTATCTCTTTGCTGTACATTTTAGGAGGTTTCCTTTTTAAATCTAATCTGCATGATCCAGCGTGTTCTAAGAGAATATATTTTAAATATTTTTAAAATGTGATTGTCGGCTCAGCACCTATGGCTCAAGTGGCTAAGGCGTCAGCCACATACACCTAAGGTGGCGGGTTCGAATCCAGCCCGGCCCGCCAAACAACAATGATGGCTGCAACCAAAAAATAGC
>NW_003852400.1:20953475-20963115 GCF_000181295.1 Otolemur garnettii
AAAAAAAAAAAAATTATTTGCTCATTTGGAAATTAAGCAAATGGCCTATTTTAACATCTTCTTCTGAAGACAGTAGAGAGCATTTTTAATAGATATGCTTTTTTCCCCCATTATTTTCCATTAAAATAGAATGGAATTAAGGACTTACAGTTATTTGTTACTTGATTCAGTTCAACTCTTACAAACCCTTCAGACTCATTAGCAAGTTTGTAAATGAAGAAATCTGGCTTTTAAATTTTTTTTCTGTGACTCTATGGTCATATGTTTAGCAAAAAGAGAATAGAATGTTGGTATCTCCCGGAAGATGGAATGAGAAGGATATGTTCTTTGCACTTTCAGGGTATTAAGCCCTTGAGTGATGTAGTAATAAAGAAATATTCTTGGCCTCTGATATGAGATTTCACAGGGAAATGAGCAGTGTCTTCCATGTGTCCATACATCTTCTTTTTAGCTTGGTTTTTTACTTTATGTATGTATAAGCTTATGAAAAATACTTTTTCTCAAATATATTGTATTTTACTTTGTTAAACTTAAACATTTTGGAACAAATTATTTTAATGGAATTTTCTAGAAAAGAGGAACTGTGTTGTGTGTGCAGTGTCATTTGTAGAAGAGTATAGCTGCTCCATGAATGTTTCACAACTGGTAAGACATATTAAGAGGAAAATACTATTGTAGGTACCATTTATTTCAGTGCTGCCCAATAGAACTTTCCAAGATAATAGAACTATTTGTAATCTTTGTTATGTGACTACTGATAATTGAAATGTGACTAATGTGACTGAGAAATGAAATATTTCTTTTGTTTAAATATTTTAATGTAGTATTTTTATTGTCTTTTTATAATTATAGAGTAACAGATTTTAATTCTACTCAATTTTTAATTTTTGTCTTCCAGGGAAATATATGCAGATGATGAACATTCTTAAGCCAATTGCCTTTGATGTTATCCATTTTATGTCTCAGCTATTTGATTATTATTTATATGCCATATATACCTTTTTTGGTCGGAATGATTCAGTAAGTCAGCCTTTGGGGGGGATATCTATTTCTTTTAAAATTCATTTATTTTTTAAATGTCAAATAAAGCTTTTCATTCTCTCTGTATAAGATAATGTTACTTTGAGAATTATCCATCAGTGAAAAATTATTGATACCAACTTTCTGTCTACCTAATTGCCTTATTTATATTTTAAGTTGTGATATGATAAATGTATTGCATATTATTCGGATTTTTGGCAGAAAAAGTGCAACATCTGTTTCTAACCTTGACATAATTTGGCAATGAAAAATGGGCAGGTTGCTTTATCCAAATCTGGCCCCACATATAATTACTATACAGTAAATGAGACATTTTAAATATTAGCTAACAACCGTAGCCGTCACTAACACATTCAGAAGATAATGAGAAATATTTATTAAAATAATTGAACATTTTTGAACTGAACCATCTGCCTGCCACAGAATTAATGTTTATTGCACCTCCTTTTTGTGTTTCCAAAGCTCTTATTGGATTTATCTTTTTCTTTCCTAATGAAGAATAATACATTAGGCAGGTAATTACTCTGATATTTGAAAATTATTATGTGATTGCCTAGATGTTTGACAGTCAGATTCTGTAAAAGCATGCTGCTGGGTCCTATGAACATATCACAGTACTAACTTTTCCTATCCTATATTTAATACCTTTTAAAAAACATAAATTTAAAGTAAAATTACGTTTATATAAATATTCATATCCTTGTTAGATCAAAGATACTATCTTTTAATATAAACAGTAATGGAGGAAAACATTGGAGCTTCAGCTAATTGTCAGAGTCTTTCAGTCTTCTGCAGGAGCCTGATGTTGTCTTTCATACCATGTGTCTATACCAGGGCTCTCCAGAGATTTCACAGTAAATAGCAAGCCTGTGTATTTGCACTACCCAGTTAGTAGCCACTAGGCACCTGTGGCTTCTGAGCACTTAAAATATGACTAATGTGATTTAAAAACTGAATTCTTACTTGTATTTAATTTTAGTTAGTTTATCTTTAAATTTAAATAGTCACATATGACTAGTGACTATCATTGATAAGATGCGTTAAAATAGATAGGATCCTTCTGGAACTTCTGCTTAGTACAGTTTTGGTATGACTTTTCAGCTGGCTAGATAATAATACAGATTTGTTAACAGTGGAGTTCACTAGCACCTCAGAAAGTTAGCACAATATAGTTTGATGCTTGTTATAAATTATGTTACATATTTTGTTAAAGATCTGCTATATTTTAAAGAACACTTTGGTCCGATATTCTATATTGCAAGCACTTTCAATTCTGTAAGACTCACTAAAAACTATTTAAATTGTATTGAAACTATTAGCTGTCAGTTATAAAGTTTTCTATACTTAACCTGGATGGCTACCATATGTTATATTAGAAACAGTCTGTAGTATATGAACGAATATAAAATGTGCATATGGGGCTCGGCACCTGTAGCACAAGTGGATAAGGCACCAATCACGTACACCAGAGCTGGCAGGTTCGAATGCAGCCTGGGCCAGCCCAACAACAATGACAACTACAACCAAAAAATAGCCAGGCGT
This sequence comes from Otolemur garnettii, assembly GCF_000181295.1. Lineage (NCBI taxonomy): Eukaryota > Metazoa > Chordata > Mammalia > Primates > Galagidae > Otolemur > Otolemur garnettii. The sequence continues at coordinate 20,956,059 of NW_003852400.1, forward strand.
TGTGGCGGGTGCCTGTAGTCCCAGCTACTTGGGAGGCTGAGCAAGAGAATCCCTTAGGCCTAGGAGTTGGAGATTGCTGTGAACTCCACGGCACTCTACCTAGGGTGACAGCTTGAGGCTCTGTCTCCAACCCCAACATTTCCTATTCTCTTATACTTTTTAAGAAAGACCTTTTCTATTATTAGGTTATATTCAGTAATATTAGCTTTTACCTACAGTGTGAATGTTAAAAATATATTTTTAAATAGAATAACTTATAATTCAGATACTACTGTTTTCAATTCTGCAAAACTGAGGGAAACACTATTTTAAACAAAGACTTTGAATCTCTTTGAAGGGGTTTTCTGTAAAAATTGTACAAAGTAGCACTCCACCTTTTATACTTATATTTTGCTTTGCTTAATTTTTATATGCATTTAATGTTGTTTTTAACCGTGCAAAGTTATATTCCTCTTAATTAGCTGCTTTAAGTTCCTTTTGGAACAAGAAAATGTGTAAATAAGTAAATGGCACGATGGAGTTCACTAGAACCTGAGAAAGTTAGCAAAGTGCAGTTAGTTACAAAGTTTAGTACAGTTATATGCATGCATATAAGATTGAAGAGATAGCTTTTGATTTTCTGAGAGAATAAGCTTTTCAAGCCCATTAGCAATTTCCATATATTCTTAAAGATAAATAAATACTCCAAATTGTCCTATTAGCTGTTAAGTCTCAGGGGAATGGGAATCAGGTAGTAAATTGAATGGGAAGAACAAGGTATATGATTGCACCTGCTTCTCTTTCAGAAGAAAGGGACTTGTGTATGTGTATTTAGATGGATTTCCTTATGGAAAAATAAGCATCTTTTTCTCAGGAGTTCTGGATTGTGGAAATCATTGACTGGGGGGATACAGTGTATGCTTTAGTCTAAAGGATTCCTCCTGTTGATACTCGTTCTTCCAGAAGCTCCTGCTCATCACTGATCTGGTTATAACCAACTAGGTCATGCTCTATTTTATATCCAATCCCATTACAATAATGTTATTTATAATAATTCCTTGATCCTGCCTTACCTCCAGCTTTTCATCATTCACCTCTTCAGTTACGTTTTCCTTGGTCTTTTCTGTCACATTCTTTTGTGAAGACCATTCCATAGCTTACCTTAACACAGTAGAAAGTACATAGCCAATGCTTATGGCAGACGGATCAATGTTGTAATGATTTGTTACCCAGGTAGATCTTATGGGGGTTGTTACTTGACAACCACTGGTAAGCTTTACTTACCTTTCATTAATAAAACTCTTTATAGTGAGTCTGTCATTTACTATCTAAGCTTTTCAGAAATGATTTAACTTCCACAGTCACTAAGACCTTACTGAATGATGTTCCCTACAAAAAAAACAGCTATGAAATCTGCTTATTATACAAAAGGCAACTATTTGAATATACTGAGGAGTAAACAGAGGGAGCCAGGAGACTCTCGTGGGGAGTTCAGGCTAGTCTGCAGGTGGGGGAAAGAGAAGCTATAAAAATAAAATTCGTGCCCTTGACTTTTAGCAGTCCACGTAGCTCACAAGTGGAGGCAAGCAGGGGGAGACCTGCAGTCTTTATGGACTGGGAAGCCAGAAAAATAGACACTGCAAAGAGTGGAAGGAAGCTCAAAAGGGAAAGAGCGAGAGAGGGAATGCCCAAATTCAGTCTACCCATGTCTCTAACTATTCTGTGAACCTTGTTTATGAGTAACATTCTGACTGCAGAATAGTCAAAGACAAGTGATCTGAACAGAGACCACCTTGACTTAATTGCTCTATATTAGACTGCATACCTAACAAAATCAAGATAAGTGTATTTCAAGTGCATGTGGTACATTTATCAGGATAGACCATGTTCTGGACCATTAAATATGTCCTAATAAAATTAAAAAGATTGAAATAATATAAAACATATTGTCTGATGTCATTGCAGTTAAATTAGAAATCAATAAAAAGATAACTAGGAAAATTGCTTAGAAATTAAACAGCACACTTTTGAATAACAGTTGTATCAAAGAAGAAATTCACAAGAGAAATTAGAAAATATTTTGAGCTAAATGAAGATACAACATACAAAAAGTTGTGGGATGCAGCTAAATCCCTGCCTAGAGGGAAATATCTTACTTTAAATGCCAATAGGAGAAAAGAAAGTCTCCAGTGTCTAAATTTCCACCTTAGGAAAATAGAAAAAGAAGTGCAAATTAAACCCAAAGTGCACAGAAGAAAAGAAATAATACAGGTGAAGAGAGAAATCAAAGAAATTGAATATAAAGTACTAGAAAAAAATTGAAAGCTGGTTTTTATTAAAAAAAAAGAATAATATTGATAAAATCCTATAAACTTACAAGGGGGAAAAGTTCCAATAGAGGAGACACAAACTATGGATATCAAAAATGAAAGGAAGGCATCACTTCATATCCTTTAAGACACCGAAAGGATAATAAGGAAATGTATGTACAATTTTATGCCAATAAATTTGCCAAACTAAATGAAATAGACACATTCTGTGGCAAATTTATAAAAAACTGACCCATTAAGAAGGAATGGAAAACATGAGCAACTCTTAATCAATTAGATTTGTAAATAGAAACTTCAAGGTTTCATAACCTTTGCTCTTGTTGGCATAACAAAATATCATGGACTAGACTGCTTAAACAAGAACAGTGTCTCTCTCCCAGTTCTGGAGACTGGCCCTTCCTTCCTAGGAGAAGGCAGGCTTCTGGATGCAGATGGCCACTTTCTCACTGTGTCTTCGCATGGCCTTCCCTCCGCTCCTGTAGGAAGACTGAGTAAGCTCTTGAGTGTCTCTTCTCATATAGGCACTAATCCTTACATCTCCCATGATTATTTCACAAAGGTCCCATTTCTAAATACTTCAACATGAATATTGGGGAGACACATATATTCAGTTTATGACACAGAACAGCTGGAATTCACACACTTTATAAAATAGTATGGCAGTACTTTATGAAGTTAAAAATATATTTAAGAAGGCAGGGCGTGGTGGCTTACACCTGATCCTAGTACACAGGGAGGCCAGGGTGGGTGAATTGCTTGAGCTCAGGAATTTGAGACCAGCCTGAGCAAGAGCAAGACTCTGTCTCTAAATATAGCCAGGTGTTGTGACAGGCACCTATAATGCCAGCTATTTGGGAGGCTGAGGAAAGAGGATCACATGAGCTTAAGAGTTTGAGGTTGCTATGATGCCACAGAACTCTACAGAGGGTGACAAAGTGAGACTCTGTCTTTTATGTTACATATATATATATTTTAAGATATGAACTAAAAATTCCACTTCTAGTTATTTACTTAAAGAACTAAAAATGTATGTCAAGACAGACATATGTACACATGTTCATAGTGGCATTATTCAAATAGTCCTAAACTGGAACCCAAATGTTTATTGACTGAATAAGTAAACAGATAGTGCTATGTCCATACTATTGAATACTATTAAGCAATAAAAAGAGCACACAGTACTAATAGGCTCACAATATGGGTGAATTTCGAAAACATACCAAATAAATCAAACATTAAAGATTATGCACTGTATGTACCATTTATATGAAATTTTAGGAAAGGCTAAAACTATAGTGACAGCAGATCAGGATGGGGAAAGGGGATGAGGACATTTTTAAGGGTGAGGGAACTTTTCTTGTCTCAATTGTGGTGCTGATTGCAAGATTGTATACAATTTCCAAAATTCTTCAAACTGCATACTTAAAATGGCTGGATTTTTTTTTTTTTTTTTTTATGGCCGGGGCTAGGTTTGAACCCACCACCCCCGGCATATGGGGCCAGCACCCTATTCCTTTGAGCCATAGGCACTGCCAATTTTTTTTTTTTTTTGCTGAAGCCAGGTTTGAATCTACCACCTCTGGTATATGGGGCCGGTGCCCTATGCCTTGATCCACAGGCACCACCCTGGATTTTTTTTATATATAAAAATAACTAATAAAAATAGAGGAAAAGTGAATTAATAAAAGTTTTAGAAAACGTAAAGAAAATATAATATGTTATAAAATTAGCATATAAAACTAGGACATGTTTTATCACCCAGTGTCATCACACACCTAGTATAGCTTAAGGCTTTCCAACACCTGTGAATTTCTCATTGTCGTATCTCAGAACAAGTATAACAAATGCGTGTGTGTGCTTGTGTGTGTATGTATACACGTGTAGTCATACATAATTTCTGTGAATGCATTAAAGATACTCTATATATTATAGTTTACCATTAGTAAATACTGTTTTAAATTTACCAGTTTATAGAGAACATTTTAACTTTTTAAAAAATGTCTGTATTTTATGATAATGTCTAAATTAAAATAATTTTCATCAATTAAATCGTCATACAAGGAGCTAACTGCCTTTCATGCCTTCACAGTTATGAAGTCACCCTTCTCATTTATGTTCTTTTGTGAAGTTTTTTATAAATGCTTTGGCTGTATTGTAGTGCGTAGAATCCTGTACTGTGAAATATTTGCTAAGGCTAACAGAAAATTTCATTGATTTTTGGGTGAGGATTTAGGCTACCTCTGATTTGTGTAAGGAAAATAAATCAGCAATACTTTATATTTTTATGCTTCTACATAAACACAACACAGCATACCTTTAATACACCAGCGTTTACATCTTTACATTTCTAAAAATCTCAGGTTTTGTAACTATTGGTAAAAATAACTTGTTGGAAGGAAATTCTAGTGAACTCTTTCCTAATAACTTATAAAACTGGTAGATGTTAGTGTGACCTGTAAACGCATACAGGTAAATAAATGTTCTTTGGTTCCCTTGAGAGCTGAGGGTTGACTTCTTCACTGGATAATGTGGGAATTTTAAAACCCAATTTGGAAACCCTCTGAAGGCTAAGTATCTGAATTAAAACTCATCAGGTTCTTTGGTTCTTTTGAAGATACAGCATTTGCAAGATTATCTCCACAGCAATGTGGCAAGCCTTTCTTTTTTCTTTTTCAGTTGGAATCGACAGGACTTGGCCTTAGCAGTAGTCGACTAAGAACAACTCTAAATAGAATACAAGAAAGCCTTATTGATCTGGTAAGTAGTGAATAGGGATCAGTTATTTGGTGTTATCTAAAATAGAAATTAGCCTTCCAGTCAACTACATGGAAACTTGTGTCTGTATATACTTTGAGTGCCTGTGTCCTTAGTATTACACTAAGTGCATACAGAAAGTAAAATGGAACTTATAATCTGATCAGAGAAAAACTGGTACATGTTAAAGAAAATGGTATTAGCTACATGTGTAACTAAGTTAAAAAAGGAGAAAGATATGTGGAAATTTGATGTCAGAGAAAGATTAAAGGAGAAAGTGAGACTTTTGCTAGATTTCAAATCTAGCATGGCATTGCATTAGGCAGGCATGGCATTAGTGGGAGAGAAAAAGAACAGTATTGAAATTAAGATACAGAGTCTGAACGAGGACCTTGAGGTGGGAGAAGACGTGGCCCAAAGCTTGGCAGATCATGTGACTGGGGCACTGGAATAGGCTGAAGAGTTAGATTGCAGAGAGTGTTTGGGACCACTTTGTAAATGGCCTTGAAATTCAAAGAGAAAGTTGAGGTTTAGGTTGCTCTGTAGTATGGTGTCTTGGTTCTTGACTTTTACATCACATGATGAAATATGTCTTTTAAAAACATAGGTTAGGTAGCAACACACAGCTAACCTATGTAGTGTTTAAATTAACATAAGCGTTTTAAAATAAGAAGACAAGTTTTCTTTGTGTGTTTGGTCACTGTAGCCAGAAGTTTATGTTGTTCAGAGTTCCTGTGCTTCTACATGGATCCGGGGCTTGTCTAAATTTTCCTTTATTCCTTCAGCCTACCCCAGACAAGCAGTCGCTTTCCTCTTTTTTCATAAGCTCTATTATTATGTGCATGCTCCTTTTATTAAAGTTTTTATAAAGCCGTGAAATCATTCATCCTCTTAAAGAAATACTTATTGAAACAATTGTTAAATGCCAGGCATGTTATAGTGCTGGGAATTCATCAGTGCACAGAAGAGATGCTCCCTGTGTTCTTGGAACTTGTGTTTTATTGGAACAGAGATATAAATAAACAAATGTGTAATACAGTGTCAGATACCGACAAGTGTGAAGATGGAAATGAAGCAGAGAGTGAGAGGTTGGGGAGCTGTGAACAGAAATGTGATGAAGTGAGAGAGGCGTGTGCTGCTATCTCAGAGGAGCACTGTTTGGGTGGTCCCTTATCATTCAGAAGGCTTCTTACCTACCACATTTAAAAATATATATATTCATGGTTCTTACCTTGGCATAGAGCATTTCTTCAATAAGTGTTCACAGAGTAGATGAATACACTCCAATCCCTGAGTTTCATGTTTCTTAACTGGGCTTGTTTTCTTTGCTTTGAGATTCATTTAATCTTGTTCTTCATTTCCAGAGGCAAGCCTCTTTTTTTTTTTTTTTTGGTCTTTATTTGTAAAATCCATTGGCTTTCAATCTCATTGGCAGTTTTCTGTGTTTCAGTTTCGATTCTCTTTGTTTGATGCTTAGTATAGACTTACAACCTTTGACCACTTCACCATCAGATCTTACTCGCCAGATCATAATTTTTCCCATTTCTAGATGAAAGTCTCAACATTGATAGATTGAAATTCACCACTAGAATCATTGACTGTGGCATTTCCCTGCCATCTCTGCTAGTTACTGGGTATGGCTGTCAAATCACAGTTCCAGATGTGACCCTAAGACCTGCATTTACGCTTCAGGTTTTGCCCCATGGTGTTTAATGAAATACATGTCGTGTGACCAAGTAAATAATGGGACCAAACTAGCTGTTCTTTGGACAGGTTCTACTCATCTACTTATTAATAACATAGCATCTGCCTGACATCTGTGATCATTGGTTAAGTTTTTTCTTAGGCTGGTATAGCTGGCAAATTTAGGGATGTATCTTTTTTTTTTTTTTTGAGATGGAGCCTCAAGCTTATCCCCCTGGGTAGAGTGCCATGGCATCACGCTCACAGCAACCTCCAACTCCTGGGCTTAAGCGAGTCTCCTGCCTCAGCCT
>NW_003852400.1:20963184-20986308 GCF_000181295.1 Otolemur garnettii
GGTGGGGATTTGAACCCGCCACCTTAGGTGTATGTGGCTGGCACCTTAGCCGCTAGAGCCACAGGCGCCGAGCCTAGGGATGTATCTTAAAAAAAAACAAAAAAAACCCCTATAACTTTTCTCCCCCAGTAAGTGAATAGATAGACATGGGTTTTTTCCCCTTTGGCACCTTATATTTTAGAGATAGGCTTTCTTTAAATCCTTATTGTTACCATCTCTTAAATCAAAAGACTGCCCACTGGACGGGAAGACCCGTGCACACAGTGATTCTTCCTCCAGCTTGTAGGGAGCACTGCCCTTTGCCAGGGTCTCTCCAGTGTTCTTACTCCTCTGGAGGATAAGTGTTTGTGCAATACAGTAGAAGTTTCCTGAATTTTTCCTTGTTTAAATGTTGAATTATTATTACTTATACTGACAAGCATTGGTTTATTGTTTTATTGTTGACCTTGATCCCAGGTTTATTTAAGCTAGTATAGTTTTTTCATTGCATTAATTTGCATCTACATTGGCAGAGAACATTAATTGATTTCTTGCTGGTCAGTACACTTTTTTGGCTATAGCCTGATCAATCTGAAGCCGACCAAATGCAAGTAATATTTTCTTTATTTTTCTCCTGTATGTCAATCAAAATTTTAATGAACACTTTTTTTTATCATTTTTTATATATGTCTTCTAGTTTTTATGTATCTCCAACTGGTAAGAGGCAAAATGAAACCATTGTAGTCTAAAATGCCATCTAATACCATTTTTCATGTAAATTCAATATAACCTAAGAAAATTTGTTTGACACATTAAAGTCTTTAAAAAGCCATCTGGTAGAGGAAAAGTAGGAAACAATGCTGGTATAGGTCATAGTGGCGCCAGAAATGCGAATTTAATTATCCATTTGGTGATGCTAACTAAATGGTTTGCTTTAAGACCTTTGGATAACTTTAAATCTGTGATAATAAAAATATTTTAAATTTGTCCAGAAAAGTTCCTAAGTAAGAATTCACTTTATATTAGTAAAATAGTGTCAAGAAAAACTGAAAAAAGGTGATTGTCTCTGTGAGAGTTGATTAATAAAATTTCATTTCTCAAAGTCTTTAAGAATTATATCCTTATTGTACTGTGTAAACTAAAACACTAGGAGCTTTTCTGTTTAAATGCAAAACAAGCACATACCATGTATTTATGTCAGTCAAACATTTTTGTGATTCTCTTGCTTTCTTCAAGTATATTTCCCAAAATTTAAACAGAGAACGTTAGCTGTTAAACAGGCTAAATCAGGGGTCCTCAAACTTTTTAAACAGGGGGCCAGTTCACTGTCCCTCAGACTGTTGGAGGGCCGGACTGCGGCCCCGGGAAGAGTCGGCTGCTAAGCAGGACAGGCAGCAGCCGCAAAAACACCTGGTGGGCCGGATAAATGTCTGGGCCGTAGTTTGAGGACACCTGGCTAAATTTTTATGCCTGTTACACCAGTGTTAACTGGGAACGAAAGCATTCCTCCCCTTGCCTTTCATCACCACCTAGCATCACCTCCCTGTTCTATCCCAAATTAACTAGTAGTATCTAAATCCAAAGAAACTCTTAGTTTTATAAATGTTTTATATATGGAGATATCTAATCGTAATATGTAAAAGAATGAAATTCAGAAGTAACTCTGCTATCATAAGCGTATGGTATTTGGCCAGGCTCCATGGCTCATACCTGTGGTCCTAGCACTCTGGGAGGCTGAAGTTGGAGGATTGCTTAGGGTCAAGAGTTTGAGATCAGCCTGAACAAGAGCAGTGCCCTTTCTCTACCATAACAGTAGAAAAATTAGCCAGGCATAGGGGCATGAGCCTGTAATATCATCTATTCTAGCTACTCGGAAGACTGAGGCAGGAGGATTTCTTGAACCGAGGAGTTTGAGGTTGCTGTGATTTAGGCTGATGCCAAGGCACTCTCCACAAGGTGAGAGAGCAAGATCCTGTCTCAAAAAAAAAAAAAAAAAAAAAAAGTCTGTATTATTCATGGTACCTTGACCTGTTTGAGTTTGAGATTGTATAGTATTTTCAGCAAGTTTGTATTGGATTTAGTTTAATCCAATTAAATTTTATTGCATTGAGTTGTATTTATTTTAAGAGCAGGAGTGTTTGATGCTTAGAAGGAGATTGCATATAGTACCTTAGGTTTCTCCTCATAATAATTGGTGGGAACACACCTATAGTGCATTTTACAAGGGTACATGTTAAATTTACTAAGTGTAGAGTGTAAGTGTCTTAACACAATAACTAAGAAAATACGGTGAAGGCTATGTTAACCAGTTTGATGAAAATATTTCAAATGGTATATAAAACCAGAACATTGTACCCCATAATTGCATTAATGTGCACAGCTATGATTTAATAAAAAAAAGAAAAGAAGCCTACCTGTGCTGAAGACTACTGAGAGGTCTAGGGCCTAACTATGTAGTGACAGAGGAAAGGAACAAACAAGAGTGGTGTTTGTTGAGACATATTTTAGTTATTGATTGGATGTGGCAGGTGAGGAGGGAGGGGAGTCATGAATGATTCCAAGGTTCCTAAAGTGGTTTATTAAATAACCACCAGAATTAATAGCATAGGCAACCAACTGTCACCGGACAGTATTTGATCTTGGGAGATTTTTTTTTTTTTTTTTGTAGTAGGGTTATTTCCTTTTTAGTAGAGGGAAATAAATAGCGGAGATGCAACATGAGATAATTTACGTGGTTCTATGACCCTGATTGTCCCTAGGGGAAGCAGTTATTGCTAAAATAACTTTTAAATTCTAATTGAGTAATTAGAAATTGAAGAGAGACACTATCTTTAGAAGATAGGAAATAAACTAAAGAAGAGTGAAAGCATTTTCTAACTTGAAAGGTTTTATAATTTTTGTTTCGCTTTTGCTAAATTTATAAAGGTAAATTATACTCCCAGAGTACTGATGCATTTCATATCTTTTATTCATGTGGAAAATGGTAGAGATTTCTAACTATAGAGTTGCTTTGAAAAGTAGTCTAGATTTACATTTTGTATACTTTCACATCTAATTTTTGTGGTAGAATTTTCTCTGAGGCTCGGTCGTTTAAAGCTGTTACATTTGCATTTAAATATTTATTTGTACTATGTGGCTGCTCCAAGGTCGTCAGCATTAAACTCCGTAATGGATAACCATGCAGTGTTTTCCACACTGACAGTACTATGTGAACTGCAGGGGTCGTATTAGGTAACGTTTAGCATTTCTTCTAGCTCTGTCAGTCTCCCATTCACTCAAAATTTTAAAACTTTCTGCTGAAGGACTGAGTAGGTTAACTGTTGATCTATATTCAGGTAAGCTTAAAACGTAACGGCACTTTAGTGCTGGGAGCTATTGTGTAATGCGCATATAGCATTTATCCCGTTAGTTTCTTCTTTTTGTAAATTTCTTTTCTGGAAATGTTTTTCACAATGTAATGAGTGGAATTTGATGGCATATCAGTACTGGAAAACATTGTACTTAAACTAAAATTATAATGTCCATTTCTAATCCAAAGTAGTTGTTACTAGAAATATATTCAGTTGTCAGAATTCTTCATGGCCTTATACAGTGAAGTGACTTTGAAATTATCACAGCATTAGGAGTCATTATTAAGAACCATGCTATCATGGGCTTGTTTTTTCTCTAGTGTAAATGTGATGTCATTACCTTGACTTCTTTCCTGCCCTTCCCGCCAAACCAGTAACTAAAACTCCTTTCCTCTGACACTGAATGTGATAACTCTTTAAGCCAGTGGTGTGATGATGTCAGTATGCTAAACAGCGTTCTCTCATGTTTGCTTTACAAAGTGAAGCTGTTTACCTAAGTGTGTCTTTATTGAAATATCTGGAGTTACTGAGCTGGCAGTCTTCTGGGGCCCTGCCAGCTACTCCAAGTAGCTAGTTTAGCATCTCTTTTACCTAAGAGCTCCTCGAGACACACCCTCCCTACAAAAAAAGATAGTCAGTGTGCCACCGAGTTCAGATTTTGGCGGGGGGGGGGTGTTTATTTATTTTGTTTTGTTTTTTACTGCTTTTTGCTAAGAGCTCAGCAAAAAATAAGAGTTTCTGACTATGTATTGAGGGGAAGCTGGGTAAGCATATCCTCGCTGCTCAATGTATGTTTATAATATGGAATAAATCTTTGGAGTACAAGATTGTGCCTAAGTCATATCCAAGGCACTCCTTGCCTGGCATCAGAATCCCTGCAAAGGTAGATTGCTAGTGAGCATGGCTTGGGTAAAAATAAAACTGAAGAGATTTGAAGTCTGATGAGTTTTTCTGACCACAGATTAGACTGCCTCACTCCTGCTGACTGTGTAACTAACTGTGTTTTTAAATCAGTGGTTCTCTCATAGATGGTGCTGAGGGGCCCCACACATCTTGCTCTCTGGGCGTCCCTCTCCTTCCCCATTGACTATCTTTATCAATAATCTGCCCCTAGACATATACAGTACCATTGGTGCTGTTTTATTCTAGTCCTGCCTTCTTGAGATTGTACCAAGGTTACCTTGATTAAGGTCGGGTGTGAAATGGTTCATCACACCATAATTTTGGATTTTACCAGCTTGATTCTCAAGGGACAATCTCATTTACAAGTTCTTGAGGGGCGTCTCAATATTGTCTACATAAAACATCTGTCAGTTTGTAAAGATTTCTCGTGTTGGCAGATTTTAGGTCCTATACAGATGGTAGCATAAAGAGTTGGATAATATACAGAATTATGTTCACTTAGTATCAGAAGGAAAGTTCTTATAGTTACAAATCATAAAAGCGGGGGGGGGGAAGAACTGAAATTAAATGTGGTTGCTATATGCTTAAGAGCGTTTTATTTATAGTTCTAATTTTGTCAAAATCACATGGTTTCTTACTGTTAGATTCTTGCTGTTCCAGATTGTGTATGTATGTGTGTGTTGCATTTTCAGGACGTTTCAGCTGATCCTACTGCCACGCTCACAGCAGCAGAAGAAAGAAAGGAGAAGGTACCAAGCCCACACCTCAGTCACCTAGTGGTTTTGACATCTGGCGATACGTTGTATGGGTTAGCGGAAAGAGTGGTAGCCACGGAGTCCTTGTAAGTTGTTAAATACAGTTGCTTTGCCATTACATAGATAAGAAAGGGGATAGAAGTAAGTATTACATAGTTAGACTTCTAGTGCAGCTGCACACATTGACCACTTCTGAGTAGCCCTTATATATTTCTGAGAAGTAGATCCTAACATAGGTTACCAGTCGATTTCTATTTTCTACTGATGACTTATGATTCTAGAGAAACTATAGTTGCATTGTCAGCTAAATATAGTTGACCCCTGACATCAGCAAGAATGCTTCCTGACCTTTGTAAATCTTTAAACATGTTACAAAAAAATTGAAGTATATAACGTCTTCCATAAATTGAAGTCTAAGATAACTTAAGAGTGTTTGCATACATGATAAAAAGAGAAAACCAGTGCCCAGCTGCTGCACATCTGCAGGCCATAGTCAGGCTCAGTCACCAGCCAAAGGACTCCCACCCCGCTCCTGTGGGTTGTTCACATGCCTCAGCTGAGGTACAGATTGCATGCTATGGATGTTGTGAACTTCTGCAAAGTGTAGATACTGAACTGTGAATTTAAGAGTCTTGTATGTAATTGAATGGATCTCTAAAAGAAATCCTTAAAAAATACTGTTAGATTATTTTATCAATCTGTTGTGTTATCTGTGCTCATATCTCACATGCAAAGCAGCATAACTATGTTTTTGTAATCTGATTAGCTCCCTCTGAAGTTACTCTTCTTTCACCTCAATTTCCATTCAGTGATAAAGTCAGCACTAATCATTGTGTAGATTGCATGAGAGCATGTCAAGTGGTGGTACACGATAGTTTACTAAAGTGGAAAATAACTTTAATCGTTAATGTTGCACTCAGAGACCTTACGAGACTACTTATACGGAAACATTGACAGGCTCTGAATCCTGGACAGAGTTTGTTTACACAGTGGATTATTTATTCTCTTTAGGGTATTCTTGGCTGAACAATTTGAGTTTCTTCAGCCACATCTGGATGCTGTGATGCCTGCAGTTAAAAAGCCCTTTCTTCAGCAGTTTTATTCTCAGGTCAGAGATGGTCTTGTATGTCATTTTAACTGTGAGCCAAATGGAACTGTCACAGATTATTTAAGGTTTTATTTTTTTAACTAGAAATCAGTCTCCAACCCCCAGGAGAGCTGGATAGAATATTCACTTATTCACTCGTGAATTCCTGCATTAAATACATACTTATCAAGCACCTCATTAACTTTTAGTTCGGTGAGAGAGACAGTTAAAACTGTATTTACAATAAAGTATGACAAGTGCCACAATATGGGGAAAGAGCAGTGACAGGGCATTTAAGCCAGATTGGAGGATGGGAGGGGCTGTGGTTGGGAGAAGGTTGTCAGAAAAGACTGTCTGGAGGAAGTCATGTTCACCCCAAACCAGCCAGGCAGAGAAGGTGCTGGGGGCTAGGTTCCAGACAGAGGGAATGGCGTCTGTGAAGGCAAAAGAGTACACAGTGCACGTGGGCAGCTGAGAACTCAGATGTGTGTGTGTGTGGTTTTCTTGAGGCAGTCTTTGGGGGCGCTGTGGAGAGTGGGCTATAGACAGCAAACCTAGAGACAGGCAGCCCAGTCAGAAGGCTGCTGGATTACTGGGGGGTGAGAGGATGGAATGCCATTCCTGAGGTGGAACAGTGGGAGTGGAAATGGAGAGAGTTGGAAGAGCTGGAGACATATTCGCTAGTCTCCATGAAAATGTCTTGTTCTCTTACAGTGGTGGTGTCAATGCCTCAAGTTTACTGAGTGTCTCAAACTGTGTTTTGAGTAAAGCCTTTGCCCTCATGTTAAAATATTTTTGTAATTTAAATCTTCAAATGTATAGTGATTTATTTTCAATTATAGTGTATACTAGAAACAGGGGCAGAGTGTTTTTAATAAATCTGGTACTTTTAGAAAGTAACTGTTTTCATTTCTGTGAAATTTATTTCAGACGGTTTCAACTGCCAGTGAACTACGCAAGCCAATTTACTGGATTGTAGCTGGTAAAGCCATTGATTATGAGCAGATGCTGCTCCTGATGGCTAATGTGAAGTGGGATGTAAAGGAAATCATGTCCCAGCACAACATATATGTAGATGCTTTGTTAAAGGCAAGTGTTCTGAGAAGCACATCTACTAAAGGTCCTTCTAGGAAAGATATTCTTTTATCAGAAAGACTTTAAAGTAGTGCAATTATGTTTACTGCCATGTTTTTAACATTGTGATGTTCAAGTCCCCATATTGAAATAGGCTTACTGTCTGACTTACATTTCCTATAGATATGAGTACTTTATAGATCTTTGGGTTTTGTTTATAAATTTCTCATCCTGAATTAGAATTCGATTATTGCCTATCATGGCTGACTTTGACAGTATGTAATCTCAATAGCTATCAGTCTGATAGTAAAAAGATATTTCTTTTTTTTTTTTAATTAAGTCATAACTGTGTACATTAATGCAGTCGTGGGGTACAGTGTGCTGGTTTTATATACAATTTGAAATATTTTTACCAAACTGGTTAACGTAGCCTTCATGGCATTTTCTTAGTTATTGTGTTAAGACAGTTGTATTCTACATTCAGAAAGATTCACATGTACCCTTGTAAGATGGACCACAGGTGTGGTCCCACCAATCACCCTCCCTCCATCCATCCTCCCCGCTAAGATATTTCTATTGAATTAGAATCTATGGTTTAGTGTGTATGTTCATTAATAAGAGACCGTGCTCCTCATTATCCTGAATTGTTATTTCTAGAAATGATATTGCTTTTGTGAATATCTCTTTGCGTTCAATGACTTACACTTAGAAATTTCTTGGAAAGAACTGTAGTTTTTATTTTTTTTTTCATTTATGCATGAATAGATATCACCTGACATGTGAGAGGCACTAACAGAAATGCTGGCAATATAGTTGTGATTCAGAAACTTACATGCCCTCAAGGAATTTACATACCAGTGTAGAAATAGCAGTAAACAGATAAATTGAGATCTAATGTCAAGTGATGAATAATGCCGTGAAAAAACAATAAACCGTTAAAAGAAAATAACAGGACCTGGGTGGGAGTAGAATACCATTTATTTATTGTCATTGGAGAAGGCTCCTGAGAAAGTGAGAATGGAGATGAGGTCTGAGGAAGTAAGAAAAAGAGCCACGCGGATTTCTGCGGTAAGGAAAGAGCTCCTGAGAAAATGAAAGCAACTTTCAGGAAAATTTTATTTTTCATTTCTGTCCTGTCCTGCTCCTGACTTTTGACACATTCATACACTTGCTCAGCCCAAGGCAACAGATAACAGCCTGGGATACCAGAGAAATAATAAATGGAGCGATAGACTGAGATAGATAGATAGCAGTGGAGTTCTGCTCGTGTGCCCTCTCCCTGCACTGATGCCTCTGGAGGCCTGGCTTGAAGACCGTGAGGCTGTCTCTAGACTTAAGGGTGCCCAGATCAGTATGCAGTGGCTATGGGTTTCCTCACAGATGTCAGGGGGGAGTGACAAAAGTGAACTCAGATCACTGACCTTAAAAGATAATCAAAGGAAGAACTTGGTTTCTAGAATATCCAGGAGGTTTCAGTTTTGAATTTTCATTTGGAGCATAAAAGATTCAGATAATTTATAAATCAGGATACCCTCTCTCTCTTTTTTTTTTTTTTTTTAACAATTCTATTTCTGAAAAGTTGATTCTATGTTTTATGACATACTATGTTCATCCATTCAGGGCACTATAACAAAATAGCATTGACCAGGCGGCTTGTATACAGTAAATGTAGTTGTTTCTCACAGTTCCAGAGGCTGGGAAGTCCAAGGTCAAGGCTCAGGCAGATTTGGTGCGTAGTGAGGGCCTACTTTCTTATAGATGTCACCTTCTTATTTCATCCTCCCATGGGGAAAGAGGCAAGGTTGCTCACTGGGGCTCTATAAGGATACCACATACTATAAGGATACTAAATTCATTCAGGAAGGCTCTAACCCCCTGACCTAATCACCCCCAGAAAGCATCACCTCCCAGCACCATCACCTGGTAGTCAGGAGTTCAACATGGGGATTTGGCAGGGGTAGGGCACAAACAGAGACATTCAGACCATAGCACACCATGGTATGCAAGGAAAAAAGACTTCTGCACTCAGCAGATACACAGACTCAAAGGAGGCTTCTTCAATAATCTTAGTTCCAAGAAATATGAATATTATAAGAAGGAACTAATGTTAGTCAGGTATTAACCTGAGCCCAATTTTTAAGAGCTTAAGAACTTCCTTAAATGTAAAGGTTAAGTATCTGTAAAAACTTTTTGTCCTTTCTGTTACTTTTCTAAGTCTAAGCATTTAGGTGAAAGCAGCCTGCTTATGTTTCCCCAAAAGAATTAGAAGTAAAATGAGATGATTTTGTTATTCATTTTTTAGTAAGCATTTTTGAATATTGAATTTAGCATTGGATAGAATGTCATTAAGTCTATGGTTTATCTTTTAAATAAAATATTAATGAAAAATGTTGAATTACGGCTTTTGAAACCCAAATCAGTTACAGTAGTAAAATACTGCTGCTTTGCTAAATCCATGAAGTGTAACAAGAGATGAAGTGCAGTTCTTTAACTTTGATTTTCAAAAGTAAACTTAGTAAATTGACAGTCTACTTCTTTCTAATTAAGAGTAATGAACCGTTAAAAATAAATCAGCAAGAAAAATTGAGACTTAGGAAAAGAGCAAGGGAGATTGATGATTAGATGAGTTTTTTTTTCCTGAGAAAATCTGTACACCTCAATCTGTACACATCGAGGAAACTAAAGAAAAACATAATTTTAGGCCTCCTTAAGTTTATTTGAAATATATTGTCAAGGAGAGGTCAACAGCATTTTCTTTTGTTAATGAACATGTTTAGATGGTAACAGTCCAAAGAGATCAGAGACTGAAGGCTGGTTTGCTGCTTTCTTGTGATTATTTGGATTATTTAAATCAGTTACATATATTTTACATTTTTAGTACAATCATGTCATAAAAGTTAATAGACAATAAAATGTTCAGTTTCCTGTAGGTAATAGAAAATATTTTATGTTTTATTTTTCCCTTTGTACTAAAAATTTGCTGTTATAACATGACTTTCAAAGTATTTGGTATATTGATTAAGCATCCCAAATTTAAAAATACAAAATATAAAATGCTCCAAAATCTGAAACTTTTTGAGTGCCACATGACACTCAAAAGACTTGCTGAGGGCAGCACCTGTGGCTCAAAGGGGGTAGAGTGCTGGCCCCATATACCAGAGGTAGTGGGTTCAAACCTGCCCCTGGCCAAAAAAAAAGAAAAAGACTTGCTGATCGGAACATTTCAGATTCCAGATTTGGGAATTTTGGATTTGAAATGCTCAAATAGTAAGTGTGATGCAGACATGCAAAATTTGAATGGATCCAAAATCCAGAGCACTTCTGGTCCCAAGCATTTTCAACAAGGGATACTCAACCCGTATGGTAATTTAAACAATGTTTAGGAAAGAGAATAATTTACCAGAACACTCTCTAAGGAGTATAGCTACAGATTACAAATAATTAATTCTGAGTTGAAAGCTTATTAGAACATTTTTTAGAAACTAGGTTTCTTGAAGATATTTTTAAAGACAAATTAATTCAACTCTTTTAATCCATACTGACAGCCATAGAAAATTTGGAGATGTAGAAACATTTGGACATTGTTAACATTGTTTAATCAGTTAATGACACTTATTTTTTTTTTCCAGGCGAAATGTAGTTAGTATGCTCTGTACTGTAACATAATCTTTTAAAAATCCAGCACATATTTTTTTAAAACCCTCACGCCAAGTCCAAGTTATCTTTGGCATTATCACTTTTTGTTTTTCTTGATTTGATTCTGACTTTGTCTAAATCTTTTTTTTTTTTTTTAGTTGTTATTTTGCCACTTTTGTGGGAAAGTATATGGCATCATAATGATACTCACTTATGGCCATGATTTTTTTTTTTTTTTTTTGGGTCTTAGGAATTTGAGCAATTTAACAGGAGGCTAAATGAAGTTTCTAAGAGAGTGCGGATACCCTTGCCTGTCTCCAACATACTTTGGGAACATTGTATACGACTGGCTAATAGAACTATTGTGGAAGGGTAAGTTTTTCATGAAAGCATTATTTGTTTCTTAAACGATAAATTGTGATAACATTATAAGATGTCACTAATGGGTAAAGAGAATGGGTAAAGGTAATGATAAGTAGTAGACAAATTAGGAATATAATTAGAGAGGAAAGCTTAAGCCCCACTGTGCCAGTCTTGTGTTTGCTTTTCTTGCAGGTAACAGTGGATGAATGAGGAATGCAGAATCTAATGGTTATGCGAAAGTTAAACTAATAATTATTATTACCTAAAAATGCAGTGATGATAATGATTATACCTAACATTTTTGGGCACTGTGTGTCATCTGCTGACTTTTTTTTAGGTTTCTGTGACCGAATCCTAAAACAAATTTGATAGGTACTAATATTCTTTCATCAATGAAAAAACCCAGGCTCAGAAAGCTATGGCTGACACAGGTTAACTAAAACAAGTTCACACAGTTTTTTTTTTAAAAGGTAAAGAAGGCATATGAACTCTGATGTTATGATGCAAAGTCAGTCCTCATAACTTCTCTATCATAGTTATTAATCATCATCATCACATTACTACAAACTATATAAAAGTTTCATGTGTTGAGTTATAAATTTATGAATAGTAACTTTCCCACTTATTCAGAGTCTGTTCTTACTCTACCTTGTGACATCTAGAATACAAATAGGAATCAGTAATACATTTAAAAATCGGTAAAAAGCATGTAGTTATTTCAGAGACCATGAGCAGTATTCTAGAATTGCACATCAGTTGAGTTCTCATACTATCATTTAACTTATTTTTCTCTGGTTCTCATTTGTCCTAAAAAGGAATGTATTAGAAAGTGGGAAGGTTACATTGACAAGCTGACAACAGCCTTGGCGTGCTGTATTGAAAACAACAGCTCTATACATTGTAAAATGGCTGTGTGTCAATGATCACAAATGAAAAGTATTTTTATTTATTTATTTATTTTTTGAGACAGAGCCTCCCTTTGTCACCTTTGGTAGAGTGCCATGGCATTATAACTCACAGCAAACTCAAACTCCTGGGCTCAAGCAAAGTAGCTAGACTGTAGGCATGTGCCGCAATGCCCGACTATTTTTAGAGACAGGGGTCTCACTCTTGCTCAGGGTGGTCTGAAATTATTGAGCTCAGGCGATCCAACTGCCTCAGCCTCCCAGAGTACTAGGATTATAGGCATGAGCTACTGCACCTGTCCTTGAAAAGTATTTTTAATAAATTTCTTTAATAAAGTAAAATAGTAACTAGTCTATATTTCTATATAGAATACTTCTTATTAAAAAAAATAATGCTCAGTCACTTTAAATAATATAAGCTTTAATTTTCTTAAAACTCTTAAGATTTCCTTAGGTGAAGTACTTCATTTCCTAAGATTGAATTTTCATGTTCTGTATGATTGATTGAAGGAAATGAGACATGAATTTATTAGTAACGAAATATACTGTTAGGATTAGTATCCTAGTCCACCTTAAAACATAGTGTTTCAGTAGTGTGGGGCACTGGACTAAGTCTGTAAACTGTTTAAGTGTGGAAAACATGTATATACTTTCTGTATGAACATTTCTTAGGTTTGCCAAGCTTTCATGGGAGAATTATTTGTTTCTTTTGCACTGAATAGTTACAATATTGAACAATACTGAACAGCTTTATAAAACTAAGATCACTTTGTTTTATATATAACTGTGGGTAGCCAGCTTAACTGTCCCACAAAGATTATGTTAATTGAATGAAGAGAGCTACAGTCTGCAGTGCTGCAGAGAACCTTGAAGTTATTTAGCCTCTTTGCAAATGAGGAAATTGAGGCCCAGATAAGTAAAATGACTATTCTGTCTTTTTACAGGTAGGTAAAACACAACCCTGTTCTGACTCAAGCTCATGTGCTCTTTTTCCTGTAATCTTCTCATTTTGGGAGAATCTATCAAAATATGGTTTAGAGAAAAGTCCAGGGTTTGTCTTTCTAACCTTCTTGTCATGTGTTTTTTTACTACTGTGTGTCTTAGATATGCCAATGTCAAGAAGTGCAGTAATGAGGGTCGTGCCTTGATGCAATTGGATTTTCAACAGTTTTTAATGAAACTTGAAAAACTAACAGATATTAGACCCATTCCTGATAAAGAATTTGTGGAAACCTATATTAAAGCCTACTACCTGACAGAGAATGACATGGAACGCTGGATCAAAGAGCACAGGGTGAGAGCTGGAGAATAGTTAATTCAGTTTTCTTCTTTCTTTTTGCTATTCTTGTCTGCTGTGTTATTTAATTCAAAATCACAAAAATGCAGTACATGGTATAAAGAAACACTGCTTTTTAGACATAAACTACTTGAGTCAATTCTTTGCTATATTCAGACTGTATCTATGGAGTCCCTTTGCCTATTCCAATTTTGGGGGCCTTTTGTGAACTGTTACAGCAATTATTTAGAAATACAGCCAAAGTCTGAACATTAGGTATATGTCTCCTACATTTGTGTTATAGGAAAATCTATTTTGATTAACTTCAAGATAGATTGAATATAGTAACTGATACGTAAGTTTCAACCTTCTGTACCATTCAACAATGGAATGGTGCCATTCTACATATGTTGACTTGTATTAATGATGACTGAAGATAATAATAATTTGGCTAATAATAAATGGCTAAGTTTAACTTACATTTTACCTTAGATTTTTCCTTTAATATAGATTTGGTTATTTTTGTGTGTGTAGATATAAGTAGAGAAAAATACCATTTTGTTATTTAGGATTCTGAATTTTTGACAGTTCAACTCAACACATACCATCCAAGCATGCTTGGTATGGGGAGCTTTTCTATATGATTGTTGTATCATTTGTCTCAATAGGCAGTATGTGAAGACAGATTTAAGAAAAATTGGGGCATTGTTAAATTATCATCAAATCCTTACTACTTTAATAACTTAAGGGTTCCCTTTTTTGTGGTTTTATTTCATTAAAAATGAAGATTTATACAGCACCATTTGGTGCAAGATTGGAGAATATGTTTTCAATGGAGGAATCATGTATGATATAAAAAGCAAGTGGACGATAGACATAAAAAAACAGTTAACACATTAACTGTTTTGTGAGTTGTATTTAACTCACAATAATTTGAGCCCAGGGTCTCATGAAGCTGCAAAACCTCTCTTTGTTGTTTTTGCAGTCAACTGGCAAATCTCCACCACCTCCTGCCACTTTGCTCCAGCTGGCCTGGCCCACCCAAGGGTACCACAGGTGGTGGACCATGTGCTCCAATCATTATAGCTTCCTATTGCACATTTGCCTTAACGTTTGCTTGGTGGCTCTTTGAACAAAATTTATGCCATTGTGATATGACATTGATGCACATACTTAAGGGGTATGATTTAGAAGTTGTCATCCAGAACCACCCAAGTTCCATTACAGAGAATTAAATAACTATGGAATGACAAAAGACTTAATTTTCAGAAGCAAATTTAATAAGTATGCAGTGAGTTACATATAGCTCACATAATGTGAGTATAAAAATTGATTCTAACCCTACACAGAGTCTCACTTTATTGCCCTCGATAGAGTGCTGTGGCATCACACAGCTCATAGCAACCTCCAACTCCTGGGCTTAGGAGATTCTCTTGCCTCAGCCTCCTGAGTAGCTGAGGGACTACAGGTGCCCACCACAACACCTGGCTAAAAATAATATTTTTATTAAATTCAAAAGGATTGTTTTATTTTTGAAGTTTTATTCATAATAAAATACCATGGCTCCAAAGAAAAAAATTTTTCTCTAGTGTGGCAGTCATTGCCATTAAAATTTTTACATACAAATATGACAAAATTAATTTACTTGCTTCATAAACTAAGAACATATAATTGGACTTCAATTAAATAGCTATGACAGATGGTTGAAAGAGAAAAATGAATTAAGGGAAAGAAGGGCATCTAGGTTAGAGAACAGTGTGATTTCATGGGTTCCAGATTGTTTGAGATTTCACCCTTGTGCACAGTGCTTTGATGAACCTCTTTGGACGTTCACATCCATCTTAGAACACATTTCCAAAAGGACAATACCTGTGTAAAATGTATGTACATTTTAATGATTTTTGATACTGGTCGCCAGACTTTCTCATATTTTCCCCAACAGAATGCAAAAGTGACTATTTCCTTAGAATTTTGTTAACCTTGATTATTTTAAAAATCTTTTTCTTTTCTTTCTTTTTTTAACTTCAAAATATTAAGGGGGCACAAATGTTTTGTTACACAGATACCTTGTATAATCCTAAGTTGGACCTTTAGTGTGCCCACCACCTGAATAGTGTTCACTGTACCCCCAGTAGGTAAATTTTTATACCTCCTTCCCTTCCCCCTTCCCCTTCTTAACTTCCAGTGACCTTTACATCTCTTTGTGCAGGGTCCACATTGACATAGGCTGTAAGTGTCATGGGCAAAAGCTAAGTAAAATTTGATCTCATATGGATAAAGAAATAAGAAATTATTTGTACTTACCTTTCCAGGTTCATCCTTTCTGATTTCAGTACCATAAAAGGATAAATGAACTTTAGCTTGGAACTTTAACATTGGCCTGAGTATTTTATAAATGTGCCCCCATGGGTCACTTTTTGATCTTTGGAAGCAAAGTAGAAATGTACATGTTATTGTTAATCATCTTGGCCAGTGAGCTTGAATTCAGAGAAATATCACCACTTTTAGCCCAGCTGACATTTGAGAACCAAAATGTTAAACTCAGATACAAGTGGACTGTGATAAGTTGCTAGAATCTGTCTAGTAAAGTGGAAACACTGAGAACCAAAATGTTAAACTCAGATACAAGTGGACTGTGATAAGTTGCTAGAATCTGTCTAGTAAAGTGGAAACACTTCAGAGTTGGTACTGAGGAAGGGATTTGGGGAAAGGGTACGTAGTAGCTGAGGAGAAAAGCCCAGCCCTTAAATGTGATTTAATGCAAGAATGAGGCCCACTTTAGTATGTGCTCTTTTAATGTGCCTGACTGAATTGTTGAGAAGTGCTTTATCTGATTGATGTCTGTCATTCAGTGACAGCTCCCTAGCAGCAGCAGGGACTCTGTGTCTGAGGAAACTTCCACCAAGGATGAGTCCAGTGCTTGCTGGTTAAATGTGATTACTCACCAGGTGGTGATGTGCTCTCAGAGGTCAGATACACAAACTGAGAAGTTTGCAGAGTTTTTAAAATAATCTCAATCTCATATTTTGAACTTTTTCTATCTTTAGTGGTTACCTTTGATAAAGACATGTTTTCTTTTCTTATTAGATGATAATATACAATTACCTTTCACCGTCTGAACTTTAGCTATTCAACCACTCAAACCAAATCAGAATGCATAAATTTCTGTGAATCCCTCTTGATTTTTATCCTAGCAACTCATTATCTGAATCCAGGTTCCAGGTGGATGGATATGTATAGAGAAAAAGATACTTATAGTCTTAATTTTACTTGCCAGCTATCAATTATAAGGGTTTAAAATATACTGACTTCCTGATCTGTGTTACCTTATTCATTTGTTATATCTTAGAGGAATTATTCTCTTGTTGAGTTTTTCTAACTGAAGTTTCATAAAGTGGAGAGTGCCAGGAAATCAATAGTAGTTTTAAAATTTGAAATGTCTGTGTATTTTGGTAACAGAGACTGTCACAGAAATAAGCATAAAATATTTGATCTTCAAAATAATAAAAAGGGTAGGCAGGTCAGATTACTTTGCCATATAAAAACAGATACAGTTCTTTCCTATTTCAAATGTATACCACTGTATCCTATTCCTTCCTGTTCCAGCTCAGTAAGCAATTGGTCAACCATGTCCCAGCTGTGATTTCCACTGATTTTTTACTGGCTTGTAGCACTCAGTCACTATTCATGGATTCCTGAATATCTGCCTGTTCTCTTGTATTGATCAGATATATGTCTTTTAGTGTACTGAATTTGTATTTCCCTTTTTTGAACAGGAATATTCAACAAAACAACTGACCAATTTGGTGAATGTCTGCTTGGGCTCCCATATCAATAAGAAAGCAAGACAGAAACTTCTAGCAGCTATAGATGATATAGACAGACCTAAAAGATAAAGAACACAGGTCTTTTTCCTCAATGGCATTGCTCTTCTCTCAGCATATGTGACATGCAAGCCAATTTCTCATGCACTCCTGACAACAATCTAAGAAAACTTTGTGCATGTTCTTTTCAACCGGAAAGCAGAAAACGTCAAAGTGTGTGGTGTTCTCAAATGACAATGACTTTGATATGCTCTGATCTATTGGTCTCATTTGTTATAATCCTTTCCTGAAATATTATTGCCTTGTCATAACTATGGTTATGTGAGTACAATTACATATTTTACAGAAGAGTATACCATACACGCACAAGGAGAAGCAGCAGTGGTTTAATGTATCTGTGGGCAGGTTTTGGAGAATGAGGTGATGTCGGCATTTTTCTACCCTCTGAACTTAGTACTTTATAAGCTTATTATGAGAGGGCTAATGTACAGTATCTCCTAATTATGAGCACTGCATGAGAATTAAATAGTACGTGTAAGTAAAATAGTTGAAAAGTATCTGTGTTTTTAAGTGTGAAGGTTTATGTCAGGTAATTTAGTTATAGCAAAGTGATCATAAATGATGAAATTTAATAAATATTACACTATAATGTGATCAGCCTATGTGAGATTGTATTTTGATATTTTTACATGGGAGGCAGAGGTCATGAAACTATCATGTCATTTTTTTTGTGTGTTCACTTTAATTATTTTATATCCTAAAATGAATGGTGAAAATTAATTTTATTGAATAGATGTTTCAGTACATGAGTAGTGTACAGAATGCCAAATTTCTCTTCCCTTTCTTTATAAAAATATGAGATTTTAAAAAAAGTTTTACTCTTTTAAGTTCAACTTTTGTCTTAAAGCAGCAAAACCAGGACTGACTGACTCAACACAGAACTGCCTGACTGTCAAGCCTAACTATAGGGTCATATGTTTACCTTTCTTAAATACCCACTTTGTAACTCAGCTGTAAGTAATATGAATCTGGCCAATTATTAGCTTTCAAACCCAGTTATTAGTCATTAGTAACTATGCACTGTTCCGTCTAAACTTTACTCTGAAGCCAGGCATCTTCTCCCAGTGTGTGTGACAGGAGAGTCCACTTCCATGCACTCCTTCCAAAAATTGTCTGAGAAGGAATTTTGTGTCTCTTCGTTCCCACTGGAGCATGGAAGACATCTAAGCTGGTGTGGTGTTGGTCCAGTGATTACTGTGTCTGAACTATAACCCTAGCAGCTCACAGAACCCTGAGGAGTCTCATGAAGAAGCAGCCATGGGTTCTGTGCATTTTCTGGGAGTTGAGGTGCTGAAGGGGAGAGCGCAGGGTTGCATGGGATCAGACATGGCAGTAAGGGAAACGATCGCCAGTGTCTGTCAGTCCCATGGGTATCCAGAGCCAGCAGCACAGTCTAATGTGTGGCTGTGTGTGCATGTGTCTCTGTGAGTTTTTCCTTTGCAGCTTTCATTTCACAGTTGGTTTATTGTCACTTTCCAACTTTCCCCCCTTTTTTTTTTTTAGACGGACCCTCAAGCTATCCCCCTGGGTAGAGTGCCATGGCATCACAGCTCACAGCAACCTCCAACTCCTGGGCTCAAGCGAGTCTCCTGCCTCAGCCTCCCAAGTAGCTGGGACTACAGGCGCCTGCCACAACGCCCAGCCATTTTTTGGTTGCAGCCATCGTTGTTTGGCAGGCCCAGGCTGGGGATTTGAACCCGCCACCCTAGGTGTATGTGGCTGGTGCCTTAGCCGCTTGAGCCACAGGCGCCGAGCCTGCAACTTTCCCCATTTTAAGAAAAATCTGAGTTTGGTGCCATTATGTTCTGCTTGTGGTATTACATTGTATACCTATAATGTAGATTCTACCTGTAGCCATTATCTATATTCAGCCACTGGTATAAACAAACAGGAGATAAGCTTGGCCCTGTGTTTAAATGGCACATTTAACTAGGCACATAAAGAGCTAATCAATCTCATTTATTTCTTAGTTGATGAGAAGCTACTTATTTTTTATTTTTCTATGGATTTTATAATTGGTTTTCTTTAATTTCTGTTTTAGTTGGTTCTAGAAATATAAACAGCTGTTACCTGCCTGGTGGAGCCTGATGTTTTCCAGGGTAGTAGGAATCGATAAAAAAGTATTACTTATCTGGTTAGAGTCTTCTCAGCCATACAATCTGAGAGACCTTTTAGCCTACCCTTACTTGTTTCTCCATCTTCAAAATGAAAATGGTAAATCTTTTCAACACTTTTTGAAAAGACATTTTTGTTTTTGTTTTGCATTAAAAGGTAGCTTAATAAGTGTTAACATCAAAATAGTAACAGGAAAGAAAAATAGTAACAGGAAATTTGAATCATGAAATTACCTAATAACCAAAGAGTTACCAGATGTTTCTCAAATATATTATTCAGTAATGTTGAATTATAGCCATATAACATTCTGAAGAACAAATTTTAAGATAAATAGAATTAAAAAGTTGAGATTGTAAATGGAATGATACATGATACTCAAACTACTGTAGTTATCAAAAATTTGTTTTTGAGTCTAAATTTTTCTTAATTTTGGTATTTTATATGAAAGCATTGTGTAGAATTCAAGATTTTAAGTTGGAGTGGGAACATAGTAAATTAGAATGACTATATATGTACAAATACATTGTCTTGCATTAAAAAATGCTAAAAGTCTTCCCTAAAGTCACCATACTCATTGGAAATGGAAAATTGTAGCTAAATGTACCTTTATTTATAAAATTTTCATTTCAGAATTTTACAAAATATAATAAGGCTTCTATAAGTTGATTGCCCAAGGCACTGTAAAAAATTGGTCAATATATGGAGGTGGTCAACATAAGGAACTAGGCTACTATACTAACATGTATATGTGGTGCATGTCCAGTCTATGAAAATTAGGTCAAATTAAGGAGCTAGTCAATGTTGGGAGGTGGTCCATTGTGGGACACCCAGTATACTAATTCAAATACACTAGTTTGCTTCTATTTATAAAAACCACAGAGATTTATAAGTTCACCTTCACAAACTCATTTATACAACTTACAAAATTGAATTTCTGTAGAAATCAGAGCTGTATGGTATTTTATTTTCCTTTGAAAATTTCTATTTAGCTGAGTGCTAAAATGAAAAAGTAAAATAGCTTTCCTTTACTTACTGAAAAGTAGTAAAACGCTTACAATTCAGTTCACTTTGAAAGCATAATTATCTTTTATAATAAAAAATTGAACCTAAAGATGAATGTAAGTTGTGCTCGTAGAAAAAGAAGTGGTACAGGGAGGGTGGTGAGGAACATATATATTTTTTCTTTCCCCTCTGGAGTAATTTTGATACAGACTTAGTGGTTAACAAAATGATATTTAGCTTTTGATGATAGTTAACAGCAAGAGAATTATTAATACTCAGTTGTAATCTTTGTAAATATTAAGAATGGTGTAGCTTTTTACAGTTTTTTTGTGGAATATATTTGTTTAATTCCCATCATCTAGACATTTTTAAAGGCCATCAGAAATTTAAGGTACACAACTCTCACAAGGACAAAACTATCAGATTCATAGAAGAGAATTCTTAAGACTCAAAATGAATGGAGGAAAATAGTTCGTTAGCTTTTATGTACCTTTCTTGATTGGCACATCCTTTTGTGAATATTACTAAGTTTACTTGTATCATTTTTTTCAATTCAAAAACAAAACAACAACGAAGTATTCTCCTTCACTTAGAAGGATCCCTCTGGGATTTGGGTACTTTATTGATGTGATTATGTAGAACATTTTTTGGTTTGTTTTTGATAAAGAACTATTTTTGCGCATCAAGTTAGAGATCATGTTTCGATCTCAAGACTGACTGAGGATTTTTCCCCTGCTGAGGATTTTTCACATTTGTTCTTTAAGTAGTTTTTCACACTAAGCTGTGCCTTTTCATCCAGGAAAGGGGTTTTTGTTTTTAGAGATAGAGTCTCACTCTGTTGCCGAGGGGTTAGAGTACCGTGGCCTAAGCTTAGCTCACAGCAACCTCAACCTCAAACTCCTGGGCTCAAGCAATCCTCCTGCCTCAGCCTCCCAAGTAGCTGAGACTACAGGCATCTGCCACATCTGGCTAATCTTTATATTTTTAGTAGAGATAAGGTCTTGCTCTTGCTCAGACTGGTCTCAGACTCTTCAGCTAAAGGGATCCTCCCACCTTGGCCTAACAGAATGCTAGGATTTATAGGTGTGAGCTACCATACCACACCAGGAAAGGGATTTTCTTCATCAAAAATTTTTATTTTACTTTGTTTCTTCCCAGTCCCTGGCTTGTTCATCCTGCCTATCAATATCCAAAAGAAATTCTGTCTTAAAGAAAAGACATTTCACATTGTGGGTATTTTTATTTGGCTTCAACAAATAGTAAGCGTGCTAATCTTTGCCTCAAAGAGAAGAGACTTTGTTGTCAATGTTTCTGTTTTGACACAGCTCCATCCTAAAGCCTGCCTTATACCATCAGGTAACACTGGGAGACCATTTTTTGCAGGCTATCTACTATCTTCCTTTCCTTATTTTTTTTTATCCCTACTTTCCAATCACAATTCTGCCTTTAGGAATCCAATCAAAATGCTGACCTTTCCATGAATATCTGTCTTGGCTGGGTGCTGTGGAGAAAAATCAGTAGGTAACAGTGATCATGGTGGTAGTGCTGCTTTAACGGGTTCCTTGAAAGAAAATGAGGAGGCTCAGCCTGCAGAGGTCTGGGGGAGTGGTAA
This sequence comes from Otolemur garnettii, assembly GCF_000181295.1. Taxonomy (NCBI): domain Eukaryota; kingdom Metazoa; phylum Chordata; class Mammalia; order Primates; family Galagidae; genus Otolemur; species Otolemur garnettii. The sequence continues at coordinate 20,985,126 of NW_003852400.1, forward strand.
GTGCAAAGGCCTTAGGATAGAGGTCCTATTCAGATGACGGGGAGGCCAGTATAAATGGCACAGGAAATGGGAGAGAGCACAGAGAGGATGTGGCAGGAGGGGACACACAGATTAAAGGCCTATGAACTACGGACAGAACTTTGGACTTCAATTTCTCATAGGAAGCATTTGGAGGGTTGTGAACAGAATGATGACCTGATTTGTGACTTAGGTTTTACCAAAATCACTCTGAATTTGAGAAAAGGCCACTGAGGGACAATGACCAAAGCAAGGAGGCACAGTAGGAAGCCAATACAGTCCGTCAGGAGAGCCATGGTGCTGGCCCAGATTGTAGTAGCACAGATGAGTATGGTGAGAGGAGGTCAGATTCCGGACCGTAGAAGGTAGAGACTTGTTGCTTGATGTGATGTTTAAGGAAAGAGGAAACAGGATGATTCAATACTTTGTTTTGAGGAAGCAGAAGGCTGGGAGACAGGTTTGTGAGGAAGATCAAGAAAGTAGCTGTGGACAGGGGAGTTGGAGATGCCTGAGTAGAGGTTTAGGAGAGGCACACATGAGACTGGAGTTCTAAGAAGAGTCAGGGTTGTGGATGTAAATGTGGGAGTCAACAAGTTTCCTTTAGGAAGCAGAGAGCTCACCAGCCTGGGATAGCCAAAAAAGAAAAAAAAAAAAATCTATCATCGTCACCGTAAGAGGTGAGACAGGAGCAGGTTGTAGGAAGGTATTCTAGAGCAGATGTCAGGGCATTTCTGGGCCTTTAAATATTGCAGCTCCTTAGTCTTGGAGGAGAAGCCATCACTCCTGCAGGAAGCTTGTCATACAGGCAACTGATTGAACACCAGGCCCATGCTGTCCCAAGCATCTTTCCTGTGGCAGGCACTGGATGGGTGGTGAGAATCCTCTAGTGCTGTTGTCCCCAACCCCTGGGCTACAGACCTGTACTAGTCCTGGTCCATGGAAAAACTGTCTTCCATGAAACTCGTCTCTGGTGCCAAAAAGGATCCAGCCCATGGCCTGTTAGGAACTGGGATACACAGCAGGAGGTGAGCAGCAGACAAGTGAACAGAGCTTCATCTGTGTATATAGCCGGTTCCCATCACTCGCACCACCGCCTGAGCTCTGCTCCTGTCCCCAGCTACCCTGTAAACAGAGCTTCATCTGTGTTTATAGCTGGTCCCCATCA
>NW_003852400.1:20986483-21013826 GCF_000181295.1 Otolemur garnettii
GCTCCTGTCCCCAGCTACCCTGTAAACAGAGCTTCATCTGTGTTTATAGCTGGTCCCCATCACTCGCACCACCGCCTGAGCTCTGCTCCTGTCCCTGCTACCCTGTGAACATAGCTTCATCTGTGTTTACAGCCGGTTCCCATCACTCGCACCACTGCCTGAGCTCTGCTCCTGTCCCCAGCTACCCTGTGAACAGAGTTTCATCTGTGTTTATAGCTGGTCCCCATCACTCGCACCACTGCCTGAGCTCTGCTTCTGTCCCTGCTACCCTGTGAACATAGCTTCATCTGTGTTTACAGCCGGTTCCCATCACTCGCACCACCGCCTGAGCTCTGCTCCTGTCCCCAGCTACCCTGTGAACATAGCTTCATCTGTGTTTACAGCCGGTTCCCATCACTCGCACCACCGCCTGAGCTCCGCTCCTGTCCCTGCTACCCTGTAAACATAGCTTCATCTGTGTTTACAGCCAGTCCCCATCACTTGCATCACTGCCTGAGCTCCACTCCTGTCCCTGCTACCCTGTAAACATAGCTTCATCTGTGTTTACAGCCAGTCCCCATCACTTGCATCACTGCCTGAGCTCCGCTCCTGTCCCTGCTACCCTGTAAACATAGTTTCATCTGTGTTTACAGCCAGTCCCCATTACTTGCATCACTGCCTGAGCTCTGCTCCTGTCCCCAGCCACCCCGTGAGGAGAGCTTCATCTGTATTTACAGCTGGTCCCCATCAGTCTTGCCACCGCCTGAACTCTGCTCCTGTCCCAGCTACCCTGTAAACATAGCTTCATCTGTGTTTACAGCTGGTCCCCATCACTCACATCACCATCTGAGCTCCGCTCCTGTCCCCAGCTACCCTGTGAACAGAACTTCAGCTGTGTTTACAGCCGGTTCCCATCACTCACACCACCACTTGAGCTCCGCTCCTGTCCCCAGCCACTCCGTGAGCAGAGCTTCATCTGTGTTTACAGCCGGTTCCCATCACTCGCACCACCACCTGAACTCTGCTCCTGTTCCCAGCTACCCTGTAAACAGAGCTTCATCTGTGTTTACAGCCGGTTCCCATTACTCACACCACCACTTGAGCTCCGCTCCTGTCCCCAGCCACCCCGTGAGCAGAGCTTCATCTGTATTTACAGCTGGTCCCCATCAGTCTTGCCACCACCTGAGCTCTGTTCCTGGCCCAAATCACCCCCACCAGGGTTGAGTACCACTGCTTTAGTGAACAGGATGCATAGCACCTGCCCTCAGGGAGTTGAACTCTAATAGTATGAACAGATACATGACAAACATTTCACTATATCTTTGGGAGTATTTCAAAGGAAAGGTCTTGGGTAGGGGTCAGGAAAAGACTCCCCTGAGGAAGAAACATTCAAGTGTGTAGAGGAGGAGTAAGGGTTAGTTGAGGAGACCGCGAGAGGAGTGTGTTTGGAGATCAGAAAGGCCAGGGTGGTGGCCGAGGAGGAGCTGCAAACATCAATGTCCTGTGAGGCCTAGCAGAGATATTACACATACTCAATAACCAGTGATGGGTATTTGAGAAGTAGGTAGTGTGGGCCAGGGTGTACTTGCAGGCACTCAAGTTATGTAATTTTGAAATCTACATCCAAATGAACCAATCACCTTTGCTAGCCTATTAGTTTGGGGTGAGGTAGGGGAGCGGGAATCTGCAGAGGAGAATGTGGCCCAGAACCTCCACCTGCACATTCTGCTGGGCACCCTTGACAACATTCAGGTAGACTCTTACTTGGCTAAGAGGGACAAGGCAAGTACTCAAACACCTTGAACAAGAATTCTTGCCTTAACTGTCCTGAACCGTTCATTTCCCTTTGGACAATACTGTCGCATGTGTACTTCTTATACTACAGAGCTCCCAGTCCTGGATCAGACACATAATTATGTTTGTTTATTGACTTCTCAACATCGTGGAAAGAGGATTAATTACTCAGTGATTGCTGGAGAGAGGTGCACACTAGCACTTGAAGCCAAAGAATTATTATAACATTTCAATTCCTTAATTGTTTTTAGTAACTTATTTCAAACCTTAATTTTTTTTTTTAACATTCATAGGCTGCCTAAGATGAAGTTTGATTTGTTTTAAGAGGTGCATCACCTGGAATGCAACACATGCGGGTTTTGGGCCCCAGACCTACAGAATCAGAAACTCTGGAGATGGAGCTCAGCAACCAGTGTTTTAACAAGTGCTCATCACACTTCTGCGTCAGCACGTGGGGCCCATTATCTTGCACTTAACTAATCGCACACACAAGCACACACCCTGGGACGAAAGTGGTCCAAAGGAGTTGTACACCTGGAATTTTTTTCCCCTGAGAAAAAGAATTACAATATGGCTATTCCAAACTAAGGCTTTTTTTTTATTTTTTAGGTAATATTTATCTTTTGCATACTTTAGTGTAAGGATCGTTACTTTCCCATGATATCATACGGCATTGTTGCCTTTCCTGTATGACTCTCTGAGTGACTAGTGTCTGAACAGGACACTAAGCATGTTGCATCTCCTTCACACTGCCCTGAGCTGAGCAAGAATCTCTCTAGAGACTTTTAATTGGTGCACAAGTCATGAGCAGTGAGACAAATGGATCTTTGAGAATAATCAATGTAATGCTTCACATCTTATAGGGGCTTAGCCTTTGATCCTCTCAGCAATTAATTGAATCAGACAAAGAGAGAAGCCAGTTCATGATTTGGGAAGGGAAGCTATTCATCCAGATGGTGATTGTGTAACTTCATTTTGCTGACAGTCCCCCAAATCTAGGAAGTGCTGAAACATCTGACAAAATAAGCTAATGCACAACTTTCATTGCAAACATGGAAGGATTCATGGGAGCACCTGTTACAATTACAGCGCCACAGCTGGACTCCATAGGTGGTAAAGGGGAGATCTCTGTTAGTGATTAAAAGGAAAAATGGAAATATTAACCTGAAGTTATTCTGGGATTTCCATAAATATCTTCACAGAAAAGGCCATTATAGTTGTTCTCCTAATAGAATACATCAGGCTGACCGTCTCCACCACGCAGAATTACTGGGTAGGGGGAGGAGGATGGTGGGACAAAGTGATTTTTAATTACATATGCAGCGCATAGGGTTTTTTCCCTGTTGTACCTTATGAAGCAAATTTTTAAGAACTACACTTTCTGAAACTTTCAAAGGTATATCCTTTCCCAAAAGAATATGTATGTGACTTACTCTTATCTTATAGCCTACAAAGCTTTCTCCCACAACCTGGCCCCTCTGAAAGGCACCCTCTACCAGGTCCTCCCAGCAGTCCTCACAGCACCACCTCTTTGCTGCCCTCCTATCCACATTCACCCAGCATTCCTCTCAGTGATGGTTTCCTGCCAGTATCTTCAGTTCCCAGCCACAATCTACTGCACATTCCAAGCTCTTCATGCTACTACCTTGGCCACACTATCTTGGCTTGGTCTCCTGTATTTGTGTATTTTCCACAATACTCAGCCCAGCACTGATCAATTGTAGTAACAGTCTCAGTAGGTAACAGTCACCAATTGTGTTTTAAAAGCTTTACCTGCATTCATTTAATCCCAACAAATCTAATAGTAGTGGTAGATATCGTTATGATCACTCCTCCTCTGCAAATGAGGAAATTGTATAATCCTTTTAATTTTTGTGTAACTCATTGTTACTCAGTAAATGGAGGAGGTAGATTTGACTCAGCTATCTGCTAATTACATAGCCTATGACTTTATCTGCTACTCTATAATTCATCCCAAGCAAAAAAATTTTTGTTTGATTAACTTAGGAAAAGTATGTCTTATTTTATACAGTTAATGGGGCGTTTCTCTCACATCTGTTCCTATGTCAGACCCAGAAACAGGATGAGTGTTTATGTTTGAGGCTCTGTGGAGTTCATAGTCTTTTTTCTTTTTTTTTTAATTGTTTAGAATTCACCGAGGGTACAAAGAATTAGGTTACACTGATTTCACTTGTTAGGTGAAGTCCCTCTTATTCTTGTGTCCCACCACTAAGAGGTGTGCCACACACCATGACCCTCCATCCTCTTCCCTCCTCCCTCTCCCACTTGCTCATTCCTCTACACCCACCTTGTATTAACTCATCTACTTCCCTCATATTAGAACTGAGTCCATTGGATTCTTGCTTCTCCATTCTTGTGATGCTTTACTAAGAAGAATGTTTTCAGCCTCCATCCAGGTTAATACGAAAGATATAAATCTCCATCTTTTTATGGCTGAATAGTATTCCATGGTATACATATACTACAGCTTGTTAACTCATTCCTGGATTGGTGGGTTCATATTCTTGTAACTTTGCCTAGTCTCTAATTATCCTTCCATGTCATAATTTTATTTATGTATTTATTTGTGCAGTTTTGGCTGGGTCCGGATTTAAACCCTACTCCTTTGAGCCACAGGCGCTTCCCTGTGTCATAATTTTAAAGAGCATTTCCTTTTCTCTAAGATGGGAATACTAATAATATCTATTTTTTTAGGGCTACACTGTAAGAATAGAAGGAAACATGAATGCTTAGTGCTTCAGTAAATAGTGGTCACTATTAACCTTGTTTTGTGGAGGAGGGAACTGGGGCTCAAGGGTTATGGGCAATTTCCTGACATCACACTGCCAGGGATGAAACCAGAACTCGAATCCTGTGCTCTTCCTATCACTGCTTCTGGAAGCTATAGGAGCCAGGTAATGACCCAAGTGAACTTACTGCATTTCTTCTGGGCATTAGTCTGCCTGAATTGCATCCCAGTATCAATTCCTTGGCAGGGTATTTGTCTTTTCCCAAAAGGTTAGAATGCAGAATGCAGGCTGGTCCTTAGTGGGACACCCCCAATTTTTAGTACCTCCCCCGGATTGAATAGTGACTATCAATAGTGACTATTGGTAGTAGTGAGTCCTGTGACCTGCTTAGGGGAAGTAAGAATCGATGGTCATGCCAAGCACAGGCAAATGCCTGAGTCTTTTCCTTATGCATCCTTTTGGTAAACTACCTAAAGAGATCCTCTTCTGATTGCTAAGAAATTCTTGTGACAATGGTACCATTGTTGCTGCCACACCAGCTCCTTGGGAAGTGCCAACTGTTATGTTCAGTTCTACGTCAGTGGTGGGGGAATTTTTTCTGTTATCTTTTTCTGGGTCCAAGATATACAGCTTTCCTAAGCTATATCAGGGGCTTCAATCTGGAGCTGTTGAGTGATGGGTGGCCCACAGGTAACATGAATGCCGACACCCGGGGCAGCTCAGCACCAGAGTCCTCTCCACTCCCCCTGGCCCCACGATGGACTCTCCTTTTCCCCTTTCCTGCCTTGTACCCACTTTACCTTTCTCTCTCATCCCAGTCAGCCCCTCTGCAGCCCCATTCTCTGGCCCCAGCCTGTGATGTCTTGGGGAACAGAAGAAGTGATCAGCAAGTGGACACCGTTTCGTTCACACTCAGATCAGCAGGTTCTAAGACTCATTATTTCAGCTTGTTTGAGGGTTGAAAGAGAAAAAATGATACTCTGATGCTAGTAAGAGGAATGAAAATGAAAATACATGGAAAACCAGCAGAGGCATTAGTGGAGATAGAACCTCACCATTGATCAATATCTTAAAATTGTCAGAAGAGTACTCTCCATTCCTTGAGTAGGATTCTTTGTAGCTAGTAAATTTATAAACAAAAAGGCCTGATATTTTCCTGTCCACACTCATTTGTACACACACACACCCCCCTACCATTTCCTGTCCCCAACTGCACTGACTGAACAAACAAACGTACTGCCTGCTGTTTCTTCAGATAATGGAATGGTTATTTTAAAGTCTATTTGGCCTGTGGCCCATTGGTTACTTCTTCTGAGTCATTAATCTTTGAGATGAAGCTTGTTGCAAGTAAACTAAGTGCAGTTTTATGCCCAAAATTTAAGGGTGGGCCAAGAGATTATAATTAGTGTACATTCCGAAACTGAGATGATTTGGTAGTGCCTGATACACTTAATACTTTGTCTGCATCTTTAAAAGCTCACTTTTTGGAAGCTGGTTTAAATACTTTCCAAAGCATCTTGGAGAGAAAACCCAAAATGATCCTTACACGTTGAAGTTCCATTGATCACTCTGAGCATATTAGCAAAGCTTTCAGCATATTGACAATATGAAGAACTGTCTGGCTGGAATTTAACCATGGTGATAGGAACTTGGTTTCTGTCCTTTAAGACGCTAAACCATCTTGATAGTTTCTTGTTTTTGTTTTAAGCCAAAATAGATTTTGTTTTTTCTTGTTAAAGGCCAATTCTCTTTGTTTTTCTTTGGCATTTTTTTTTCTCTTTCAGCTCTTGGATTTTATCATCAGGAGAATTTGAAGAGGAGCTTTGAGAAGGGATTATAATTTAATAAAAATGATAATGGCATAGAAAACTGTGCAGGTGTTGGGTGGGCAGGGAATGACTAGTTAGTGCTGTGAGCTGCTTCTCCCCAAGCTTCAGGAGCACCGTATAAATGATACAATTGTGTCATTTGAAACAAAGATTTAACAATGATAACATCACATTAGAATTGCAAACCTGGCAAGACAGAATAGAAAAGTAAAAAAAAAAAAAAAAAAAATTGGTAAAAACAGGTCACACAGAACATGCAAAAAAGGATAACTTATCCTTTCCATGATTGGGGAAGTCCACCCTGGCTCTCCATGGGTAAGGGGAGTGATAAATGAGCAGGTACTGTCAGCAGTCTTCTGTGAACCTGAAGTCCAGGAATGTCCACTCATATCTAGTGAATCTGCAAGGGAGTCTGCACGTGGGCCCGGCAGCAGGGAACTCATGCAGTTCCAGAAACAATGAGAAGATTCCAGAGAAAAACGGAACAGTTTTGAAGCTAGTGGGAAGCTTAGAGGTGACCTCGTACAGTCTTCCACTCGGTTACAGGATATCCATTAACCATGGGTCTGGATGTCCAGGACATCTTCTGTAGCATTCCCCATACCTCTTGATAATTTCCAGCGAAAGAAAATGTTTCCTTACAAAGATATTGTTGGGCTTCAGGGGTCTCAGTTCCCCAAAACCAGTTGACCTGGTTCGATCACTCAGCTGAGCTAGAAAGTTCAACCAAGCAAGGCATGGTGGCAAAGCAAAAGTGAGTGGAAACTGAAAATAAGATTGGAGCAGCACAGACAGTGTGGATAGAAAGTAAAAGTAACCACACAGTTTCAGGGTAACAAAGTGATTTTATTTAGGAAGAACAAAGAGAAAGTTTAGAGCACTTCCAAAGAGAGTTGGAAGTGGGTCCCTCTCTTGAAGGAGTAGAGGTGAGACAGACTCAAAGGCCTGCAGGGGTATAAATACTCTCTCCATTTGAAATCAGTTTGGAGTCTTTCATTGGTCTCTCTGTGTCTCCAGGCAGTATTGCCTTTTTCTGTTGGTCACTAGTTGGTTACCTAGGTTACTTCCTACCCATATTCTTTTTGTTTTTATTTATTTATTTATTTTCTATCCATATTCTTATGGGGCCTCCAGACTTCCTGATTCAGCAGGCCAGGTTTTCCTCCCACCCCACTTGCAGCCTCTTTGTCAGTGTCTCTTCTCAGATATAGCTTTGATCTGAGACTGAACTCTGTGCAGCCTACAATCATTGTTTCCTGTGCTGCCCTCTGACCAGTGAGAATACAAAAACTTATCTCCCAGACGGTGCCTGTCGCTCAAAGGAGTAGGCCGCTGGCCCCATATGCCAGAGGTGGCGGGTTCAAACCCAGCCCCGGTCAAAAGCTGCAAAAAATCCCCCCAAACCAAAAAAACTTATCTCCCTTCCACTGGGTCTACCCTACAGCTGCATTAACTGATGACAGACAAATTCTATATGGAATTAATGTTAATTCATTCTGAGTGTGTAGTCAATTAAAACTCTTAAGTTTATTTGGTGCTGTTAAATTCTATCTCCTTCAACATTTGTATGGTGAGATGTTTTAAATCAGGGGTCTTCAAACTTTTTAAACAAGGGGCCAGTTCACTATCCCTCAGACCGTTGGAGGGCCAGACTGTGGGCGCCGGGACGGAGTCAGCTGCTAAGCAGGACAGGCAGCGGAGGCAAAAACACCCGGCGGGCCGGATAAACGTCCTAGGTGGGCCACATGTGGCCCACAGGCCTAGTTTGAGGACACCTGTTTTAAATGTAAGCTCAAAATCTTCAGCAATTTTCCTCTCAATATTATTTTACTAGTTTTGGCCTTGTAACCTGTCCAGAATTTTTTTCCTTTTTTTTCCTTCCAGATTCCATTCGGAATATGAAGCATGTCCCACTTTGCGACTCAAGTGGTAAGTATTTCTTGTAGGCCCTTATCTAAGTAGATAAAAATGCTAAGTGGAATAGAACCAAGGCCAAAACTCTTGGGGCTGGTACAAGGCAATTTGAGAAATCACAACTCTTTAAACAGATGTATCGAGCCATGAATGTACTACCTCTTATCAGTTTCTCCATGTTTTTCCAGTTTGATCACAAAAGTAATATGAACTTTTGTGAAATCCTTTGCTGAAAATCAGATAGTAGCAAGATTCTCAAAATGGAAAGTGGCAACATTTTGGTATTCATGTCCTCAGTTGAAAACAGGCTGGTTTTTAGTGATGACATTTTATTTGTATAAGTGCTCACAAACTATTTTGTAATATTCTCTTCTTGAAGTCCACCGTGTATCCCACAGTACACACACCGGATGACTGTGTGAGAAGCCTAATCTCTCTCAGTAAATTAGAATGATAGTCACCTGATTCCAGACCTCGGCTACCTCTCCTAAACTCATATAATTATTCAGAAATTTCCTGCTCTCACTTCTAGTTCCTTTGACCATGGGAAGAAGCCTTGAATGTATATAACGTTTCTAGGTGTTTGTTTAGTTAATGGGGCATTCATATCTGACCTTCATTTCTCTTAATTGAGTGCGTTCTTCATTTTCTAATTGTAAAGAACATTCTTTTTTCTTTAAACCTAATTAATATCACTCCCATGCCTCCAGCAGTGACTTATTTTCCTCGTTCTTCCTTCCTGGAACACATATCTAAAAACCCTGAGAGTTGTCCTGAGGTCTCTTATGTTGCAGGTCATGCTATGCTTTGACCTCCTGGTTAAGGGTCGCTGTTACTTTTTTGGATTTGACTCAGGTTATGCATTTCTTTCTTTCTAATCTTTTGTACATTTTGAAAGAATCAGAAAAAAAAATTAAAATTTTAATACTCAATTACATTTGACTTCTGCAATTATAAGAGATACAATATACATAGTAATAAATGTACATACTGAGTATTGTAATTAAAAAAAATTTATTTCAGAACATTAAGGGGCATACGCATTTTGTTTACATATACCTACTTTGTTTTTGCACAGAGTGAGTCAAACTTATGAGTGTGACCTTTACCCTGATAGGTGTGATTTACCCACCCCCACTTCCACCTTCTTCCTAGCTTAATTTTCATTGAGATTTACTTTCATATGTGCATTTAAGTATTGATCAATTAGTTCCAATTTGGTACTGAGAACAAGTGTTTGTGATGTTTTGTGTAGAAGAATGGTTTCCAGTTCCATCCAGGTTATCACAAAAGATACTAGCTCACTAATTGTTTTTTAACAACTGAGTGGTACTCCATAATATGCATATACCACATTTTATTAATCATTCATGTTTGGTGGGCACTTGGGTTGTTTCCATGTCTTTGTGCTGATGAATTATGCTGCTATAAACATTCAAGTACAAGTGTCCTTTTTAATAAAATGACCTCTTTTCCTTTGGGTATATACCTAGAAATGGGATTGCTAGATCAAATCATGGGTCTACTATTAAGTTTCTTTGAGATTTCTCCATACAGTTTCCCATACAGGCTGTATTAGTTTATAGTCTCACTAGCAGTGTATAAAAGTTCAATTCTCTCCACATCCATGCCAGAATCTGTTGTTTTGGGACTTTTTAACATGAACTATTCTCATTAGAGTTAGGTGATATCTCAATGTGGTTTTGATTTACATTTCCCTAATGATTAGAGATGTTGAGTATTTCTCCATGAGTTTTTTGGCCATTACCGTGTTTTCCTGAAAATAAGACCTACCCCAAAATAAGCCCTAGCAGGATTTCTATGCATTTGTTAAATATAAGCCCTACCCCAATAATAAGACGTAGTGATGGGCATGGCTATGCAGCGTATCTGCTTAGCCATGCCATGCATTTTGGTGCAGAGCAGTAAAGAAGACTGGAATACCTTTTATCTGCCACAGCTCCTTTCTCCAAGCCTTTCACACTTTCACGGGTGCGTGTGGTAACTGCAGTTGCAGGCATCCTATCGCACATGTGCGAATGGCTAGGGGAAAGGAGTTCACGCATCACTAGCACCAGCCCCACCAACGAGGTCGGTTCCCTCTGTCAGGTTCCAGAAGAAGATGACTTAACTGTATTTGAATAAATGTGGATTGTTGTATTATACTTAATAAAAATAAGACATCCCCTGAAAATAAGCCCTAGTTTGTCTTCTTGAGAAAAAATAAATATAAGACAGTGCCTTATTTTGAGGGAAACACAGTAGTATATGTTCATTTGAAATTTTTCTGTTCATATCTTTTGACCACTTTTTAATGGGATTGCTAATTTCTTTGAGTTCTTTGTAGATTCTGGTTATCATATCACCAGATGTCAAGCCATACTATAAGGTTGTGGTAACCAAAACAACATGGTACTGGCACAAAAACAGAGACATAGACTTATATAGGTCAGAACAGAGAACCCAGAGATGAAATTATCCTGATGTTCCCATCTCATTTTTGAAAAAACAGATGAAAGCATAACACTAGGGCAGCAGTTCTCAACCTGTGAGTCATGACCCACAGGAACTGTTTAAAGGGTCGCAGCATTATTAGGAAGGTTGAGAACCACTGCACTAGGGAAAAGAGTCCCTGTTCAATAAATGGTGCTGGGAAATCAGCACCATTTGTAAAAGGCTAAACTAGAATGCACTCCCTTCAACTACTCACAAAAACTAACTCATGATGGATAAAAACTTAAACCTAAGACAGGAAACTATAAGAATTCCTGAAGAAAATACTGGGAAAACTCTTATGGATACTGGCCCAGGCAATGAACTCATGAAGAAGACCCCCAAAGCAATCACAGCAACAATAAAAATAAATAAATGGGATCTGAACAAATTAAAAATCTTCTCCACATCCAAGGACACAATGAAAAGAACAAATAGGAGAAAATATTCCCATGTTATATATCTGATAGAAGACTGATAACTGGAATCTTTTGTACTTGTTTAATAGTCAGCTCGTGCAAGCATGCTGGTTTCTTTAGACAACTCTTTATCTTTCTTCAGAATGACTGCTGGGAACTCCATGGTTAGAATTCATTGAGTTTTTCTTAAAAAAAAATAAAATTGTTCTTCCCCTAGGGCTAAATCACTTTTCAGTCTCTGAAAATAAGACTGTAATATCTTTTCCTGATCATTTTCTTTTTCTTTTTTATTTCTTTTTCTTTATTTGTGCTTTCTCAGGCCACCACGAAATGATTCCTGATTGTTTTTTGAAATCTCTCAGGGGAGACAGTATATGACAGAGTGCTTAAGTGATTCAATTCTAGATTCTAACATGGTAGATGAATTTGAGTATTTTACGGAACCTCCTTGGGCCTCAGTTTTCCCATCTGTAAAAATGAAATATTAGACTAATATGTGACAGTATTAAATTAACAAAATAAAATATGCAAAACTCTATAGTAGAGTGTCCACCACATGCAATATAGGCATACCTATTTTTGCTGCACTTTGCATTATCATGCTTCACATATATTGTGTTTTTTACAAATTGAAGGTTTGTGGTAACCCTGCACCAAGCGAGTCTGTCAGTGCCATTTTTCTAACAATATGTGGTCAGTTTGTGTTTCTGAATCACATTTTGATAATTCTCACAATATTCCAAGCTTTTCCATTGTTATCTTTGTCTGTTACGGTGATCTGTCATCAGTGATCCTTGATGTTACTATTGTAATTATTTTGGGGGTGCCATGAACAGTGCCCATATACAACAGCAAATTTAATTAACTGTGTCCTGACTACTGTACCTAGTGGCCATTTTCCCATCTCTCTCCTTCTCTTTGAACCTATTGCCTCAGAAACAACAATATTAAAATTAGGCGAATTAATAGCTCTATAATGGCCTCTAAGTGTTCAAGTGAAAGGAATAGTTGCACGTCTATCACTTTAAATCAAAAGCCAGAAATGATTAAGCTTAGTGATGAAGATACATTGAAAGTCAAAACAGTCAAGTTGTGAATGCAAAGGAAAATTTCTAGAAGGAAATAAAAGTGCTGCTCCTGTGAACATACGTATGACAAGAGAGCAAAGCAGCCTTATTGCTAATGGGGAGAAAGTTTCAGTGATCCAGATAGAAGACCATCCAGCCACAATATTCCTTTAAGCCAATGCCCAATCCTAAGCAAGGCCCTAACTCTCTTTAATTTTATGATGGCTGAGAGAAGTGAGGAAGCTGCAGAAGAAAAATTTGAAGTTAGCAGAGGATGGTTTGTGAAGTTCAAGAAAGGAAGTTATCTCCATAACATAAAATCTAAGGTGAAATAGCAGGTGCTGATGTAGAAGCTGCAGGAAGTTATCCAGAAGATCTAGCTAAGATAACCGATGAAGGTGGCTACACTAAAAAACAGAATTCCAATGCAGATAAAAGTCTTATATTGGAAGAAGGTGCCATCTAGGACCTTCACAGGTATGTTATTAAACCCAAAAGGGGTCCAGTGATGTAGGTCCAGTTGTTCACCACACAGAAAACTCATTACTGATACAATTGCCAGGCAAGAAAGGATTTTATTGCTAGTGATGCCAGCTAGGAGATATTTTTCAAGTCTGTCTTTCCCACTGACGAAGGGCAGGGGCTTTCATAATGAGCTGTGGAACACAGGTCAGGTTGCATGGGATTTGAAGTCATGGTTGGTTATTGATGGTCAGTCATCAGGAAGTACTGTGAAGATGTTAATTAAGGAAAATACTATGATGTTGGAGTATTGAGGTATTAGGGAGAGAAGAAAAAAATAACTTAGAAAGGAGGTTGTAGGGAAGATTAGTTGATTAGGCCCTTTCAACTGAAGGGCAGTAGGTGCTATATTAATTTAAAGTAATGGTAGATGCCATGTTATCTTAAGTAATGAAGGTTAAGCAATATGATGTCATTCTTATGTAATTGGTAGTTGACTCAGAGTCACTGTTGTTCTGGCCACTATATAAGGCTCCTAAGCTTCCCACCTATGTGCACTTTTTATGACGGATTTCCTATGGTGAACTTCCTACTGGGACTTCTAGCTTGCTAGCTTGCGGGCTGCCACAAGCTGAATAAAGGGCATGTCACAGTTACCTTCAGCTCCTTGTTTTTTCCCCCAGTCTGTCCAAATCACATAAGCACTTCCCTGACCTCAGTTTCTGGTACTACAAGGGTAGAGAGGAAAAGATAATGCCTCCCTTCAATGCATAGGCTGACTCTCTTGTTAGGGACTAATGCAGCTGGTGAGTTGCAGTTGAAGCCAATGCTCATTCGCCATTTTAAAAAGCTAAAGCCCTTAATAATTCTGCTAGATATATTCTGTCTGTGCTCTGTAAATAGACCAACAAAGCCTGGATGACAGCACATCTGTTTGCAGCATAGTTTGCTGCATACTTTAAATCCACTGTTGAGACCTACAGCTCAGAAAAAAGATTCCTTTCAAAGTATTACTGCTTATTGACAATGCAGCTTAGTCACCTGAGAGCTCTGATGGAGATGTACAAGGAGATTAAAGTTGTTTTCGTGTCTTCTAACACAACATCCATTCTGCAGCCCATCAATGATCAAAGAGTCATTTCAACTTTTAAGTCGTATTATTTAAGTAATACATTTTGTAAAGCAATAGCTACCATAGATAGTGATTCCTCAGATGGATTTGGGTAAAGTGAATTGAAAAATTTCTGGAAAGGATTCACTATTCTAGATGCCATTAAGAACATTTATGGTTAATGGGAGGAGGTAAATATATCAACATTAACAGAAGCTTGGAAAAAGTTGATTCCAACCTACAGACAACTTTAAAGTGTTCAAGATTTCTTCTTCTTTTTTTTTTTTTTTTTGTAGTTTTTGGCCAGGAACAGGTTTGAACCCACCACTTCTGTTATATGGGGCTGGTGCCCTACTCCTTGAGCCACAGGTGCCACCTGGGTTCAAGATTTCAATGGAGGAAGTTACTACAGATGTGATGGAAATAGCAAGAGAACTAGAATTACAAGTACACCTAACGACATAGCAGAATAACTGTAATCTCAGGATCAAAGTTGAATGCATTAGGAGTTGCTTTTCAGGGAGAAACAAAGAAAGTGGTTTCTTGAGATGGAATCTACTCTAAAGATGCTGCAAACATTATTGAAATGACAACAAAGTATTTAAATATTACATAAACTTAGTTGATAAAATGGTGGCAGGTTGAGGATTGGTTTCATTTCTGAAAGAAATTCTACCATGGGTAAAATGCCATCAAGCAGCATGAACAAAGAAATTTTTCATAAAAGGTAGTCATTCAATGTAGCAAAATTCATTATTGTCTTATTTTAAGAAATTGCCACAGCCACCTCAATGTTCAGCAACCACCACCCTGATCAATCAATAGCCATCAACATCAAGGTAAAACCTTCCACCACTAAAAAAATTATGACTTGTAGAAAGCTCAGATGATCATAAGCAATGTTGGCAATAAAGTATTTTTAAATTAGGGAAGAGCTTTTTAAAAGGCTTAATACTATTGCTCCCCTAATAGACTATAATATAAACATAGCTTTTATATGTACCAAGAAACCAAAAAGCTTGTATGACTTACTTTGTTGCAATATTTGCTTTATTTCAATGGTCTAGAACTGCTCCTGCAATATCTCCAAGATATGCTTGCAATTATCCAAAGGAAATGAACTCAGTATGTTGAGGTGATTATCTGCATTCCCATGTTTATTGTAGTATTATGCACAGTAGCCAAGGTAGGGAATCAACGTGTCATCAATGAAAGAATAGATAAAGTAAATGTATCCACGATGGAATATGATATCATGATGAAAAAGAATAAAATTTTGTCATTCGTGGCCATGATGGATGAACCTGAAGGACACTGTGTTGAATGAAATGAGCCAGGTACAGTGAGTCAAATATTATGTGATCTCATTTATTTGTGGAATCTGAAAAAGCTGATCTCTTAGAAGTACAGAGTAACATAGTGGCCATCAGAGGCTGGGAGCACAGGGCATTGAGAAGACGGAGAAAGATTGGTACAAAATTACAGTTAGGAGAAATATATTCTAGTGTTCTATTGCAGTAGAGTGACTATAGTTAACAATACTGTATAGTTCAGCTAACCAACAGAAGATTTTGCATGTTCTCTCATCACAAAGAAATGATCAATGTTCAAGGTGATGGATATGCTAACTACTCTAATTTGACCATTATACGAGGTCTATATGTAGGCAAATGTCACACTGTTTCCACAGATACATAAAATTACTTCATGTCAATTAAAAAGAAAATTAGAAGTTATAAAAATAAACTAAAGAGATGCAATGTCAAAAAATACAAATATAAGTATGCATCCAAATCCAAATTGAGTTTTCCTGAATTGCAAGTATTTACAAAGTTGCTGAATATTTAGCCTTTTAAAAACCTGGAATAGATTTTCTTCTGTATTATTAAGGACCTAAAAAGAAGGGCGTACTGCATTTATATTTCATCCATTTTGGAATCACTATTTACCACCTAAGAGAGAAAAAATCCTAGTAACTAAAAACCTAGTACCATGAACCAAGAAAGCAGAATCCAAATGTTTTAAAATTGTTCTTAAATAATAGTAAAAGTAAAATCAATTTTTGAGTTCACAGAAACATTCTACTTTAGATACACAAATTACTAGTTGACAGAATTTTAAAGAATACATAATGCACTCTAACAAAAAAAATTTTGCAGATGGTAATTTCAGTCCATTACATATTTGTGGTGTCTTATTCAACTTGAGAAGTATTTGAGTGCCTGCTAGTGGTTACAGCATGGTACTGTACCATGAGGCCTCATCTATTCTTACATTGGAGAAATTGAGGGTCCTGTATTTAATATGACATTTGCAATAACCAACCCTCTTGTTTTCTGTCTTCAAAAAAATGAATCACTCAGGGGAAACAGAAAAAATAAATTTTTAGGATATATTAAATATATATATTATTTTAGAAAATACCACATCTGAATACTATTTTTGCTATCTTAGAAAACAAAGTTTTCTTTCAGCCAAAAACAATGACAGGTAAACCGGTGTGTTAGAACTTGATAGAAGGACAATGAATTTGAGTCCAAATACTATTGTCCTCTTCCTAGCACTGGCAGATACTACATCTTGGTCTACATATCTGAATTGAGGCTCTTCTGGCTTTATAATTCTAAGACAATAAGATAATTTGCTTAGTAATGGTCAAAGTTCCAAAGATAGTAATACGGGTGATTGTTTTCATTTTACAATATTGTAGGCTGAAGTGATGGTTATCAAAAGTTAAAAATGGTCACCCCTGGTTGCTGGATTAGACTGTTCAGGAATTTTTATTTTCTTTAAAACTTTTGAGTTGTTCTCTGAATTTTCATAGTAAGCACATACTACTCTTAAATTCATAAAAATCCCATGTCATATTTGAAAAAGAAAGAAAGTGAACCATAGTTCTTTCAATAGTATAAGTTATATTGCATCCATGAAAATTTTCCTCCCTGTTCAATCCCAGTAATAAAGTACATAAACTATTAATCATCATTTGGCCTACCATGGAGGGATATTGCATATTTAATGTGGTGGATTGATGTTTCTTTTAATAAGGACAAATTAAAATTGGAACATTTTAGTCATTTGGAAGCAGCCTAATATAATGGAAAGAGAATGGTGGATTTTTCCATCTCTATACACCTACCTAAGAATCCCAGCCCTTAAACTTCCCAGCTGTAGCTTTGGGCAAGGAGCCAACATTTCTGAAGATGAGGTAGAGCTACCGCATGGCTTCCTGGCTGTTTCTTGGCGCTACACTCTCTTCTGTATTCTGCTCTGGGATGCTGAGTCTAGGACTCTGGAAACTACACATCTTGGACTCCCTTGGCAGCTGAAATGAGCTCTGATAAAGTTGAGTCAATGGGAATCATTAGCAGGTGATGGGCAGGTTTCAGATTCTCTTAGCACCTACTGTTGCAGCTCCAGCTTCAGTTTCTCTCAGAACTCCCAGCATCCATGGCGCTAAGCTTTTTCAGAACATCTGCCTGCTGTTCTGCACAAGTGGTCCAAGCACTAGGCAGTGTGGGCCCCAGAGGTCCCAGCATCAGCCACACTGCACATCTCCTGATCTTTGTGTTGTCCCCCAAAGATCCATGCAGCTTGGGGCTAGGTGCTCACCCTAGAGGGTCAAGTAACAGCTCTGGAAATGGAAGAAGTGTCTTTCCTTTGGTCAGCTGGATTTCAATAATTTAACTCTGCCCTTCTTTTTCCCTAGCCTGGATGTTTACTAGTCTACTCATTATAGCTAAGGAATTTCCTCCCTCATCTATCCTCACAGTGGTTTTTGTATCAAATTTGTGCCTCATAAAACCATATATTTTTGGCTTTTGGGGCTGCTTGTGAGTGGTCCAAACGGTGCATGTTAAAACCTAGCATGTCGGGCGGCACCTGTGGCTCGGTGAGTAGGGTGCCAGCTGCATATACCGAGGGTGGGAGGTTTGAACCTGGCCCTGGCCAAACTGCAACAACAAAAACAATAGCCGGGTGTTGTGGCAGGTGCCTATAGGCCCAGCTACTTGGGAGGCCGTGGCAAGAGAATCTCCTAAGCTGCACAGCTGGAGTTGCTGTGAGCTATGATGCCACAGCACTCTACTGAGGGTGACAAAGTGAGACTCTTTCTCTAAATAAAAAAAAAAAAATAAAAATAAATAAAATCTAGCATGTGTTTCAAAAAAATGTTAATTACAGATCAGTCAATAAATCTTAATAAATCTGCATGTCTGCAAGAATGCTCCCAAATCTATAATTTCCTCAATGGTTTGTGAGGACAATTTTAACCCCCAAATATATGATTTGTTGAGGCACAAATCTGATACAAAACCACTGTGAGAATAAATGAGGGATGTTATTCCTTATATAAGTAGACAGGTAGACATCCAGGTTGGGAGGGGTTTCTTTTTGCCTTCTATTAATATATCCCAGTGTAGAAGTTGAAGAAGCCAGAGACCCAGAAACACCAAGGACACAGATCAGAACAAGCCCCAACATATCCTGCTTTCTCTAGCCAAAGGCCCAGGAAAGAAGTCTAGTAAAGAAAAACTTTTGGGAAAAATATCACTCTATTGAACCAAATATTCTAGAAAGAAACCATAGGCCCACCTTTATCTATGTCAGGAAAGGCCGAGTGGGAAGGCTAAACTACAGAGCTGTAAGGAGGCCTTCTGACCTACCCCCACTTTCATCAGGGTGCTGTCAGGGAGAGCTGAGTAGGGGCGGCAAAATGTTCACACTCATGGGGCATTTCCAAGGCTCTCTTCCCACCTCATCTTACCCTTTCTACCTTTCTCTGGTAGGTAGAGAGACAGAGACCACCAGACCAGGGAGCCTAAATTCTATCTCCATTTAGCAGCAATACAAAGAAAAAAAGAGACAAGTCACAAATTACCAGTACCATGAATGAAACAGAGGATGCCACTACAGGTTCTGTAGATCCCAAAAGAGTAATAAGAAAATAATACATAGGACTCTACACACATAAACTTGATAGCTTAGATAAAATAAACAATTACTTGAAAAATAGAAATTACTACAATTTACCCAGTATGAAATAGGTAACTAAATAGCCCTATAGTTATGAAAAAAATTCAATTTGAATTCATAAGTTAAAATTTTCCAGATAATGGACCATTCTTCCTGGCTAAATTTGTTTTTCAAAGCTAGCTTTATAAACATTTTTAAAATGTTGCTGTTGCTAGTGTTTATAAATAAAGTTGCCAAGATAGACTTTTAGGGGGAAAATTATTGTTTTTTTTTTCAGAAGTTACTGAAACAGTTTTGCCACACCCCCAAAAATCTCAATATGCTGCTACCACTCTGCTATTAAAATATTTGTGCGCATGCATTCAAAAAAATTTGGTGCATGCACTTTATGGAATAAATCCCATTTCTGTTTTTAGATAAGTAATAACAAATATTTTTTTAGTGTTCTCCTAGAGTTAAAAGAATTACTGTAAATGGTTGAAATTAATCAATATAAGGGATCATTGGCTCTTTTTTTGTTGATTTATTTGAGTTCTCTGTAGCTCCTAGTTATCAAGCTTTTGTCCAATTCATAATATGCAAATATCTTTTCCCATTCTGATGATTATCTATTTGGTTTGGTTGTTGTCTCCTTAGCTGTACAGAAGCTATTCAGTTTAAGTCCCATTTGTTATTTTTGTTGTTGTTGCAATTGCCCTTGAAGTCTTCTTCATAAAGTCTTTCCCCAGGCCAATGACTTTAAGCATTTTCCTCACACTTTCTTAGAGGATTTTTATTGTTTCATGCCTTAGATTTAGATCTTTATCCATCTTGAATCAATTTCTGTGAGTAAAGAAAAGTGTGGGTCTAGTTTCAGTCTTTTATACGTGGTTATCCAGTTCTCACTGGGCAAGAGAGATGCATAGAACCTTCTCTAAAGAAGATAGATGCATGGCTATCAAACATATTAAAATATGCTTAGTGTCCCTAATGATCAGAGAAATGCAAATCAAATCCACCCTGAGATATCACCTAACCTCAGTGATAATGGCCCACATCATGAAATCTCAAAGCTGCAGATGCTGGCATGGATGTGGAGAGAAGGGAACACTTTTACGTTGCTGGTGGAACTGTAAACTAATACAACCTTTTTGGAAGGAAGTATGAAGAATTCTCAAAGAACTCAAATTAGACCTTCCATTTGATCCTGCAATTCCATTACTGGGTATCTACCCAGAAGAAAAAAATCATTTTATCATAAGGACATTTGCACTAGACTATTTATCACAGCTCAATTTACAATTGCCAAATTGCAGAAACAACCTAAATGCCCACCAATCTAGGAATGGGTTAACAAGCTGTGGTATATGTATACCATGGAATACTATTCAGCCATTAAATCATTTGTATTAAATTGGATGGAGGTGGAATGCATACTTCTTAGTAAAGCATCACAAGAATGGAGAGGCAAGAATCCAATGTACTCAATTCTGATATGAGGACAACTGATTACCTAGTACATGGTGGTGGGGGGAAGGAGAGAGGGGGTGGAGAGATCATGGTATGTGACACACCTCTTGGATGGTGGGATACAATTATAAGAAGGAATTTACCTAACAAATCACATCAGTATAACCTGGTTCTTTGTATCTTCAATGAATTCCCAACAATTAAAAAAAAGAAAATAACCAATATACAGTTTGACTATATGTGCTCAGTAATTTAAAATAATCTTTGCATTTGACAGAGAAGCAAAATCCCTTCAATGTGCTTTTGTCAGCTAAGATATAACCAGCAATAAAAACCATAGAATTATTTATTAAATATTGTACTGAAATATAAGAAAAATAGGACAAGGTTTGCAATATAGAGTCTTGATGCTGAATTCTTATAGACTCCTACACCAGATACAGAGCAGAAAAGTCAGCATTTGCATATGATCTTCATCACTGTGAAGTGATGGCCCAAACTTGACTGATTGCATTCACATTTCATGCATAGCCAGGTACTTCCTGTTGCCATAGGTCCCTGTTGTCTTTTCTCAGTCTTCTCTGAGATCTGAGTCTTCTCTTAGATATGAATTAATAGTTTCTGAAAATTCTAGTATTTGGGGGTAGTTTGTTAGTACTTTCTTCCTTGCTAGAGGTATTATTTGAGACCTCACATATGGGAAAGGAGGATAGTTGAAAGGTTTTAAGAGGAATAGAAGACAAACTTTCTGTGGTCCATACTGTCTTTCATGGAGTTTGCCCTGGCTATTGGAAAACTCAGGCTGTAAACATCTCTTAGTTTTAAGGTCCTACAAGGCAATTTAATATAAGTTAATGTTCTTAGCAAACTGCTAAGTTACTCTTAACAAGCCTAATGTAGTTGGGGAAGATGGGTGCAAGTAAAATAGTCTTTGGATCATATCCAAAGCCTTATTAACACTGTTCGAGAAGTAGTAGGTCCTTTGCCTCCTCTATTTGCTAAAATAGCTATGTCTAAGTTAAGAAAATGTTGAGGTAGGATTATAGCATTTTTCTTATATTTCATTTTAGATTATAAGCTTGATGGTAGGGATACTATCTTGATAACTGTGTTTCTATATAGCAACCACTGCATTAAAATCTTGTTGCTTAACAAATTTTTATAACTATTTATAAAAAAAAAAAATTTCCAGAAAAATATCTTTAAGCCCAGATAGTTTCATTGTATAATTCCAAAAATTGTTTAAAGAAAACACAACACCAAATCTATTCAATCTCTTCCAGAAGAAGGAAGAGGAGATAATGCATTCCAGTTTATTTTATGAAGCTAGTATTACCCTGACACCAAAATTAGACAAAAATAGTCGAAAAGAGAGAATAGCACAGTCCAGTGGAGGAAAGGTAACCATTTAACAAATGGTACTGAAGCAATTAAATATCCATGAGTATTGACCCAAGTCTCACATTTCATACAAAAAACCCCAAACTAACTAAACAAACAAACACTGAGGCAGAAAGATTACAGACTTAATCAAAATGTAAAACTTTTAGAAAAACACACACACAAAAAAACCATCTTCAAGATCTAGGGCGAGGCAAAGAGTGTCTATATTTTACACCAACAGCACAGTCTTTAAAAAACAAAACAAAACAACAAAACCCTGATAACCGATACTTCATCGAATTCAAAACTTTGCAAAAGACTTTGTTAAGATGATGCAGAAACAAGCTTTAGGCTGAAAGAAAGTTATTTACAGCATATACAACAAAAGACTGGTATCTAGAATGTATAAAGAATTCTCAAAATTCAATAGTAAAAAAAATCCAATTAAGAATTGGGCAAAAGGATATACAGATGACAAATAAGTGCATGAAAAGACGTTCAAATAATTAGCTATTAAGGAGATTAAAATCACAGTAAAATGTCATTATACACCTATTAGAATGGCTAAAATAAAAAATAATGACAGCACCAAATGCTGGAAAGGATGGAAAGGAACAGAATGATCCACTGCTGGTGGGAATGTAAAATGGTACAGTCACAGTGGAAAATCATTTTGCAGTTTCTAAAACACTCAAAATGCAATTTCCGTATGACCCGGTAATTTTTTTTAAATTTCAGAATATTACAGGGACACACACATTTTTGTTACATAATTTGCTTTAATTTTAAATCAAGTTATAAATGTGCCCTTTACCCAGAAAGTATGCATTGTATCTGTCAGGTGTGAATTTACCCATCTCCTCTTCCCCCTCCAACGTACTTGAATTCCACTGAGTTTTGCTTCCATATGTACACATGAGTGTTGTCCAACTATTTCTATTTTAGTATTGAGTACATGTGGCATTTTTTTTCCATTCTTGTGATACATCACTTAGGAGAATTGTCTTCAATTCCATCCAGGTTGTTACAAAAGATACTGAATCCCCTCCCTTTTTTTTATGGCTGGGTAGCATTTCATGGCATATGTATACAACATTTTGTTAATCCACTTATGTGTTGATGGCACTTGAGTTTTCACATCTTTGTGATTGTGAATTGTGCTGTTATAAACATTCAAGGGCAGACAACAAAAGGATTATAGAAAAATGCACTTTTGATATTTTGATAATGTCTTTTGAATAAAATGTCTTTTTTTTCATTTAGGTAAATACCTAGTAGTGAGATGGCTGGATCAAATGGTACATCTACATTTAGTTCTTTGAGGTATCCATGCTACTTTCCATAGAGGTTGTACTAGAGTTTGCAGACCCACCAAAAGTATTTAAGAGTTCCTTTCTCTCATGTCTATACCAGTATATGCTGCTTTGGGATTTTTGATATGAGCCATTCTCACTGGACTTAGGTAATACATCTATGTGGTTTTGATTTGCATTTCCCTGATGATTAGTAATGTTGAGCATTTTCTTCATATGTTTGTTGGCCATTAGTATATCTTCATTTGAAAGAAAAGTTTCTGTTTCTGTCTTTTACTCACTTTTTAATGGAGTTGATTAATCCTTTCCTGCTGATTTGCTTGAATGCTTTGTAAATTCTGGTTATCAGCCTTTATTGGACATATAGCATGCAAATATTTCCTGCCATTCTTTAGGTTATTACTATTGCTAGTGTCCTTGGTTGTGGACAAACTTTTTAATTTAATCTAGTCCCATTTGTTTATTTTTGTTCTGCTGTGATTCCTTTTGGTATCTTCTTCTTCTTTGTTTGCCTAGGCCAATATCTATAAGAATTTTTCCAATATTTTCTTCTAGAATTATTATAGTTTCATGTTTTTAGCTTAAATGTGTTATACATCATAAATTAATTTTTATGAGGGGTGCATGTCCTGTTTTAGTCCTTTACATGTGGCTATCCAGTTTTTCCAGCACCACTTATTGAACAAAATTCTTTTCCCTAGTGAATGTTTTTGTATGCTTTGTCAAAAATCAGATACCTCCCTAGGCTCAATCAGGAAGAAATAGAACTCCTGAGTAGACCAATATCAAACACTGAAATTGAAGCAACAAGAAAAAAAAATTCCAATGAAAGGAAATCCTAGGCCAGATGTTTTTACACCAAATTTTACAATACCTACAAAGAAAAACTTGTATCTTTACTGCAAAAATTATTTCATAACATTAAAAAAGAAGGAACCCTCCTCAACTCATTCTATGAAGCAAATATTGCCTTGATTTCAAAACTAGGGAAGAACACAACCAAAAAAGGAAAGTACAAACCAATATCTCTCCTGAATATAGATGCAAAAATTCTCAGTAAAATTTTAGCAAACCAAATTCAGCTGTGTATCAAAATTAAACATGACCAAGTGGGTTTTATCCCAGAGGTTCAAGGTTGGTTCAACATAGGCAAATCTATAAATAAATCTATAAATCTAGAAATAGAAGCAAAAACAAGACCATATCATCCTTTCAATAGATGCAGAAAAAGCATTTGACAAAATATAGAACCCTTTTTGACAAGATCACTTAAGAAAATAGGCATAGATGGGACATACCTCAAAATGATAAAAACCATCTATGACAAACACACAGCTAGTAGCATAGTGAATGAGGAATTATTGGAAGCATTCCTCTTTAGAACTGAAATCACTCATATTCAACATAGTGCTGGAAGTCCTAACCAGAGCAATCAGACAAGAGAAGAGGATAAAGGGTATCCAAATGGGGGAAGAAGAGTCCAAAGTATCACTCTGTGAAGATGATAACATTTTATATCTAGAAAACGCCAAAGATTTGACAAGGAGACTCCTTGAATTGATAAAAAAATTCAGCAAAATCTTAGGTTACAAAAATCAATATAACTGAATCAGTAGCTTTCATATGTGACCCAGTAATTTCATTGCATTTGTTTCAGAGAAATAAATCCTCTGTTCACACAAAAACCTGTACACGAACATTTATAGTGGCTATATTCATAATAGCCCCAGATGTCTGTCAGGATGGTTATAAAAAATTATGGTGTATCTATACTATTCAGTTATATGCAGTAGCCTGAATCAATCTCCAGGTGGTTACGCTGAATGGAAAAGTTGATTTCAAAGGTTACAATCTGTATAATTCAATTTATATAACATTCTCAAAATGACAAAATTATAGTCATGAGAACAGATTTGTGGTTGTTAGGAGTTAAGAGAAAGGATGGGGTGAAAGAAAAGTAAGTCTGGCTATTAAAAGGCAAAATGAGGGGTCTTTGTCATGATGAAAAAGTCCTATATCTTGGCCGTATCAATGTTAATATCATGGCTGTGATATTGTTCTATAGTTTTATAAGAAGTTATCATTGGGGAAAACTGGGTGGAGACTTTACCAGGTGTCTTGGTATTATTTCTAACAACCTCATGCCAGTCTATAGTTATTTCAAAATAAAAACTTTAATTAAAAAATTAAAAACAAAAATATTCTATGCCTCTACCTGAAGGGACTGGGAAAATTACATGGAGACCAAGTAAGTAAGAAAGCAAGAGCCCATTCAATCCTGGCTAACAAAGTAGAAACAAAGAAGAAATTAAGAAGCAAGACAAGATTTCCTTTCTATGCCTTGGTAGAATGGTCAGTTAAGCCTGATGTGGGAGGTTAGGTAGATGGTTGGGTCATAGCCATTTGCTATTTGCCGCATACTCATTGTATTAGGATTATCCAGAGAAATAAAACCAATAGGATGTATACACATGCAAAGAGATTTTAAGGAATTTGCTCACACAGTCATAGGGACTGGCAAGTTCAGATGATAGGGCAGGTCACTAGGCTGGAGACCCAGGCAAAAGTTGATATTGTAGGTCTAATCTAAAGGCAGTCCCAAGGCAGAATGCTATCTTCCTCAGGGGACCTCAGTATTTTTCCCTTGGCTTTCTTTTTTTTTTTTTTTTTGAGACAGAGCCTCAAGCTGTCCCCCTGGGTAGAGTGCCTTGGTATTACAGCTCACAGCAACCTCCAACTCCTGGGCTCAAGCGAGTCTCCTGCTTCCGCCTCCCAAGTAGCTGGGACCACAGGCGCCTGCCACAATGCCTGGCTATTTTTTGGTTACAGCCGTCATTGTTGTTTGGTGGGTCCGGGCTGGGGATTCGAACCCGCCACCTTAGGTGTACGTGGCTGGCGCCTTAGCCAGTTGAGCTATAGGTGCCGAGCCACCTTGGCTTTCAACTAATTGGATAAGGCTCACCTACCTTTTAGAGGGTAATCTGCTTTACTTAAAGAGTACTTATTTAAATGTTAGTCTCATCTTAAAAAATACCTACACAGAGACATCAAAACTGATGTTTGACCAAATATCTGGGCACAATGGCCTAGTCAAATTGACTCATGAAATAAGCCATCATACTCATCCTTGTGTTAAAAGTATAGAACAGCCTGGGCCATAGGCATCAGGAAATCCTGCTTCACTTCATGCCAAGAAATGTTTTCTTTAATAGTCTCAATATTCTTCCTTATTTATTAATTCAACAAATATTTATAAATATACTATAGAAGTCCTATGTTTGGGGGTTGTAAAACGGAAATACTATCTCTCTGTAGGATGCACTTTTTTTTTTTTGAGACAGAGTCTTACTTTGTCACCCTTGGTAGAGTGCTGTGGGGTCACAACTCACAGCAACTTCAAACTCTTGGGGTTAAGCGACCCTCTTGCCTCAGGCACCCAGCACAATGCCTGGCTGTTTTTGGTTGTTATTGTTGTTGTTGTAGTTATCATTGTTGTTTGGCAGGCCTGGGCTGGATTTGAACCCACCAGCTCTGGTGTATGTGGCTGGTACCCTAGCCACTGAGCTACAAACACCAAGCCAGGATGCACTCTTATGTTGTACTCTGTACCAAGTGTAGCATTTCACATTCACAATCCCATTGGTCTCTCCTCTGCTGCTTCTCTGTTAAGTTATGTTCCTTCTCTTCTTCCCTTTTGACCCTATCCTCATATAGGTAAATGATAAGCAATATTGTATCTTTTGCTATGATCACCAGTGTTGGGAGCTGACCCTATCTGAAGAAACTTGGAATTACTTCATGGTCTCCCAATGTTTCCCCCTGACTTTATTAAAAGGTGTGATGACCTCACATAAATTCATTTAACTATAGGCAGACTTTCTGAGGATTTGGAGTCCTGGTAAAAAATAGGCCCAAAGTTGACCCAGAAACCTAGAGAGAGTGTTTTAACTAAGCTCTATGTGGCCTTTGGTTACCTGCCTTTCCTGTTCTGAGGAGTCAAAGAGGAGAAAAGGGAAGTCTAGTGTGTGGTCACCTCCTTTCTTCCTAGGAAAGGTCCTGCCCTTTGTAGACACAAGGAACCAGATTTCACCTCATTCTTGCCATCATCCATAATAAGCACTTGAGTCTCTATTTGTGGAAGACACTGTGTTGATGAATTTTAATAGACAGAGTGAAAATTATCAATATATTCTATTTATAGATAAAAGCAAAAATTGTGACATAGCCCATAGTTTTTATTTTGTAAAGTTTTAAAAGTTTTGCTAAACTTTGCTCATATTTGTTTGGGTTATTTAAAACATCTATCTGATTTGTCTTTTTATGTATTTCTATTTTTTTTTTATTGAATGGTAACTATGTACATTAATGCACTTCTGGGGTACAGTGTGGGGTTTTCACACAAAATC
>NW_003852400.1:21014783-21020374 GCF_000181295.1 Otolemur garnettii
TGCTTGCCTTACTTACTGTGTTCTTGGCTGTGCAGAAGCTCTTTAGTTTGATCAGGTCCCAATAGTGTATTTTTGATGTTGCTTCAATTGCCCAGGGTGTCCTCCTCATAAAATGTTCACCCAGGCCGATTTCTTCAAGTGTTTTCCCTACACTTTCTTTTAGTATTTTCATGGTTTCATGTCTTAAGTTTAAGTCTTTAATCCAGTGAGAGTCTAACTTAGTTCATGGTGAAAGGTGTGGGTCCAGTTTCAGTCTTCTATAGGTTGCCAGCCAGTTCACCCAGCAGCATTTGTTAAATCTTTTTATGTATTTCAAGCAAGTTTACAAAACTAGGAAATAAGCCATGACTCACCTGGTTGAAGAAGATAGTTGTAACTATTAGACAATGCATCCTGTAATTATTTGCCTTCCTTTATTCCTAACAGAAAAATTAACTTCATTACGTCCCTGGAAGTTGACTGGCTCTTTTTAAACTCTCTATAGTTTTCTCAGGTCATCTGTTGGGATAATCCCATTTAATTTCTGTTCTACAAATACTTCAGAGTAATCTCACATACCACAATTTGTTTTTCACACAGGTCACCTGGGCATGATGATTTGACCATGAATTTCTCTGATTCTCTGCTAATTTCTCTCCTTCCCTCCAAGCCCTAAAAAAAAGATCTTAATACTTCTTTAACCCATAAGAAATTTTACAAGTCCATGAGTTAAGTCAGGTAGAGAGGCTAGTTGGTCTGACTGAACAGTGTTGTCAAAAAAGGGCTGATATTTCTACCCCCACCCCCTCCAGGTTTTCTATCATTGTAATGCTTCTCTCTATAGCTCAAAAATCACAGAGTTGTTTACATTTTCTCATGTATTTATATTTTAACACTTTAGGCCTTAAAAAATATTGAGCTTAGAATGGAATCAACTCAAATACTTTTGTAAATTAAACAAAATACAAAATAAATACAGACTGCAATGTTATAATGGATTTCTTCATCTTTGCTTTTGGTTGAAAAGATGGAACAAGAAATCTGAAGCACAGCATGGTGTTTGAAACATAACTTAACTAGTCCTAATTGCCAGGAGGGTAGCCAAGAAATACAAGACCCTTGTGCAAACTAGGAAAAGGTGTCTAATCCAGGTAGAAAAATTAAGACAGATGTCCATTCCTCTCCATGGCCTCCTGCAGCTGGAAGCAACTTCTAGGATTGGTCCTGCAGGAAAGGAAGAGTGTTCCATTTTTGAGTGTTGAATGGGTGATAGGATGAAGCAAATGTTTCATTACTTCTTGTGAGCAGATTCACAAATAATAGATTTTTTAATTTATGTGGTCTCAGGTACACTCTGAAGTTGCTCATCCAGCGTCATATATCAGGAAGTCAAATGCATCCTCATACTTAACATGGGCTTGTTAGTTCCTTTATCCAGTTTTTTTAATTGCTCATTCTTGTTCTTTCCACAATCCTGTTGCACTTTTGTTGTGAAATAGTTAATGAAGCTGGCTCTACTACACGCTATTATCTTCCATAGTATTGCTTCCTCCTATGGCACTGTTCTCCCCTCACTGTCTACTCAGTGTGGCCAGTCTTTCCAAGCAAGTATTGCCCTTTTGCTGAATCTTTCCCTGTATGTTAGATTCTCATGGTCTTTGGTTATGTCTGCTACTTATCTCTGAAGTCCTTCCATTTTCCCTACACTACTCAGGTAATGAGATGGCCAGATCTGAATATATTACTCACCAAAGTAGGACATACTGCTTCTTAGGATTATGATGGAATTCTTTAGATTATGCATTCTAGTAATTTTTTAAATCCCTTTCTCATTTGAGATTTGAATATAATTTTCTGTCTGCTAATAACTTCAGTTGCATTTCTGCTCCATATGTTTATCCTTCTAGTTCAAAAGTTATCTGTGGAAGTATTACTCTGGATGGGTAAAGCTTCAGTTTTTAGGGAGTATCATTATTTTGATCATTTCAATGTTCTTAATGTTTCAATTTAAAACATATATTTTTTCATCTGAACATGACAAAAGTTTTCCAGAAATAAAAATTAAAAGCATTTTTTAAGTGCAAAATCTTTCAAGATACCCTATTAGAAATCCTCTTGTTTAGAGAGCGCCAAAGTAAATCTATTTACGTAACAAATTCTCACAGATTGCTTTTTAAAAACAGGATTAAAAAACATTATAATTAACCTTTTGCTTTGACACAGCATCAAAATAACAAAGTGCTTTCCAAATTACATAGTCTTCAATTTCTGTCAGGGGATAAATGCTCTCAAGTGTATCATATCTAAAAGTGATTATTCTATTCTAATAGAAGAATAATCAATTTGAATTATGGAAGTACAGTACATATAATTTTTAGGAAATGTGAAGTAAGCAACAAAAATAACTTTTCAAAGAATATTATGAATTTGAGAGGTTTATATTCTTTTTGCCAATTTTTAAAATTAATGCATAATATTTTTACACACTTGTATATATGGGGCACATACGATATTTTGTTACATTCTTAGAATGGGTAATGATCAACTCATGGAATCCATCACCTGACTATTTCCCATTTCTATGCGCTAAGAACATTTCAAGTCCTCACTTATAGCTCTTTTGAAAAAAAAATACATTATGGGTAACTATAGTTACCATGCTCCTGAACATTAGAACTTATTCTTTCTATTTAACTGTATGTTTTCACCATCAGCCAATCTCTTTCACTGCCCCCTACCCCCACCCCAACACCCTTCTCAGCCTCTAGTCTCTACCATTCTACCATTGACCTCCATGAGATCAACTTTTTAGCTCCCAATGTAAATGACAATATGCAATATTTGTCTTTTAGTTCCTGGCTTATTTCACTTAAAAAATGAGCCTTAGTTCCATCCAGTTCTTTTTTTTTGTGGGATTCCATTAAGTACATATACATTGCATTTCCTTTATCCATTTGTCCATTGAACATTTAGGTTGATTACATATCTTTGCTATTGTAGATAGTGCTGCAGTAAACATCAATGCAGGAATACCTTTGAAATACTAATTTTTTTTCCTTTATGAATAAATACCCAGTAGTGGACTTTCTGGTTCCTATGGTAGTTCTACATTTACTTTTTTAAGGAAACTCCCTACTATTTTCCATCATGGCAATACTAATTTACATTCCACCAACAATGTATAAGAGCTCCCTTTTCTCCACATTCTTGCCAGCATCTATTACTTTTTGGTCTTTTTATTAAAAGCCATTCTAACTGGGGTAAAATGACATCTCATTATGGTTTTGATTTGCATTTCCCTGATAGTTAGTGATGGTCAGCATTTTTTCACATACCTGTTGGCCACTGATATATCTTCTTTTAAGAAATTTCTATTCATATCCTTTGCTCACTTTTTAAGGAGATTTTTACTATTGAGTTTTTTGAGTTCCTGTATAATGTAAATATTAGTTCTTTGTTGGATGATTAGTTTATAAATATGTTCTCCATTTCAACAGGTTGTCTCTTCACTGATTATTTCCTTCACAAATTGAAACTTTTTAGGTTAATATACGTGTATATTCCCATTTGTCTATTTTTGTTTTTGTTGCCTTTGCTTTGAGGTCTTAGCTATAAAATCTTTGCCAAGGCCAGTATCCTGAAGTGTTTCCCCTATATTTTCTCCCGATAGTTTTATAGTTTCAAGTCTTACTTTAAGCATTCAACCCATCTTAAATTAATTTTTGTACATAGTGAGAGATAGGAGTCCAGTTTAATTTTTCTGCATGTAGGCAGCCAATTTTCCCAGCATAGTTTATCAAAGAGGGTATCTTTTCCCCAGCACATGTTCTTGGCAACTTTGTTGAAAATTATTTGGCTGTAAATACAGGTTTTATTTTTGGGTTCTCTATGCTGTTCCTTTGATCTTTGTGTCTTTTTTTATACCAGTGTTAATGTTGTTTTGGTTACTATAGACTTGCATAATAATATAGTTTGAAGTCAGATAATATGAAACTTCCAGCTTTGTTCTTTTTGCCCAGGAGTGCTTTATCTATTCAGGATTGTGTTTTTCTTTTTTTAAGTTCCATATGAATTTTAGAATTGCTTTCTCTATTTCTATAAAAACGGCATTAGTATTTTGATAGGGATTGCATTGAGTCTGTTAAATTCTTCTGATACATGAGCATAGGTTGTCTTTCTATATATTTGTGTACTCTTCAATTTCTATCATCAATTTCTTTCCTCTTAGAGGTCTTTCATCTCTTTAGTTAAAATTTTCACTAGGGTTATTTTTTTGGGGGGGTAGCTATTGCATATGGAACTGCCACTTTCATTTCTTTCTTAGCTAGTTCATTATTGATGTATAGAAATGCTACTGATTTCAGTATGATGATCTAAGAGTTTTTGTTGCTGTCTCCGGGTTTTTCAAGATATAAAATAATATTATCTGCAAAGAGAGACAATTTGAAATTACTCTTTCCAATCTGATGCCTTTTATTGCTTTATGTTGCTTGATTTTTCTAGCTAGGACTTCTAGTACTATGGTGAATAGGAGAGGTGAGCTGAGTATCCTTGTTCTGTGCCAGTTCTTAGAGGAGAGGCTTTCAACTTTTCCCCATTCTGTATGATGTTATTTGTGGGTTTGACTTATAAACCCTTTAATATGTTGAGGTAAGTTCCTTCTATGCCTAGTGTTTTGAAAGGTTTTTTTCTTCATTATGAAGAAATGTTGAATTTTTTCAAATAGTTTTTCTGCATCCTTTTAGATGATCTTACAACTTTTGTCCCTTATTCTGTTGCTGTGATGTATTGTGTTTATTGATTTGCATATGTTGAACCATTTTTGCATCCTTAGGTTAAATTCCACTTGATTATAATGCCTTATCTTTTCATGTGCTGTTGGATTTGGTTTTCTAGTATTTGCTAAAGATGTTTTCATCTGTCTTCATCAGGAATATTGGCCTGCAGTTTTCTTTTTTGTCATGTCCTTGTCTGATTTTAATGTTAGGGTAATGTTTATTCCATAGAAGGAGTTGGGAGAAGGAACTCTTCTTCAATTTTTTGTAATAGTTTGAGGAAAATTGGTATTAGTCTTCCTTGATAATTTGTAGACTTGGATTCAGCAGTGAATCCATCTCCTTTTGAACTTTTCTCTGTTGGGTG
The DNA here is from genome assembly GCF_000181295.1 of Otolemur garnettii. Lineage (NCBI taxonomy): Eukaryota > Metazoa > Chordata > Mammalia > Primates > Galagidae > Otolemur > Otolemur garnettii. Next base: position 21,019,905 of record NW_003852400.1, read on the forward strand.
ACTTTCTACTACTGATTCACTCTCATTACTTGTTATTAGTCTGTTTAGGTTTTTGGTTTCTTCCTGATTGAGTCTTGATGTTCTTTCTTTTTTTAAATGAAAATTATAATTTTATTTCTTTTGAATAGATTTCACATGTACATGTACATTTCTAAGGTATGAGATGATAAATTGTAAAGATGCAATCTCTTAACCATCCCTATGGCTCAGTCTCTTAGATCTCTCTGGAGGTGACCACAATTTTTTTCTCTTTCTTTCTTTCTTTTTTTTTTTTTTTTATTAACTCATAGCTGTGTACATTAATGCAGTCATGGGGTACAGTGTGCTGGTTTTATGTATAATTTGAAATACTTTCATCAGACTGATTAACATAGCCTTCATGGCATCCTCTTAATTATTGTGTTAAGACATTTATATTCTACATTTAGAAAGATTCACATGTACCCTTGTAAGATTAACCATAGACATGG
>NW_003852400.1:21022672-21172746 GCF_000181295.1 Otolemur garnettii
TCATAGAATGTTTTGGGTAGTATTCCATCTTTTTCTATATTTTGGAAAAGATTGAGTAATATAGGTACTAGTTCCTCTTTAAAGGTTTGGTAGAATTCTGACGTGAAGCCATCTGGTCATGGGCTTTTTTTAAGGGAGATTTTGTATGGTTGATGCTATTTCAGAACTTGATATAGGCCTGTTCAACATTTCCACTTCATTCTGGCTAAGTCTTGGGAGATAACATGCTTCCAAGTATTGGTTATTTTCCACCAGATTTTCATATTTCTGAGAATAAAGTTTCTTGTGATATTCATTAAGGATTTTTTGAATTTCTAAGGGGTCTATTGTTATTTCTTCTTTACAAGTTCTAATTGATGAAATTAGAGATTTTACTCTTTTTTTCCTGGTTAGGTTGGCCAAAAGTTTATCAATTTTGTTGATTTTTTCAAAAAAACAACCTTTTGATTTATTGATCTGTTGTATAATTCGTTTTTAATCTCATTTAATTCTGCTCTTCTGCTGGCTTTTGGATTGGAATGTTCTTCCTTTTCCAGTTGCTTAAGATGTCCCATTAAGTTGTTAACTTCCTCTCTTTCCATTCTCTTGAGGAAGGCTTGCAGTGCTATAAACTTCCCTCTTAGATCTGTCTTTGCAGTATCCCAGAGGTTCTGATAACTCATGTCTTCATTATCATTTTGTTTTAAAAATTTGGTAATTTCCTTCTTGATCTCGTCTCTGACCCATCTATTATTCAGCATAAGATTATTTAGCTTCCATGTTTTTGTATGAGTCTGCAGATTCCTGTTGTTACTAAGTTCAACTTTTATTACATGATGGTCTGAGAAGATGTATGGAATAATTTCTATTCTTTTAAATTTGCTGAGGTTAGATTAGTGACCTAAGATGTGATCATTTTTGGAGTATGTTCCATGTACTGATGAGAAAAATGTGTATTCAGTTTCGTTAGGATAAAATATTCTGTAGATGTCTGTTAAATCCAGAAGTTGAATAAATTTAAGTCTAAGATTTCTTTGCTCAGCTATTTATTGGAGGATCTATCCAGCACTGCCAAAGGAGTGTTAAAATCTCCAACTATGATGGAGCTGGGAGAGATCAAGCTGCTCATGCCAGTTAGGGTCTCTTTTATAAATTGAGGTGCATTCTCATTGGTTGCATACATATTGATAATTGAGATCTCATCATATTGAGTATTGCCCTTAACAAATATAAAGTGGCCTTCTTTATCTTTGGTTACTTTTGTTGGTTTGAAACCTATTGTATCTGCAAATAAAATTGCAACACCTGCTTTTTTCTGCTTTCCATTTGCTTGGAATATAGATGACCATCCCTTCACTCTGAGTCTATATTTATCTTTTAAGGTAAGATGAGATTTTTGTAAACAGCAGATCTCTGGTCTGAGTTTCTGTAATCAGCCAATATTTGCCTTTTTAGAGGACATTTTAAGCCATTCACATTGATTGAAATTATTATAAGCCTGGTAAAATTTTAGGTATCAAGTTGTTCAAAAGTCAAGTGGACATTTTTAATCCTTTCACCACTGTGGAAGTTGGAATTTGATCAATAGTTTCTGAGTGAGTTTACTTTTGTGGTGGAGGATTTCACTGGTCATTATGGAGGATAGGTCTGAGAATTTCCTGTAGAGCTGGTTTAGTTATGGCAAATTACTTCAACATATGAATGTCATTAAATAATTTAATTTCTCCATCATAAATGAAACTCAGTTTAGCTGGATACAGGATCCTGGGTTGAAAGTTATTTTGTTTTAGGATATTAAATGTTGATGACCACCCTCTTCTGGCCTGAAAGATCTCGGCAGAGAGATCTGCAGTCATTCTAATATCTTCCCCTTGTAGGTTATGTTTTTCTTATGTCTAGCTGCTTGTAGAATTTTCTCTTTCATATTAACTTTAGTGAAGTTTATTATGATGTGCCTGGTGATGTCTTATTCGGGTTGAGTCTTGCTGGGTTTCTGAAGCTGTCTGCTGTCTGAATTTCAGGATCTCTTGGCATATCTGGAAAGTTCTCTTTCATAATTTCATAAAGAAGAGCCTCTGTGTTTTGCAAAGCAACTTCGTCACTTTCAGGGATTCCTATTAGGCGAATATTAGTTTTCTTCAAATTATCCCAGAGCTCTCTGAGAGAATGATCTGTTTTTGCTTTCCGTTTCTGTTCCTCTTTGGAGGCTTGGGCACGTTCAGAATCTTTGTCTTCTACATCTGACATCCTTTCTTCTGCCTGCTGCATTTTATTACCAAGGGATTCTACCATATTTTTCAGATCTTTGAAGGCTACAATCACTTGCCTCAATGTTTCAAAATCTTTGGTGGTTTTGTCTTTGAATTCATTGAATTCTTGAGTGAACTTTTGGAATTCTCCTTGAATTTCTAATTCTATCTTTGCCTCTATTCTATTAATGTTATTTGCAATCCAAATTCTGAATTCGATTTCTGACATCTCAGCCATCTGAGATGTTTATAAAGGGGATCTTCAGTTTTGTCTGCCACATCCTTTCTTGGGGAGGGAGGGGGGATTGACCTACTCTGGTTATTCATATTACCAGCCACATCCTTTCTTGGGGGGGGGGGTTGATCTACTCTGGTTATTCATATTACCAGAGCTTTTCCACTGATTCTGCCCTATGATTATTTTACCCCGTTTGGCTTTTCCCCTTGAGCTTTGTCAAGGACTCATATGGTGTTACGACCTGAGAGACTGGGGACCTGCTTGGTGTGGTGGGGCTAAGTGGCTCTGTCTTATTTTCAACTGGTCTCTGTCCTACCCTAGTGAATCAGTTACTCTTGGTTGAAGTCTCAGCTATGGAGAAATACCAGCAATTAAATCACCCTGCCCCCCACAAACAAGAATTGGGCAAGGAAAATCAAACCTTCCCTCAACCATACACCCAGGGTGCCACTTTCGATAGTTCTTGGGTGATTTGCCTGGTTCAAGGGGTCCAAATTGGTTGTCTCAGTTAGCAGCAGTCTCAGGTGGAGGAATTCAAATGTCTCTGGCAGCTAGATAAGAGGCATCTGCTGGCAGCTCAGATATAACTTGCTCCAGTGCTCCATGAGGGCAAAAGGAACCACCCAGCAAATGAATTAGTCTGGGAAGGTTGATACCTCCTTCCCTACCTTGCACCCAGTCACTGGTAATCCCACAGGGCTGTGACCCAGTTCTCTCCAGTAAGCAACTGCTTCTGGGGTATACAAGAGCTAGAGTCACCAGGAGATCTGAGTCTGGCAAGGGGACTTTAATTTAGGCTGGGGAAGTTCACTCAGTTCCAGCCCCATGCCTTCTGTCCTGGCTAAATTCCTTTGCAAGTCAGAGGCTGCTAGAGCTAATAAGAAACTCAGCCCTCAGCAGCAAACAATTAGAGTTTACACTCAGGTGTCAATTCTAGCCTCTGCCCGCCCATTGCCTTTGTCTCAGCTGTATTCCTCTAAGGGCCAGGTGCTAATGGTCTCTTTACTCACAAAAGTTCCCAAGTCCATTCTGCCAGTGGCTGCTGTCTGGAACCTCTGGTTTCCCAGAGAGACAAGGTGTGCCTATCTGGAATGGTGTCAGGCAGCTCCTGTATGGCTTCCTCTGCGCTAATGCTCTTCTCCTCACTCCCATGTCACAGAGTCAGCACAGAGCAGCACCAGCCCTTTCCCCTTCCACTCTTCTCAAGGAAATGCCCAAGAATCTGGACTCCATGGGTGACAAACCTCCAGACCTTGAGGTAAGAGTGTAGGGGGAAAGTCCTTGGAGTTCAGAGTTGCAGGTAGGGAATATATACAGTTTTATGCCTGGCAGGAGGGCGCCGTGGCATGCCAGCAGGGGTAGGAGGTCCAGTTTTTAGGGGGTTTCTCCCATGGGATGGAGTGGGACGATGTTTGAACTCTGCTCACTTGTTTGTATGGAGTAAACTGTGAGCCCTTCTTGTGGGGGAGGGGACTCCTGTGGGTTTGGTGGTGGATTTTGCACCTTTTGATTGTATTTTTGGGTTCGCAGCTCGCCTCAGGAAGGTTGAAGTGCGTCCTTCAATCTTCCCTCTTGGCTCTGCTCCAAACCATCAGCTCCCTTGCTAAACTTCTGTCTTTTAAGTCTCCTTCTGAACAGGAGCCTCTGTAAAAAGCTGGTTGCAGTCTGCCATCTTGCCTTTGCCCCCCTCAAGGTCTTTAGTAATTCCATAAATTTTACAATTGTTTTTTCTATTTCTGCTTAGAAATTTTATTTTTATTTTGGCAGGGATTGTATTGAATCTGTTGATTATAACAGGAATATGTCTTCCAATTCATGAACACTGGGGTTCCTTCCCATTTGTGTATTTTTAATTATATTTCAACAGTATTTTAAAATTTTACATGTGTGTACCTTTCACCACTTCAGTTAAGTCTATTTTTAAGTTTTTTTTCTTTTTGGTGTTACTGTAAATGGAATGGTTTTCCTAAGTTTTTTTTCAGTGAGTTTGTTCTTAGTGTATGGAAACACAGCTGATTTTGGTATGTTAATTTTGTATCCTGCAACTTTTCTGAATTTGTTATTAGTTCTAACAGTTGTTTTGTGGAGTCTTTAGGTTTTCTATATATAAGATCATATCATCAGCAAATGGGACAGTTTTATTTCTTTTTTTCTGATTTGGATGCTGTTATTTCTTTTTCTTACCTAATTGCTCTGGCTGGAACTTCCAGTGCAATGATGAATAGAAGTGCTGAGGATGATCATCCTTGCCTTGTTCTTGATGTTAGGGGAAAAGCTTTCAATTTTTCATTGTCGAGTATGATGTTAGTTGTGGGCTTTTCACATATGGTCTTTGTATTATTTTGAGGTAATTTCTTTTTATTCCCAATTTTGTTGAGAATTTTTATCTTGCAAGGGTATTGTATTTTGTTAAATGTTTTTTTTCTGCATCTATTGAGACATCATGTGATTTTTGTTCTTTTTTCTGTTCATGTGGTATATCACATTATTGATTTTTGCATGTTGAACCATCTCAGGGATAAATTCCACTTGGTCATTGTGTATGGTTCTTTTAGTGTGCTGTTAAATTCAGTTTCTTAGTGTTTTGTTGAGGATTTTTGTGTCAATAATTATAAGGAATTATTAGCCTGTAGGTTTATTTTTTTTCCTTGTGGTATCTTTCTCTGGCTTTGATATTAGGGTTAAGTGACTTCATAAAATGAATTTATAAGTGTTGCCCTCTGTTCAATTTTTGTGGAAGAATTTGTGTTAATTCTTTTTTAAATGTTTGATGGAATTCACGAGTGAAGCAAGCCCTCTGGTCCAGGAATTATCTTTCTTGAAAGGTTTTTGATTATTGGTTCCATCTCCTTACTACTTACAGACTTGTTCAGACTTTCTATTTCTTTATTACTTAGTATAGATAGAATGTACATTTCTGAGAATTTATCTGCTTCTAGTTTATCTAGTTTGTTAGTGGGTAAGGCTTCATAGTAAACTTCTATAATCTTCTTAATTTTAGTGATTTCAATTGTAATGTCTCCTTTTTCATTGATGATTTTATGTAAGTCTTTTAGTCTAGCTCAGGGTTAATGAGTTTTGTTTATCTTTTTCAACAAAACAAAACAACTCCTTCCTAGCACTCTGGGAGGCAGAGGCAACTGGACTGCATGAGTTCAGAAGTCTGAGACCAGTCTGAGCAAGAGCAAGACCGATCTCTACTAAAAAATGGAAAAGCTAACCAGGCATTGTGTTGGGGACCTGTAATAGCAGCTACTCTGGAGGCTGAGGCAAGAGGATCACTTGAGCATGAGTGAGCAAGAGTTTGAGGGGGCTGTGAGCTATGATGTCACAGCACTCTACCCAGGGTGGCAGAAAAAACCAAACAAAAACAAACAAACAAAAAAACTTCTCCCAAATACCCCCCAAACCAGGCAAACAGAAAATGAACAAAAACTCTCCAAATCTTAGTTTCATTGATTTTTTCTATTTTTTTTAACTCTCTATGTTGCTATTTCTACTTTAGTCTTTCTTATTACCTTCCTCCTGCTAACTTTGGACTTACTTTGTGCTTCTTTTTCTAGTTCTTTTATGTGTAAAATTAGATCATTTATTTTATATTGTTTTGTTTTTTAATGTGGCCATTTAGTGCTATAATCTTTCTTTGCACTGCTTTCACTGCATCCCATAAGTTTTAGTATGCTGTATTTTCATTTTTGTTTGTGTCAAGGTATTTTTACAATTTACCTTTTGATTTCTTCTTTGATGCATTGCTATTCAAGTTTGTATTATTTGATTTCCACATATTTGTAAATTTTCCAGTTTTTTTTGATATTAATTTTGAGTTTCATTCCATTATGACGGGAAAAGATGCATAGTATGATTTCAATCTTCTTTATTTTGTTAATAAGTGAGGATGCTCTGTGTGCACTTGAAAAGAATTTGTTTTCTACTCCTGTTGGGTGCAGTGTTCTATATATGTCCTTTTTCTCCATTTGGTTGTTACTCTTATTAAAGTCTTCTGTTTCCTTATTGGCCTTCTGTCTGAATGTCATAACCTTTATTGAAGTAGGGCATTGAAATGTTCTACTGTTATTATGTTGCTATCTATTTCTCTGTTTAGGTCTGTCAGTGTTTGCTTTACATATATGAATGCATATATTTTTATAGCTATTATACATTCCTGGTGAATTAATCTTTTTATTATCATAAAATTTCCTTTTTTTTCTTTTGTTGCAGTTTTGAAACTTAAAGTCTATTTTATCTGATATGAGTGTGGCATCCTCTGCTCTCTTTTGGTTGTGATTTGTATGGACTATCTTTTTCTATCTTTTCACTTACAGCCTATGTATGTCTTTAAATCTGAAGTGAATCTCTTGTAGACAGCATATAGCAGCATAAAACAAGTTGAATCTTATTTTGTGCCACTAAATTATTTTATGTGTTTTGATTGAGAAGTTTAATCTATTTTATATCTAAAGTAATTAGTAATAGGGAAGACCTTATTATTGCCATGTTGCTAATTTTTTTCTGTTTCTCTTTAATTCTACCCCATTTTTTTCTTCTGGTGTCTTCTTTTATATATATTTTATTTTTTTATAGTGTTGTGTTTTGATTTCTTCTTCATTTTTTTGAGTTGCTAAAGATATTTTCTTTATATTTACCATGGGGCTTGAATAACCATTTGATAGTTATAACAATCTATTTTAAGTTGGTAACTTCAATCACATACAAAAACTCTACTCTTTTACTTTTCCCATTATACATTACATTATTGATGTCACAAATGACATCTTTTTATATATTATGTCCATTAACATTTATATACATAGATATATCTATACTTTTGCTATTTAATTTCTATAGCAAAATTAAGTGTTTTATGTGTTATTCTTATGGCATTCAGTATTTGTCTATATATTTTTGCCACCAAGCTTTATCCTTGTATATCATTTTGTCTTGTTGCCTTGTACTTTCATTGGAATTTCCTGTAATGCAGGTTTAGTGGTGATAGACTTCTTTAGCTTTCATTTATCTGGAAAAATCTTTCTCCTTTAGTTTTGAAGAACTGTTCTGCTGATATAATATTTTTGATCAGCAGGCGTTTTTCTTCCAGCACTCAGAATATATCGTTTTACTCCCTTCTGGCCTGCAAAGTTTCTGCTGAAAAATCTTCTGATAGTCTTATTGAAATTCTCTTCTATGATAAGTCACTTTTGTCTTGCTGTCTTGACATTTTATTTTTGTCTTTGACTTTTGACAATTTGATTGCAATGTATCTCAGTATGGACCATTTTGGCTTCATTCTACTTATAGTCTTTTGGGTTTCTTGAATCCCAAAAGGCAATTTCCTTTCCCATATTTTGGATTTTGGGGGACAATTTTGTCTTCAAATATACTTTCTGCCCTATTCTTTTTCTCTTCTGGAAATGTTATAATGTATATACTAGTCTGCTTGATGGTTTCCCATAAATCCTTTAGACTTTCTTCATTCTTTTGCATTCTTTTTTGTCCTCTAACTGGATAATTTAAAATGCCTTGTCTTTGAATTCACCAATTCTTTCTTTTTTAAATCAAATCTACTATTGATTCTAGTGAATTTTTTAATTGAGTTATTGTGTTCTTGAGCTACAAAATTTCTATTTGGTTCTAAAAACTATTTCATCTTTGTTGATACTTATTTTGTACATGCATCATTTTCCTGAGTTAATTGAGCATCTTTATGTCAGAAACAGAAGGAATTAATTGTGAGAATTGTCAGGTAATTCATATGCCTCTATATCTTTAGGGTCAGCTTATGTATTTTATGTTTTGCTTGGGGAATGCTCTTCTGTTTCTTTCATTATGTGTGAACTCTGGAAAATTTCTTTTTACTCTTCTTCAAGTATATAAATCCTGCCTAATCACATATTAAACTTATCAACTATCTCACATTTTTTTTTATTTGAGAAATTCTATTTAATTTTTCTTACCATGCTATTACACTTTGCCTAGTTATTTTGTCCTTTGTTTAATCTTTTAACGTGTTTATACATAGTTATCAAAGTTGTTTTATAGCCTGCATATAGTAATTTCAGGATCTAATGTCTTGCACATCTATTTTTTCCCAGTTTTCCTCAGGTAGGTTAGTTCCTATGTGTCTAATTATCCTTGACTATGTGCTAGACAGCATACATTAACTTTTTTGAACACTAAAATAATTAAACTTAAGAAAAACCTCCAGAGAATTTAAGTTTACCTATTCTAACACTGCAGACATAGTATTTCTGGAGAACTTAACCTAGGTTTAAGTGTTGAAATTTTCTTGTTTACCATAAAGAGTGAGGAGGGTTATGAGTCCATATTAGCTATTTCTTTTAGTTCATTGTCTTGAAGATACAGCATTTTGGGATGCCAGCTCATTGTGGGGAAGAAATTTTTTTTGTTTGTTTGTTTCTTTTCCATCCTCTTGTCCATCAAAATTAAGATTCACATTGGCAAATAGCCTAGTGTGCAAGTGGCTTCTGAGAACACTTCTCTTTTCTGGCTATTATATTCTCTTCATTTTTAATCTTGTGCTTTCTTTTCTTTCTTTTCTTCTGCTTTTAATAAGAATGATTTTAATATTTTATCAAAGTTTTTAGTTGTTTTCTGAGAGAAAAGTAATCTGAATTACATGATCAACCACTGATAGAAATAGGAATTTTAACTATGCATTTTTCTTCATGATGTGCTGCCTTCTGCTTAGAGAGATTCATGAATAGCATGATGATTTGCTTAGATACTATTTCTTCCCTTCCTCATCAGGTTCACTTTTGGCTGCACATGGAAATCAACAATTTTTTCATACATTTGAGAATGCCATTCTGATCTCCTTCAATAGTTGAGTTTTTTCTTTAAATAAGACATCACATCTTTCTATTGCTGCTGTCTCTCCAACTCTTTGTAATGCCAATGTGACAGTACCTTCCTATTTGTTTTTAAATTTTGGATTCACTTTGTTATTCCCCTACTGTGCATTGTTATATGATGTTTGTTGGGTGTCAGAATTATTTCTGACTTCCTTCCCAGATAATTTCCCATAAAACATTCCCTATTCTTCTCCTATGGTTCTACTTTATTTGTCATGCTGGTGACCTCCACAGGTTTTAGAGTTGTACATGGGAACTATTATCCATTGTTTTCCTCCTATTTCAGTTCAAAAATTTCTATATTTTACCAGTATGTTTTCTGCCCAATAGAATTGTCTTAGCCTTTGGGATGGGCAGTCCAGTGCTCAGCATGGATTTATCATACCATTGTAATAAGATTTAGACACCCAAATTCTATTTTCCACTGATAATTCTCAGAATGATTTGCACTTTTTATTTTCTCCTTCTCGTTGATAAAGTTGCTACCTTTATATAGAAGAAGAGATGAAAGTGATCTGTTCTTCCATGGTTATCAACCTCTTACCTAAGACCTTGTGTGATAGGGAACATTTATTTTTGACATGCTATTCATTCTCATGTGAGTAAGATGAGTATGTTTGGTTCATTTAATGAGCCATAGTAAGCTTTTTTTCAGGGCTTCTTTATATGATCTAAGAAGTCAATTATTCTAGTTAGGACTTATTGTGATGTTAGGACAGAAACCCATGCAAGCTATTTTAAGAAAAAGAGGAATTCATTGTGAGAATACAGGACAACATTAGAGAATCTAATTGTTGGAAAATATAGCAAGGTGTCTTGAGAGATATTGAGTAATCAAGCAACTATTTGTGGATTTCTATCTCTAAGGTCCATTACCATATAATTAATAGTTTCTATGTCTTTCATATAGTCTTGGATGGTAGTGTAAATAAAGAAATGATAATTGGGTTATCAATACCTCAACGCACTCACTATTTGAGAATGGAACATGAGGTGCCCCCTTGATTTAATTATTTTAATACATGCACTGAGTGTAGGGGTAGATAGGTTATTTCTTATTATTAACTGACCTGTAAGTTGGTGAGTTTTTCTTGTTATTATTGCTGTTATTGATTAAATACTTCAGTTTCACACTCCATGACCACTTAGGTATCTCACAAATCAGATTAAGAGTTGTCTTTTTTATTTGTGTTTTTCTATTCACTAAATTTCAAATTTTGGCTTTGTTTTTGTTCTGATCTTTCAGAATTATTTTCTTCTATTATTTCTCATCTTTCAATGAACTGGAGGAAGATGAAGTTTCCCCCCAAATAGGGATATCTGCTTGCTCTTAAAGTATATATCATCTGTAGCAACTTTTGACTAAGACAGATATAATGTCTATTTTTAAGGTTACACTCTCTCATAAGATTTGGTGCAGACTCTGGTGGTCCTTGCTAGAAACAGTCTATTCCCATGTCTAGTAGGGGCCTTTTGTCTTAGCACTTCTTTGCTAACCAACAAGTCTGTGCATATCTTCATATACTTGTTAATCTTTTAGATTACATCTCTTACCTCTTCTGCAAAGTGCTTGTGGATATCTCTTACCCATATTTTCTTGCTTGTTTGTTGGACCTTCCTTCCTTCCTTCCTTCCTTCCTCTCTTCCTCCCTTCCTCTCTTCCTTTCTTCCTTTATTTTTTGTGAGATGGAGTCTCAAACTGTCACCCTGGGTAGAGTGCCCTGGCATCACAGCTCACAGCAACCTCAAACTCTTGGGCTTAAGCCATTCTCTTGCCTCAGCCTCCCAAGTAGCTGGGCCTACAGGAGGCTGCCACAATGCCTGGCTATTTTTTTGATTGGAGTTGTCATTGTTGTTTGGCAGGCCGGGGCTGGATTTGAAACTTCCAGCTCTGGTGTATGTGGCTGGTGCCCTAGCTGGTTGAGCTACAGGAGCTGAATCTGGAGTTCTTTTTATATTCTATATACTAATTCATTGTCATTTTATCTTTCATTTTCTATCATTTGTCAATTGAAGATATCTGTTTAATAAGGAATGTTATTCTTTGTTGAGCAAATACTTTTTCTTTTCTTTTAATGTAAACTAGCTCATCTTTTTTCATTTTCATCTGTGCTATTTGCTTAAGAAAATTTTCCCTGCCCTAAAGTATTTTCAAATGTATTCTTTTCTTGTAAATGTATAGATTTATCTTTTGTAATTAGATAGGTATTTAATCTCCATAGAACCTACCTTTTTATGTAGGATTAATTAGAGATCCAGTTTTCATTTTTGCCATGATGTGAGCCTATTTTTCTAATACCATCTATTAAATATTGAATTATTTTCCTCTGATCTGTGATGTTACTTTCATTATATATTATGGAAAATCTTACATATCTGGAAAATATTTTAAGATAATAATTAACTATTTCTTAATAAATTTGATAGAAATTATTTATAAAATCATGTAAGGCTGTGGTTTTTGACTACTCACTTTATTCAAATTCTCTATTTCTGTGCCCATTTTGTTCATTAATATATTTTCTCTAAGAATTGATTTATTTTAATTAAATTAATTAATCAGTTAATTAATTTATTTTTGAGACAGAGTTTCACTATGTTACCCTTGGTAGAGTGCCGTGGTGCCACAACTCACAGCAACCTCAAACTCTTGGGCTTTAGCAATTCTTTTGCCTCAGCCTCCCAAGTAGCTGGGACTACAGGTGCCTGCCACAATGCCCAGCTATTTTTTGGTTGTAGTCGTCATTGTTGTTTGGCAGGCTCAGGCCAGATTCACCTGCCAGCTCTGGTGTATGTGGCTGGGGCCCTAGCTGCTGAGCTACAGGCACTGAGCCTTTCTCTAGGAACTTAGTTGTTTAATCTAGGTTTTAACTAGTAAAAACCTAGTAATCTAGGTCTAACTGTACCTAGGTTGTACCCTGAACATATACATGCAAACTTCATAATGATTTTATTACCTTTATAATCTCTGTGGTGTTGCAATCTAATTGTCCACATATTTATTATTTTAAAAAGAATATTCCTTTTTTTTTTGATAAGTCTTACTAGTGCCCCTTCCTTTTTAATTGCTTTCAACTGTCAGTACCATTAAACTATCTGATGTTGGGAAAAATACATATTTTTAAGTAGTCTTTACTTTAAAAAGGATTTTAAGAATTATAAAAGGCTGGGTATTGTGGCTCATGTGGCCTGTAATCCTAGCATTTCGGGAGGCCAAGATGAGAAAATTGGTTGAGGCCAGGAGTTCAAGACCAGCTTGAACAACTAGAACAAAAACCATTCCCACAAAAAGTAAAAAGAAAAATTATCCAGGCATGGTGGTATGAACCTATAATCCCAGCTACTCAGGAGGTTGAGGCAGAAATATTATTTGAGGTTGCAGGGAACTGTTGTGATGCCACTGCACTCTAGCCTGGTGACAGAGCAAAGTTCTGTCTCAAAAAACAACGGTAGCAACAACAACCACCAAAAAATAAACACCCCTTCACCCAAAAGAAAAAGTAGTTGGGGCTCAGGTCTATAATCCTAGCACTCTGGAAAGCTGAAGCAGGTAGCTTCAGATTCAAGCAGGTACTTGAATTCCTTTAGCTCAGGAATTCAAGACCGGCCTGAGCAGGAGTGAGACTTTATCTCTACCAAAAATAGAAAAATACGCTGGGAGTTTTAGTGGGCATCTATAGTTCCAGCTACTCAAGAGACTTAGACAAGAGGATCACTTGAGCCTAGGAGTTTGAAGTTGCTGTGAGCCACAATACTCTATCCAGGACAACAGAGTGAGACTCCATCTCAAAAATAAGAAAAAATAAAATAACCCACAAGAATTATATAATTATGCCTTTGCTATATTAGTAGCCATATTAGTTTTGGCTAAGATAATTAGTTCTGTTGGACTTGGTTTTGTTGGTATTTTTCTCTCTCTCCCCTCCCCTTTCCCCCTTGTTCTTTTCATTTATTTCTACTTGGAAACACATGTCTCTTTGCAATATGTGTTTGATGAGTTACTTAGAACATTCAATTTTGAATAGATCAAAGAAAGTGAACAAGGAGTATGAGTAACAAATAGGTTAGTAACTTGTGAGATATACCATGCATTAGACATAATGCATTCATTGGACATAGAAGGAATTGAGTAGAGCAGATATGTGTTCAACATAGACTATAAGATGTGGAAGAATCATGAGACACCAAATATTTATCATACTACAGATACCAAAGCATGTGAATCCCTAATACTGATGATACTCTACATATACATGAAGATTCTAAGACTCTCAGTGTCATGAAGTTTTAAATCTTCTATCCACGGTGACATCTATTCTATCTTCTTTGTAGATAAAAGTCATACCTGTTAATCATGATAATTAGAAAGCTATAACTGTAACAAGTACTTTTTCCTGCATCTCTTTGATAGAGTACATATTGGCTCCAGGAACCTTCCATATTCTGTATCTCATTGTTCAAACCTCAGTTCTGGTTCTCACATACACATCTTTAGCAGGAAATATGTGATGAGAGAGGACATATGAATACTGTACCTAAAAATTCAGGTATTATGGGTTTACCTCCATGCTAGTCTCCTATCACAAGTGTGCTAACCAATGTACCCCTAAGATTCTCATTGAATGTTTTCAGTTGTTTAAATAAACTGTATTTTAATTCTGTCAGCGAGCCTTTCTGGGATAGCTTGCCTGATGATATACTTGGATGAAGATTCATTGCACTAAGAGAATTTCTCACATGACATTTTCCTCCTTGTGTTCTACTTTTACTCTGTTGCTAACCTTCTTGTTTTTTTAAGTTTAAGTTTTCTTCTAGAAACTGCTTTAAGCATTCCCAGAGATGTAATGCTTTCTCTATGTAAATAGGATTAATGCAGTCAGCCTTCCATATGCGTGGGTTCCATATTCCAGAATTCCACATCTGGGGATTAAGCCAGATTATATAAAATAATTATATATTTATTTATTGTACATATATGTTACATATATAATAATTAAAATATAACAAAATTATAAAAACCAAACTATTGATATAGCTTGGTATTGTATTAGGTATTGTAAGTAATCTAGAGATGTATTTAAAGCATATGGGAGAATGTACAGAGATTATATGTGAATTCAATTTTGTATAAGGGACTTGAACAACCACAAAGTTTGGTATGAGGGATGGGTAGTGGAACTAATCTCCTGGTGGCTATGCAGGGGCAACTGTAGTTAAAATTGATATGATACTAATATAAGACATGTATTAGGTATTGTAAGTAATCTAGAGATGATTTAAAGCATATGGGAGAATGTACAGAGATTATATGTAAATTCAATTTTGTATAAGGGACTTGAACAACCACAAAGTTTGGTATGAGGGATGGGTATTGGAACTAATCTCCTGGTGGCTATGCAGGGGCAACTGTAGTTAAAATTGATATGATACTAATATAAGACATGCACCATTTATAATTCTTACTATCTTTTTAACAGTATAGGTTACTTGTTTCTAGTATACAATTGTTAAGGCTACAATTTTGCAATTATTTTCTGGTTTTAGCACACTATGGTCAGAGATCTTCTGTATGGCATTAATCCTTTGAAATTAATGGAAATTTCCTTTATAGTCTTAGATATGACTGGTTAATATGAGAGCATTCTATGTGTTGAGAAACATTCTATGTGTTCCCAAAAGGGTACATGTTTTCTATTGAGTATAGAGTTTAATATGTTTTTAATCTCTTGAGATTGTTAGGTGTATTTTTCAGTTATTTTATAATGTTGCTAATATTTTCTTATTTTTTTTTTACTTGATCTAGCAGATTCTGAGACAGGTGTGTTAAAATCTTCAATTACAGCTGATAAATAATCTATTTTTTTATTGTTTTCTTGGTTTTGCTTGAGGTACTTTGAAGCTTTATTTTAAGGTGAATGTGAGTTTATGGTGGCTATACATGTAATCTTGCTCAATTATTCCTTTTGCTCTGACATAACTTCCTTTTCTGTCTGCTATAGTCTGAATATTTGTATCCTCCCCAAATTCATGTGTAAAACTTAATTCCTAGTGTGACAGTGTTAAAAGATGGGCCTTTTGAGAAGTGATTAAGCCATGATTAAGACATCAGGGCTTTTCCTCCATGAGTGGAATTAGTGACTTCATAAAACAGGCCAGAGGGAGTTCCTTGCGCCCTTTCACCATGTGAGGATGTGTAGAAGGCAAAATCTACAAGGATTGGGCCCTCTCCAGACACCAAATATGTTGGCACCTTTGTCTTGCACATCCCAGGCACAGAACTAACTATAAGCAATACATTTCTATTGTTTGTTAATTACCCAATCTACAGTATCTTGGACTAAAATATTGTCCTTTATGATATTTTTTGTCTTGAATTTTATTTAGTCTGATGAGAAAGACCTCCAATTTTTTACTTCTTATTTCTCTAGCATGTCTTTTCCCTTTAATTTTCAATCTTTTGTTTACCTTTTGTCTTATGTGTGTTTCTTGAGGTCTGTTCTTTTTTTTTCCTTATGTACATTCTTGACTGTGGGGCTTTAATTTTCTTTAAAATATTACACGTTTTTAATTCATGACTATGTCCACGTTATTAAAATTGGTATATTGAGACTTATTTCACATATCTTAAGGCCCACACTCAATCATTCACTCATATTGCTTTCTTCATTATAGGCATCTCCATCTTATCCCTGACAAAGAAAAGCTGTAGCTTGTGCTTGTATCACATCAATCTCTTCTTGCCCCAGTCTTGTTAATATTAACAAGAATTTTGTTTGGGTCATTTATAGAGCAATTTTTGAGTTATTCATATTCAAGTTCTTTTATCTTTAATTATGAAGGAGTTTTAAACATATTTATGCAAATATGTCTCCGCCCTTCTCATTTTTTTGTGTTCTTCTGGGACTCCTTTTGTCTATATATTATACTTCCATCTCTATATCATTTAGTTTTTCTTTTCTGCTCTGTGTCTCCCTTTTGCCTTTCATACTTCCTCTGGGAGAGATTTTGAATCTATTTGTTTAACTTACTAATTCATTTTTAAGCTGTGTCTATATCACTATGTGTTATTTATTTCAATTATTATGTATAGTGGTATTTCAGTGATTTCAGCCATTGTATTTTCATAACCAGTAGTCCCACTGGGTTCCTTTGTATGCTTTCGTGTTTCTTTACATGTTACTGATATCTTTACTCAAGTACTCCAATATACACTTTCAAGCTTATTTGAAATTCTTCATCAGTGTTTCCCAATACTCTGGCAGATAGTTAGCTTTCTTTTGGAATAGTTGTATTCCTCAGATATCCAGTTATTTTGCCCTGTGAGCTCCTGTTCCTGGATCCACTGGTCTTTAATGTCTTTCAGAGACTAGGTCTCAGGCTAAGTTTTGGCTTTGTGTGTCCTGATGGATTTAAGGGGAATGGAGGAATGAGACCCACAGTAAAGACCTAGACACCATAGAAGTATCCTTGATGATTTCCTCTGTGGCTATAATTTTACCAGGAAAACTTAAACCTGAACTAATATAATCTCTGCAGAGTAAAACCATAACGATGAAAAAATGTTCCTAGGCTATAACCCACCAGTCTTGTGAGATCAGAGAAGAGAGAAGAGGAATCAATGTCCAGGGTGACTATTTAGTGTACACTCTTTGTTTACTCCTTATGGTTTTTGTGTTGCCCTGAGTGTATCCTATGGACACATGGATCAGAAATCAGACCTGTTGCTATAGGTAGTTTCCCAAAGCAATGGAGAGAGTGGCACGCAGAGCACAATAAGACTCTTTCCTCTCTTCTCTTCTTTACTCCCTGTGGCCACTACCTGTTCTCTAGATTCCTTCCTCCCCTCCTGGAAATGCATACTGGTTTAAGAAGTTTAGGGTTTTCTCATTTTTATTTTTCCATTTTCTTTCTTTTTGAATTAATCACTAATTATTGAAATGTGTGTTTCCTCTCTGCTTCTATAGCTTCTCCAGGGTTGACCTCCAGAGGGGAATGAGGACTCTAACCTGTATGCCATTGTGGGTGGTCCTACCCTCCTCAGAGCCTCTTTTTTCTTGGCTCTTGCCTTTCTTCATCACCTTATAAATAGTTGAATGGGGGAATGAATATTCACAGTCTTCATCATCCTATCAATTCAGGCTCTAATCCTAGAAACCAGTCAGTGGAAGTGTTGCTACACATGGGATGAAGTGCAGCACTGACTGCTTGTTTCTAGCTCTTTGGGAGGTGTCAAGTTAGGCCTGGTGTTTCCATTGAGAAATCATGCAGATTTCCCAGAACATGCTTTGTCTCTCAGATATCTGTACAAAGACCACATTTGAAGTGAAGAAATTGCAAACCAGCCCTGTGTGTGAACACTCCTCTGGGAGTCATCCCTACAGAAAGAAGCCTTTCAAACTATACAAAGATGAGTTTCATCTGAAGATCTCTTATATTTAAAGTGCCACATGTTGCAAACTATCTCTCTTGCCACATGTTGCAAATGATCTCTCTTTTTTCAACCAACAGGAGATTATTATCTTGAATCTGGACTTGAAAAAGGGGGGGAAGCCTTATATTGAGAGGCAGAGTAGTATAGTAGGACCAACCAGGATAGCAGTTTAGAAAACAGGGGCACCAGACAGTCTTAATTCAAATCCTAGCCTAGCCACTTACAAGTACATGTGTGGTTATGGTGGATAAATCATTCGATGTCTCTTCCATTAGTTTTCTGATCACTAACATGGGGATAAAAAGAGTTGTTGTGAGGATTAGGTGAGCTAATGGCTATTGATCTATTTATATTGAATACAGTGTTTCAATGACTGGTGTTTAGCTTTTTTTTTCTCTTCTTAAATCATCTGTGTTTAAGAGGTGTTCTCCATAACTTTGAGCCCACAGTATTCCTCTTGCAATGACCCCATACAGAAAGCCACATTGCACAGGTACAGTGTAGAAGGTGAGCTACATCCAGAGGAATTCTTACTGCCCAGAAACTAAAGACCTACCCTGCTGTGCAGAGATAGTAGGATTTTGCAGCTGAGTCTATGTTTATTTAGATATATGGGCTCTGTGTGAGAGAAGTGCTAGCTTTGATCAGCCAGTCTGGCAGGGTTGGATGGAGATTGATTTCCTAATATTTTCTAAATCTGTTTCCATTAAAGACACCTCAACTTTCTACTCAGCACTTTATCAGCAATACTCTGAGATTTTTATTAGGAAACAAATTTCTCCAAATTAAAATAAGATAATAGATCTCTTAAGCAAGAGAGGCTGTAGTGATATGAGGTGGTACTGCTGGTCATTAGGTAAAGAGGATGGCACAGTTTGAGTCTCAGTGCAAGGCTTTCCAGGGACATTAGATGGAAGGCATTGAATTTCTGTAAATAGAAATGAACATTGATCAGTGACTGAGAGGCTGGCTGGTCAACAATTAAGATAATGGAGAATCACTGAAATCTTTCAGAGATGTTTGCTAATCCAAATGGAGGAAGAGATATCAGAAAATCTTCCTGATCTAAGTTAGTTATAGTTCCAATGGCTGTATTTTCTTTCTTTTAATGCTTCATCTTATTGAGATATTAAACAGATATTAATTTCATGTTCAGAAGAAAAAGGAAATCGTCAGAAGTGTAGTTCTCTACTTCTCTTTGCCCTCACATGCCCATATTATCACCCCCCCCTTTTTTTGAATGTTTCCAATTGTTTCCTCTGACCCCCTGGCTCCACACCAGTATTAGTTTAGTAAAATTAATTTGCCATAAGCTTAAATTAGGAGTAAGGCACCTTGTTTACTCTGAAAATAACAAGTAGAATTTCTTTCTGAGTTTACCTGATCAATTTTCTAAATGTGGTTTCTGATCTCCCCTCTTTGTAAATAATCTCATTTTGAACCCTAAAATGTTAAATCCTGTGATGAGCAGTTGACCTGAATAATATAGCCAATGGAAAAGCCATTATTTTAAACCTTGTTCTCAAGAAAATGAGTCCTCCCTAAGAGGTGGACTTTGCCTAGATGTTGCTCTGAGAATATTTCTTAAAGTGGAGCTCTCCTGCTCAGTGTAGATGAGGAAGGATCATACTCAGCTCCCACCCTCAACTGCATGCATCACTTTGTTCTTCCACCCCAAGGATTTCAGTGGTTATGGAAAATAAGTGTTTACCTAGCAGGTTTTGATTTTCACATGGACACAAAGAAGAAGCAATCCTTATTGCAATGATGATAACTACTATTGGTAAAGATTTGTTTTAGAGTAGGATGCAATACGTCGATGTATGAAACATACGTTGAATGAACAGGTAATGAATGAATGACGGAATGAGAAGGGTTGCATCTGCATGACCATAGCATTTTTGTTGTATCTGTTCCAACATCTTTCCCTCTTTCAGAAAACACAATGTCCATTTGCACTTACAGGTCTATTTTAGATCACTTTGTAGTAGGGATCAAAGCAGATGGGCAGCTAACCATCTCAGTGCAAGTCTACCCCTTGAAAAATCAGATTTTATGTTATTATCAGAAGTTGTTATTATTGTTCTTTAATATCACAAAGATAATAATATCTATTTGTATTGCCCTTTGGAAGTTAAAGAGAATGATGTAGCCCTTAGGTATCCTTTCTTAAAAAGTTCCCCAGATCTTGCAAAGCAACAATTTTGAATGCTATCATTTACTAAGAAGACGCTACAAATTGCTCTTATTCCCTTTATTAGTCCATCACATTTCTTATTTAAGCCTCATTTCTTCCATTCCATGCTTTCCAAAACTGAAAATCTTTCCAATAGTGGCCTTTATGCATTCTAATGAGAGTTAATTAGTTGCCTTTTATCTAGCCTTAGTTGCTCTCCCAAACTATATTAAAGAACAATGATTGTAACAATTCTAATGATCTGATGTGATGTTGGACAGATCAAGTTGGGTCCTATAATAATAAAAACATGAGCGATAAAACAATATGGTACTTTCTTGCCCTAGATTTCTTTGCTGTGCTTCCCAAACTTATGCAGTATAGACGAACAATTGGGTGTGGTTTTGCATTATCAAGGGTATGAGAACTGTGTCACTGAGTTTTATAGTCAAAGTGAAGCTTGAAGATGGTGATGCTGGTAAATAGAATAATCCCAATATTTTTGCACATAGTTTCTAAACTATACTGTTACATTAGCTTTCCCTCTTCTATAGTACAGCAAGATGGAATGCTAGCAGACCATGGCTGAAATGAAAAAGACATCATGGAATGATCAGGAGACCAGATGAATGAATGAAAAATGAATATATTTCTTTAGAAAAATACACAAATATACACCTTTTTGCTTTTAACATACTCTGTATTAATTTATAGATATACATAGCATAAGCATTTCACATAATTTTAGCAAAACTATATGCAATTCTATTAGAAGCAATTTGTTGTCATCAGCCCATACTATATTAGCAAATTACATCTAAAATATTGTAGCAATATATTATCACATTTGTACGAGAGCTGCCAGAAATACTCTGTTTTCCATGTTTGTAAACAAAAATAGGAATGTTACTACATAACACTGTGATTGGAAAAATACTCTCTTTCAACTCCTCCCTTACAGTCAAGTAAAGGAGACTTAATCTACTTTAGTATCCAAAATAAATTTTCATTTGAGAAATATAATTTTTTTCTGGGTGCGCTAAATATGTAATCAGAATAAATCAATTTATTGTCTTTCCGCAATTAAATTTAAGATGACATAGATGAGACTTGGATTTGGAGGGTTTCAATGTATATCTTCTTTTAACATCAGACAAATTAAATACTGGTAACTTAGATTAGGTTGCAAACTCATAAATTAACTTCAGGTGCCAGTAATGATACTGGTTTATTCAAGGATTTTTGAAGATCTTATATTGGGACGTAAAGAGAAATGTGGGGATATAATATTATGTTTTAATGAGAAATTGTAGTTTTATTTTAACATGAATTAAAACATGATTAAACTTGTAGTAGTAACTTTTTTTTTCCTGTTTTTCTAATAGCAGCAAACAAGAGGTCAACTACAAACTGATTTCTAATTAGCCCTACTGAATCTTCCTGGAAAAGACCGAGATCTTGTTAAGCTTTGAAGCTGGGTGAAAGGCAGTTAATGGACTTATGTGGAGTCTTTTAATTACCAGTCTTCAACAAATTTATCTTTTACTGCTAGATAGCACCCAAGGGCACGAGGTAATCTGCTTTATAAACCTTGGAGTGGATTGCTTTATAAATCTAGGATTTTAGAAGGTGGAAAACTCTCTTTAAAGAGAGTATTCTCTTCCATTAAGAATTATGTTTTTGGCAGTTTTGTGAAAAATTTAGTGATGGATTGTTTGTGACCTCCCAATTTATAAATATCAGCCACCAAAGCACATTCAACATTAAGTCCAATTCCTTACAGCAGTTGAGGCCTGCCCAGTGGACAGGATTATCCAAAATCACGCTGAACATATAACATTTCCAGAAAATAGACTCTAAATTTCTTTTTCATTCAAAGCATTGCATCTTCCTGCTAAATGCAGGCCTTTCCCCCGGCATACCCCCTTCATGTTTCTGTTAGCCACTTTTTCTGCAGAGGTCATGTAATTTGTGCAGTTTACATCATATGGATGCTAAAATATATGAGTAACATCAGAATTGAGTGAAATTAAAAAAAATAAAAAATCAGATCCTTAGGTAAATACAGAAATATTCTAATTCAAAATCTAGAGTTAAAAAGAAAAAAGTATCGATACGTGATTTGAATTTTTCAAAGGTATAAATGGCTCAAGATTAACAAGGAGCACCCGGTATCTGAACTAGGTCAATTTAATTTAATGTTTTTCTTGGATACCTTGCTTGCATCACTATGCTAACTGCATCTCAGTGGTGGATGAATGATGGAGTTCACAAGTTGCAGTGGGAGACTCCATTCCTAGACTGTCTCCCAAAGCAATAGTACCAAGAATAA
Organism: Otolemur garnettii; assembly: GCF_000181295.1. Taxonomy (NCBI): domain Eukaryota; kingdom Metazoa; phylum Chordata; class Mammalia; order Primates; family Galagidae; genus Otolemur; species Otolemur garnettii. The sequence goes on from NW_003852400.1 coordinate 21,044,947, forward strand.
CTTTCTCCAGATTTACAATGGACAAATTCACTTAATAATTCTTCACAAATGATATGCTCAGCGCCTGGGGGGATGGGAATCACTTAAAAAGCATAATCTATCTTTCCCCCAGGAAATGAAGGCTCAGTGATCACGATGCGGGTTAGCTTCACATTCAAGCGGATGTCTCTTGCTCAATGACGTTCAAAGGGATGATCTCAGCACCGTCGTCCTCGTCGCCCAGGTTGTTGATGGGCGGATTCCTCGGCTCCTGATGGCAGATGTAAACTGGGATCTCTTCAACCTCAACAGCCGCTGCCGCTGCCATACGAGCAGCGGAGCGTCTGGGGGCGCGGCGGCGCCCCCCGCGGTGGAGCCACTGGATCTTAAACTGCGCCCACTGGCGCTTCAGAGTGGTCTGAACCTGGAAGGGAAAAGGGACCTCGTTTTCAGAGAATAGTCAGAAATGACCCACGCTAGTTTACGAGCACAATTCTTAGAGTTTATTAGAGCTAAAAGGTTGAATTGTGATTCTGATCTACAGAACTGTGCTATATATGCTGTAGCCGTGGCATTTGCAAACTGAAGAACTAAATTACTGCTTAGATTACCGCTGGCAAGTGTATTTGCTATTTGGGGGCAAAAGTTTCTTCTATACCCAAGGAATAAAAGTTGACTTGGTTTCACAGTCAATGTAGCGTACAGGTCGTAATAGATAGGTTTAAAACTTTTTTAATGCTACCACTTTTGATAAGGCAGAAACTTTTATCTAAATCCAGATATTATTGGTTCCCCCCAAATTTATATGTCAACTATCGCACAATTCTGGGTTTTATGATAAGGGCGTCACAGTGTGTATTTCCTCTTATCCAACATGGCTGGAGATGGAGCATGCCAGATAAAACTCTAGTTAATGTGCTGACAACCTTTCAAGAATAAGATTTCATTCTCTACTGAAAGCCTTCGCGTATGTAAACAGACTTGTCTCGTGTTTTATAAGTTTGGTAAACTACAGAGTGAACACAAGAGGTAGAGAAGGTGCTAAAGTCAGGAAGCTCTAACTACGAAAACTACAATAACCACAAGGGAAAATATTAACACAGGCAGTGAGTTTGCTTGCCTAGCTCTGCTTTTCATAGAACCGAATACACTAAGTTCATCCTTCCTCATCTCCAAACTTCTGGCTTTTGTCTCAAGCTGAACAAAACGAAAAAGTAAAAGATCATTCCAGCAGAATTTCTTCTGTATTTCTGAGGGTTTCTCTTGCTCAGGACATAAGGAAAGCTTACATGCAAGATAGCTGCATCAATTTATTAATACATTTTTAGTTCACTTGGCCACCAGACTCAAATACGGCAGCTAAACACATGAGAGAATCTGGAAGAAATATAACAGGAGAGAAATCCTGTAACTCCTTGATCACGGAGAGCCATTTTATCTACTTTACATTTGTATAAGTCCAAAAGAAGATTAAAAAAAAAAATGGCTGCAAAGCCTATTAATACTATACAAACTGTATGTATAACATAAGGCTGAATACTTCTATGGCAAATGATTTTCTTTTTGTATATAATAGAGTAATAATCTCTCCTGACAATTACTAATACTTGTCACACAATTTTAAAGATGTTATTCAGAAGAAGACAAAGCCAAATGATTCACTGAAAAGCAAGTCAAGAGAGTCAGGAACTTGTAGCTAGAGAAGTTCATCTCCACACAGCAGAGCAACTGTGAGGTTCAAACCCATGAATGGCAATCAGAATAATTTAGCAGGCTGTTAATTTGAATAGTAGAGTTTTCAAGTTACTGAGCCAGCAAGTCCTGTTTTCTCTATTTTCTTTCTTTTTTGGGGGGGGAGGAGGTGATGAGGGCTTGGATGCAAAGTACTTTTTATCTACTTTGATTTAAAATAAACAAAGAGCTAATTTTTATGTGTTAAAGAGTTAGGTCCATCATGCATGAGTTTTGCTTTGAGAAAAGCCACCGATGGGAATAAAGGATGAAAGAAAAAGTTTCAGATGCTAGTTATTGAGTCTTACTATGTGCCATTTTATAAGAACTTGATATTAACATATTTAATCCTCACAACAGCACTATAAAAAGGACAGCACTATATTTCCATTTAACAGATGGGGTAGCTAAAGTTATGTACTATGTCTATAAACAGATAGCTGGAATGTGGTAGAGCCTGGCTTTATTTGGATTGTACTGTCTATTAAATATAGGGCCTTAAAGGCCAAGTTTAAAATCTAGGAAACATCAAGTGGTCTGTTGAGGAACTTGGAAATACACTGGTTCAGTGTGTTTTTGGAAAAGCAAGGTTCTCAGCGAAAGGAAGCTGATAGCTTCCAGGGATTCAGCATCTCTTAAATACAAAGATAATCCTTATAGCTAAAACTTACACAGATATTTAGAAGTATCCAAGGTCAGGACTTTCTAATTTCTTTCCATTTGTTAATTTCCCTACACTGGCGCTATAAAGTGTGAAGAAAGGAGCTGAAGTTCCCAGTCCTCATAAATTTATAAATTTGGAGTGAGTTTGCTAAAGTGCCCCGCATAAAGAAAATAAGTTTTTATCTTTATTTCACCTGTTCTTTTAAAATAACCCTCATCAGAGTATGTATATTCATGAAGTACTAAGCTCAGCATGAGGCCAAAAGGTTTGAAATCTATTTTAATTTTTAAAGTTATTATTACAGAAAGGTTTATAGCCTTTTCTAATTGCATTCCAAAATTATAATCATCTTTTTGTGTGGAGATAGCAATCCACTTTAATTTGTAAACCACACACATAAGAATAGACCCTTAACAGCATGTCAAAGACACTTCAATAATTATAGCTTAATAAGAGCAATTATCTCCTACAATACCACAGGTCAAGCCCGATGCTGCTTTGATGAAAAGAAAAGGGGGATTGAATCTATTTGAAAAAAACAAAACAAAACCGAATTTTGTTGCTCCTGAAATGTAACAGAAATGTGAGATGTTGTCAATGGGCTGAGTCAAACACACAAAGTTTTGAATTATGTAAATTGATCACTCAGTAAAAAAGCAATGAACCCAAATGACTTTACTTTTTCCCCTGATTATAGCAATTTATTTATTATCAGCTTCAAAAAAAACAGAGTGCTGGTCTTATGGGTTGAGGTATAAGTATTATGCCTGGCCCTGTTATTAACAATCCATGTAAGGTTGGTATAGATGGGACTCTGTTCCTACATTTGAAAAAAAGGAAAATAAAGTTGGAATCTTCTTGGCTGATTTGAAAGTTTTTGTCTTTTGCCTTTCTTTTTCTAAGTCCACTGTAAATACCTGCAATTAGGTATTGATGAATGGAAGGTGGGGTTACCCCAGGAGTTTTGCTCCAATGAATGAAAAGATTTCAAGGTCTACTTCACTTTGTGCCACCAAAATCCAACAGAGCTGCTGCGGTCTTCATTTAAGATTAAAAAATCATGATTTTAAAAACTCTTTGAATTCACTTGGAAGTTAAAAAGTAATTGCACAATTTAAATGGTTTTATATGACTCCAAGAAGCTGGATCCCTATTAAACCCTATTAATTAGATGCTAAGGGATACTTGTGAATATTATTTACAAAGTTGTTACTGATACTCTTTCCATTCTTCTGGAGGACATATCAGCAATATCTCTACTGGTCTCTGGTGTTATCTGATAGTATTTTTATGTTCTATAATTTGCGGCAATTGGGTACTTGATAATTATATGCTCAGGGCTTTCTAATTTCCAACCATTGGCTAACTTCCTGTGGTAGTGCTACACAGTGTCAAAAAGGAGCTGAAGTTCCCGGCCTCCTGAAGTAGCTTAGAGGACGGAACTGGTGAATCAGAGTAGGGCTGTGGCTTTATCAAGGAGGCTACAGAGTGAAAGGACCTCTAGGGTCCTCAGAAGTAGCCATAGACTCAAACAGTAGGTGTCGGCATTCATATTTGGCAACCAGCTACTCCTTTGGACAACAGCTTTTGAGTTGGTTGGATAGTTTCCACAAAGAGACTATTGTAAACCATTAGAGGCTGGTGGAATGGGCTCTTGAAAGCAAGATGGACTATCAAAAATGAACAAAGTTTTAGTTTTTGCTCAGTGCAATTTGTGACCGTTAAATTGAGATCCTTCATGTTACTTTGATCTACAAACTATTTATCCACAGCACATAGTTAAGTGCAAGAAACATAAAATTCTGGGAGAAAATCCAATGTGGTGTCAGTACTCTCAATTCTAAGCTACTTATTGGAAAGAAATTGGGCATCTATAAGATACCTAATAATTTATAGTTATATGTGAATAGTCAATGTCTGTACACTTGGAAGAGATGTCATAGGAGATACTTAAGTGTGCTCTCATGGTCATCCTTCCCGATTCCTATTACTTTAATTCTTCAAGTTCCTTCCCTGCTTCTAATCTACCACTGACCCTCTCCATGATCCATTTTCATAATAGGAATCATTGATAACATACTGAAAATAAATCAAAATTAAAGTCTCCATTTCACCATTTACAACTGACATATTATTCCCCTAGCTCTCTGCTAAAACTTGATATTCTGCTAGGCAGGGTCCCATTACATCCCTGTCTCCGATGCAGCTGGAAATAACTTCCTGAATGTGTGAGTGCCCTGCTTGTGTTCAATGTTGTTTAGGTGATGCCTTCACAGAATGCCCAGCTGAGACTCAGATACTTAAAATCCATGGGGCTGTGATATTATATTTGGCACAGTACATAATTTCTATATTATTAGAAGTGTCATACTTGTGCCATCCCTCTGTGATGGGATCTTAATGAAAATGAAAATGGTTTCTTTACTTCAAAAAACAGAGGTAACATACTCAAATGAGCTTGAGACATTGAATCCTTAGGAGTGCCTGTGGATTTGCTTTCTATGTATGATACTTCCAGTGACGGCATCATAGTTAAGACACAATAGAGATTATTGCACTTTTACAAATGCACAAAGTCTTTAGGTGTTTTTCAAGGCATGCCCCTCCTGGGTCTGATTCTTATATTAGTTTTATTTTGATATTATTTCAGATGAAAAAATTTATTTTGCATGCCACCTGAAAGAACTCAAAAGGCATAAATATGTATTCACACAAATTGATAGGAACACCAGGTGACTTATGCCCTACTCATTTATTAATTTTTAACTATTCTCAACAAAAAGGGGACACTTTAACAGGTGGCAACAGAAAGGTTTTATTTTTATTTCTATTCTAGACCCCTAGTGTAGCCCCTTAGCAATAATGAATGGGCAATATGTTGAATGAAGGAATTTGTTGATGGATGAACAAAAGCAAGAATAAAATGTAAGAACTAGGTAAGAAACCTTGCCATGTCCAAACTGGAGATGGATACAAAGAGACCACAGGGCAGCAAAATACTTTAACAGCTCACTAAATATTTAAGAAATAAAGAACAGAGAATAAACTAAATATTAACTCATGAGGGTTAGAGAACATTTCTAATCACTAACAGGAAAATAAACGTTGATGTCTTCACAAAATGTGATTTGTTTTGCATAGACTTATTCTTAAGAGGAATTGATTGAAAATATTCAAAAATACTTTTGCATTGAAAGTTGTACTTTTAATGTACTAAAGAAAGCATGCTAACAGAGTTCCAGGGAGAAATTATAGATATAGATAATTTAATTGGGATTCAGTTAATTTAACTGAGAATCAGAAAATTTGTATTCCAGTCCTGGTTATATAACTCCAACTGTGTTTTCACCATTAGGCAAGTCACATGATCTTTTTGGAACTTAGATTTCTCAGGGATCTTTTGAATTATATCCCCTAAAAACCATGGAAGTTCTTTGAAAGAACTGTGGCAGTCAAAATTCCACTTTTATGTTTTACAAATTGAGCTCCCAGACAAAATTTTGTTGGAAAAAAAGGGATTCTGGCTAAAAATAAAAATCCTAAGTACACTGGCTGTGTGAACCTCAAGATTCTATTGATCTAGATACATATTTAGATAATATATTATTTATTTGAGAATCCTTTTGAGCCTTATCTTCAGAGTGATTTTCAAAATGTTGAAAAAGTGGTACGATGCTGGGAAAAGGCAGGAACCAAGTACAAGGTGGATGGATACTGGTTCTGGCCTAGTGACACCTTGGCTCTTCCAAAGGCATATAATTTCTCTTTCTAAGGGAATTCAGAATAGCTTTTACTGTTACTGTTGGGGTGCTGACTTGTTCAAGATGCAGCCCAAAGAAATGATAATGTGGTCGCCTGTTGAGATAGTATCTGCAATTGTACCATAGGTCTGTAGATAAGATTTAGCTTGGAGCAATGGCGGAAAAAACTATGCTGGTAGTCACAAAACCCTATAGAGTCAACTGTAGAAATAAGATGAAATATGTATGAGGGTCCTTTGGAAACCGTAAAATTCTGGCTTTTTATAAACAGTGTTATGTGAAGTGCATGCTTACCTGGTTGTTGCAGAAGCAGTAGATAGTCGCCACGAAGAATCCCTAAAAACAGAAGAAAAAATAGAGTTGAAGGTATTTTTGTGTACATTACATTGTTTAGTAATGATTGTAAATAAACTGCCTGGAGAGGAACGTTTCACTATTGCAAAAGCAAGTCAAGGCTCCATGAGGCCAAAAGGCAAGAAAAGGAATTACCTACCACTCACATTCAGTGCTGCTCTACAAGATATTCCATTAGAAATAAATGTATTTTCCCATTAGGGTCTTATTGTTTGGCCAAAGGACACCTCTAGTAAATCTGTTTACCATACTTCTCCTTTTAACATGGACATTTACAGCAGGACATGAAAATTGCAGTGCATTTGACCAAAAAATGAGATTTTATAGCAGCGGTTCTCAAACTGTGGGTCGCGACCCACAGGAACTGTATCAAAGGGCTACGGGATTAGGAAGGTTGAGAACCACTGTCTTATAGAGTTGGGCAGAGAAATATTTTACAAACACAAGTGTTTATAATATTTAAGATCACAGCTTTAGATTTAGATCGACTTCTGAATAAGTGTAGTGGATGAATAAATACACTGTTGCCTTCCTTACCTGGAAGTGGATCAGAGAATGCATGAGGTAATCGTATATCTTCCCAAGCACCTTGTTGGAAGGCCTCCAGGGAAAGACCACAAATTGGATTCCCAGCAGGGGCACCAGGATCAAGGTAGCCTTCACAGCCTTCAGGTACAGGTACGATTCTGCCTCATGGGTCTCCCTCATTTTGGTCACCAGCACCCGGACGATGTTCAGCAGGAAGAAGAAGTTGATCTGCAAAGAGATGATGTTATGAGCAAATCATTCAGCTGAGTACCATTGAATGCTACCCACAGCTCTCCATTCTTGTTTATCCAGTGTGGGGAACAGAGATCACCTACACAGAACAGGAGAGTCTGCCTCAGAGGTGCTGTGATTTGCTCAGCTTTCCTGGGGCTCTAACCATCAGCATAACCAAAGGACCTTTCCAGACCTGTATTCATATTCTTTTTGTTTTTCCTAAATAGGAAAATATTTTCCCAGTTCATGTAAATACATTAGGTCCAACTCTCATGAAGGTATCTATTCTTCATTTTGACTTTATAACTTTTACAAAGGGGAGTGGAAAACACCACTTTTAGATCTTGCCTTCCTGTTTTTGTTAGCAAGATTTCCCCCTAGCCAGGACTACTTGACTGGAAAAGAAATGAGGATTAAAAAATTCATTTGTAAAGTTTATGTAAGGGAAACAAATAACATAGCTTTCTTTTAAAAACTAATACTTTAAAAAGAAAACATATTCATTGATGATTTACATTCAATAAAATGCAGACTTTAAGTGTATACATTTGAGGAGTTTAGACAAATATTTGCACCTGTGGACTATCCACTCCAAAGAAGATAAAGCACATTTCCATCACCTAGAAAGGTCCCTCCTGACCTTTTGTAATCAATACCGCTCTCCCCTCCCATCTCAAACAACCACTGCTTTCTACTACTATGGGCCAAGTCAGGGCTTTTAGTGTATCCATCACTTGAATAATGTGCATTGGTACCCACTGAGTACTTTTTGATGAGTTAGCATATCATAGATTATCTCTAAAATGTACCTGAAAAAATATTTAATCAAATTCCTTCATTATAAAAATGAAGAAACATTTTGAGGATACTTGAATTATCTAAGTTTTAGAGTTTATAGACAATAATGTTGGGAGATGGAACCCAGTCTACTGAATTCTAAGTAATTAAGAACAACAGTGTCTACACTAAGAATTTGACATTTGGCTGTGAGTCCACTATTTATTATTAATTCACTAACTGAGCTTGCCTTGGATAATTGAATTTCTGGACCTCAAGTTCACAGAACCAAAGATTTTAGAACTGTGGAGTATTGAAGAGGATTTAATAAATGCACAAAAATTTCTCAAAGACTTTAGGTGTTCCTAACACAAACTTCCCCTAAGCAGGAAGACGAAAGAATAAATGTGACATGACAAATTTATCTGCCTAACAATGATGTTAAGCATTATTTTTTCAGAAACATCAAATCGTCCATCTAGAACAGACATGGTACCAGCTAGAGACCATTTATACAATACCAAAAGGTAAAATTAAAATTGAAATATTTAATCCATTTTATATGGCTTGGTTCATAAAACATAAGATCAAGTATCTAGGGAAATTGAAAGGTACATCTAATTTTCTAATCTTATTTTGATATAAACATGATCTCTCCCATACCAATGGACACAATGGCAAAAGATCATCAAGTATAAATTTTAAAATATATAAGAAATCTACATCTTCTGGGTCACAAACTATTTTTGGCCATGAAGGTTAGTTTTGAAACCAAAATTATTTTTAGAAGTTAATTGATAACCTATTTTAAAATAGTTAGAATGATTTTTCTACCTGGAATAGAAAAACAAAAATAAGTGGACTGCCCCCAAAATTTCAAGAAAGAAAAGAAATCATTGGTAATGGAATCATCACGGTGTGTTGTAAAGGTTCAAGACGTACCTTAAGTGGGCCCCTGTAAGGGTAGTTAGTGATTATGCATGTCAGGCCCAGGGAAAAGGAAGAGGGATGACATTGTCTATGGTAAGTGGAATCTCATTTTCTTTACCAGGCAACACCTTATCATCATTCCTATAGCCCCTTGACTTTCACCTTTACCTAAGAGTATGTAGTTACAGAAGTTTTTTAAAAAAGCTACATTGCTGTTATAGTGCGTATGAAAGTAATCTCATGTGACTCCCCCATGTTATATAAATCAGTGGCCCTTTTTGGAAGCCTTTAAAGTCCAATTATTTTTCTTACTATTCAATATCATTAAATTAGATTCACTTTGAAGTTATTATACATAGGCCATATAGAATCAAAGATATAACACTCTTAATAATAGACTTAAAAGGCAATTCTTACCACCAACGCTGCCATCACAGGGCCATGGATTATGTAAAGCAAATGGGTGTCCACACTCAGCCAGCAGCTGAAAAAAAAAAAGGCGAGCACGTGAATACAAATGTATTGATTTTATTTATGAATCTGTTAAAAAAGACTGCCATAATACTTACTTGTCATTGAAGTACAGGGTCCGAGTAATGGCATGGATAATGGTTGGCAACAGTGGGAACCCTGCAGATGTGAAAAGTACAAGTTACACTTGGTCATAAGACGCAGCTACAGTCGCATCGCATGGAAAATGGCAGGATACTTGCAAAAATACTGGCAAATTCACTGTGTCTGTCAAGATATCCCCCTGGCATTTTACAGAAATAATCTTTGGTCAAGGCACTTGATAGTTTATGGAAGCAATAGTCTACTTTTAAAATCTTAGCTGATGTTCATATTATTTCTTCTAGCCTTTTGTTTTTCTGTTTATACCATGTGCATTGATCCTACTTCCTTGAATATGAGCACTTCAGAGACGCCAGTGTATTCCCTACTGTCTGTAAGTTCTGGCTTTAGAACCTTTATGAAGACAGCTCAGTAACTGCTTCCCTGGCTGAACTCAAAGTGCCGTAAAAAAAGAACTTTGAATTCATAAGTGGAACAATGGAGATAGTTACTGGCAATGCATCCCGCCAGGTTACATCTTTTTTAAAATCAATTTCATTCTATAAATGTAATCTAGAATAAAGCTGTGATTATCATTAAAAAAGATTCTCTTTTTGCTCCAGTGTACCTATAAACAATAGAATATTGTTAGATTTGATTGAGGCATCTGTAGAAAGAGGTTTTGTTATTACTATCAGATTAAGAAATGTGTCGCAGGAGAGAATGAAATCTACAGATTTTTACTTTCTGTGAATTAGATGCAAAAAGAGAAGGCCTCAAAATATTGAATTTTGACCCAAGAATAGCCTCAGCTTCTAAACCCATGAACCATATAATTCAATAGGACCAGCGATTTAATGTTTGGCTTCAAATAATTTTGACTTTGGCTATTTGCATAAAAACTGAGTGTATTTTTCACAGCAGTTCTAACGTAAAATTTCCCCACCTGAGTTCAGAAACAGAAACCCAGTCTCTGATTTATTCTGAAATACAGATTTTAGAATTAGAAAGAGAGGCATATGAAAATCTCAGTCTCATCTCACCCAGTGTTTTCTACTTTATATGGAGGAGCACACACCCCTTTCTTTAGCTAGACAGTTTGGTTTTGTATGCAGTTTGTTTTTTCTTTCCTCTTCTGGCCCCAGGCTTGAAGATCCTTCACAACACGTTCCTCCCATCGAAGATGGCAAGGGTGAGAGTAATCCTCTCTCTGTAGGATTCTGTTTTTAAGGGGATTAGATAAATTCTATTTGTTCAATGTAAAAGTCCATGGGTGGGGGGAGATTTTTCCTTCCTTTGATTTCTAACAAGGGGGAACCAGCAAGGTGAAGAATCAATTTGAAGAGTGTTGACAAATAAATGATCTTTCTGAGAACTAAACTTCAGTATTGGAAGTTGCTTCAGTTTGAGAAGAATCGACCACTAAGTGGTGCGGTGCAGACTTGGAAGGGAATGACCACTGCAAGAAGCGTTCCTTCCTTCTCCTCCGGTGAGTCTCGCCACCAGAGACCTGTTCACCCGGAGGGTAATGTTTATAAAGTCTCTCGAACTTCTACGAGATTGCTTTCAAATCCCTGTGTTGGTAACGGTATTTACAGCTGAGCTAAATTCTTGGACTTTACATTAGCCATAAATAAATTAGGATTTGGCCTTTTCTGGGTCAAATATTCTGCGGTTCAACTGTCAAGATTCTTTTCAAAGCATCTGGGTTATGCTTTTTTTTTTTTTTTTCTTTCCTGGCATTGTATAACTTAGAACCAATCATACTGTCTTAGCATGAAAAGAATTTCAAAAGGACAACAAAAATATTATTTAATAGGGATTTTTTTCTCTGTTCCATTAAATTCTGTAACGTTTCTGTGCAACTGTTTTTTCTTGAGACATTATTAGGTGGTGATTTTACTTGTCTTCCTCTCATCCTAAAACAATGCTTCCCTGAAGTTCTAAGAGGGCTGTTGCTTTCAAATATGTCATTGTACTCTCAGTTTTGTTCTCAGAGTTCAGATGTGGCACTGGGATTTCTTAATGGTAAGACGTTAGGGTGTGTATGTGGTGTGTGTGTGCGCGCATGTGTGCACACATGTCTAGGGATGGAGAAAGACAGACTGAGCTCTGGCATGCTAAAAAAATTCCATTTTAAAACAAATCTGTTAACAATCTGTCTTTCTAAAAGTCGATAGAAGTGCAAATCTCTCTAATGTTTTAATTTGTTTTTATTTGAGTGTGGTAAGAACACTTAACAGGAGATCTCTCTGACCTGATTTTTAAGTGTTTAATACATACCCCAGTGTCATAACTATAGGCACCACAGGTACAGCATATGTGTAGAATTTATTTATCTTGCATTCTTAGCAACTGATTAGCAAATCTACCTTCTGTGCTCAAGATTCTTCTTGGGTCCCTCTCATGAAGTTTTAAATATTCGCTGATGAAGGAAGCTTAAGTTACCATATAAATATTTCACTTATTATCATTGCCGTCTTTTTGATACAGCTGAACAGCTTGTTTCTTTTTTCCTGTGAATTGTTTATGTGTGTAAAGGTGATATCTTCATGGAGCCATCTACGATGATGCCAAAAAGTTTTATAATTAATTCTCAACACATCAGTATAGAAGAGCAGTATAAATTGTTCCTGCCAGGGTGCCTTCTTTTCTGCTGAATGTTGCAGGCAAGAATAAATTTATAGCTCCTTTTTTTCGTGAGAAATTTTCTGAGCGCACAAATAGATGTTTTTGATTAGTCAAAACTGGTGCAAGAAGCATGCCATTGATTTTATTTCAAAGGAAATAAGTAAAATAGATCTGATAGAAATAGAATATGTGGGGGGGGGCAAAATTTAGGATGGGGGGGCAAAATTTAGGATGGAGTGTTATTTGGGGGTTTTATATTAGAAGGCATTTAATCAGCCAGTAGCTGTATTCTATCATTCCTGGAAGGACCTGGGCGCCTAACTCTGTCCTCTGAAACCAAGACTGGAAGAAGAATGAAAACATGGTTCAAAATTCAGCTGGAGAAAATACATACCCCAGCCCAAGAGATAATACCACAGCAGGCGCTGCCCCTCGGTGAACACAGACACCACAATCAGAGTATGAAGATAGATCCCCTCGCAGAGCATCCAGAAATAGTTGCAGGACATCATGTATTGGTGGAAGAAATGCAGAATCTTGCAGCTCACCTGTCAGACAGGAGAGAAGACACTCAGGGGAAGACATGGGTAGAGATCAGGCAGTGAACAGACGGCAGATGTGAAAAGGAGCCCAAGTATCTGCAAGGCAGTTTCCCCCACGTGTCTGGATTTGATGAGTTATATCAGCATTCGGTGCCTTCATTATCAGATATTTCAGTAAAACACAAAATTTGCTGAGTGGTAATGTCGTTTTCAAGAAAGGATCCTGCAGTTTTCTTGATTAAGCACACTATTTAGATAAATGTATCTTTTCCGCTAAATGTGCCAGAGTTTTTATAATTATTTGATTAAAAATGGAATAGGAATGATATAACTGAGGTTTTCTTCAGTCTGGTAAGTCATTAACCTCAAAATTATGTAGACAATTGATGCTAAATATTGGATCAGTTTCCCATTATCTTTCAACCACCCATAAGAAAATCCCTCTGATCTGGATAATATAGGAATCTTGTGTGTCAATAAATGTGTTAAAAACCATTTACTGTTTTTCCATTTCACATGTACTCAGTACTAAACTGGAATTAATCGATCAACACTTATGTACACATATGGAAGTAAAACTCAACAAAAACCAAGCAGGTAGCAGGGAATAGGAGGAGATGGGTGAATTCACACCTAACAAGTACGATGCACACCGTCGGGGTGAAAGGCACACTGAAAACTTTGACTCAATCTGTACAAAAGCAAATTATGGAACCCAAAGCATGTACCCCCCATAATATTCTGAAATTAAAAAAATTAAAAAATTAAAACCATCTATGGGGAGAAAGAGTGCCTCCAAATGTAAACTGCTTTGGAATTTTTGTTGTTTGTTTAGGAAAAAACTAACTTCAGAATAGGTAGTCAATGTTTTGAAGTGTTAATTGTGCTGGGAGTAGAAGGGCTTCAGGATGAGAATTAGGAAGGAAATCAGAACTGCTCTGTGGAAGCAAGGGTGGCAACAGTGGACCATGGCCTATGTCTTACTTTCAAAGCACTGACGAGCCACCATTTTTGGCACCGCGTGCCCTACAGCCCTGTTACGAAGTGTGAAAGGGAGCTGAGGAATTGCATCTCACCTCCCAGAATGTGTTCTGTCATTTTCATGATGCCTGAAATGCCCTAGGATTTCACGTCTTTAGCTTATGGCCATTTTTCTAACTAAAACACCGCAGGGAGAAATCACACATTTAACCCTATCCTTCATATTAATAGAAACCTCAGAGTAGAAGAATTGAAAACAGTGAAGAGAAGGGATCACAGAAAATGCAGATTTGGAATATGGTTTAATAAACACTTATTAGCTTGTGCTGGAGACAAGCAGTAGGCTAGAGGATTCAAAATGGTCCAAGAGCCCCTAACAAAACAGTCCTTAAGAGGTTCACAAAAGGAGGGCCTAGGGAAGTATTGTCGAAAGCAAGCTTTCTCCACTGGAACACTTTGACCAGGGCCAAGCCCTTGCATGTATCACTCTCAGAGTTGACTTCATTCTCATGACACCTTTAATGTGACCAAAATTTTTAACTTTCACACACACAGACAAATACTTGGAATTTCTCTCTCTCTCATTGGTAAAACTGGAGTAGCAGGTTCAGTTTCTACACTAATTTCTTATAGTTAGATATTGTAACACACTAAGGAAAAATGTGTGTGATGTTTTAGTTTTGTTTTGCTTTAAAACAAATTCGGCGAAAGATTAACAATAACAGCCATGTATTTCTCAAAGGATCTATTCTGCCAGAGTTTGATTAAAAGGCATGCTTTATTTAACATCTTTTGATTTTTCAAAATGGTGGCTAAGTTTCATGTAGTAACTGTGCTAGCATTTTTGGGTTCAAGCTTGGGCTAGGTCCTAGGGTTGCAAAGATTAAGTTCAATGCCTGCAATTAAGGAAGTCGCCTTCTGGTGGGGAGACATATATAGAAAAAAATAAGTGCCACCATGCACTATGACTTCTAAAAAAGGTAATTTTTCTAGCCAACTTTAAGAATGTTAAAAAATTCTTTTCTTAGGTACATAGCAAATTCCGGAACCTAAGTCAGAAGAAAAGAAATGAATCAAACCAGTGGCGTTTGTGTTATTGACATTAAATAATCCACTCGTTTGTGTGATAATTAAGAATGAATGGATTAGCAGATTCTGCCAAGGTTGATCATATTAAGGAGCATCGCCAAACATTCTGCTCCTCTTCCAGCTTTTGCATTTTAAGTTGGCTGTAATACCAGCTAATTTATAATAAAAGAGGTGGTTGACTATCAATTGACTTTCAAATTCACATAGAGAATATTGAAGCAAAATGAAGAGCCTGCACAGAGCATCTTCTCCTGTCTCTTTAGATATTGAGGGACCAAATACGTAGGTGGGAAGACTTATGGCAAACAGTTAAAACATCATCCTTCGTTCAAAATATTGAAAAATTAACTTGAAATGGTCTAAAAAGTATTAACTCTGTAATAATTCGCACTGAATCAAAGCCATCAATTTTGTTTCTGCCAAGTCTTGTTTTAAAACAGAACTAAACTTCATTGTTCAGAGCAATCTCTAGTGATTAAGCATAATTATTTACATGTCCCTGAAGCTTCTAAGAAAGATTTTATCATCAGTTCACTTTTGTACAGAAAGAGGAGTGTGACGTTATGTTTATTGAGCAAGGAAAGAATCAAATCAATTTCTAAACATGTTACTAGAAGGAAAAGATTTTTAAAGACCCTGATAATAAAGAATTGTGGTCTAATTTGGTTCATTTTGCTAGGTTTTTAAAAAATTGAATTTGATTGAATACATTTTCAGTTTATACACTGAGTGAACATGTCATTTCTGTTAAATATGTGTCTACCTGATTTATCTTTATGTCTCTGCTTCCTCTTCCATCTTCACACTCAGGACTTAAACCCGATCATATTTATATATAGCAGGTGAGCAGCAGTTGCTTACTACATCGAAAGGAATATGGCTGTAGGTAGTGTTTATAGTATTGTTCCATGAAAATGTTTTAACTCCTAATTCAATATTATTGATCAAGTATCCAAACAAGAGCGTCTAATCTGTGGCAAATTAAATGCCAGGGTCCTTTTCACCTAACAGCACTATGGTTCTTGCAAATGTCTGCAAAGATCAGTGTATATTTATTTGAAGGGGTCAGGCTGCTGACATGGACAGCAAACTTACTGTGTCTCTAGGGGGCCGTCTGTGCACTGTGTCCCTAGGGGGCTGTCTTGAGTCTTTGAGCAGGGATTCTTTAGAAGGTGGCAGCCCCTAAAGTCAGCTACGCTCTAGCATGATCCCCTGTAGCCCTGGCAGAACAAGACTTTGCCTTTGTACTTCACACTGGGCATGTGTATGCACCACCAGCTGTCTGCAAAGATTGTCCTAGGGGCATGTGAATAATCAGTGACCATTTGCACAATTTTCTAGTGTTCTTTAGGCCGTTCTTTTCCGTCTCTCCTTTCGCTTTGCAACATAAAAGCACACTCCTCACCTGTAACAGATTTTACTATGGTTCATTACTCAAGTGTAAAACAGCTTCCAAGTGTCAAGCTCTTGAGAGGAAGGAAGTCTGATGGGAACAAAATAGATCAGTTTATGGATTTCATCAACTTTGGGACATTTTCAGCCTTTATTTCTTCAAAATTTTTTTCAGGCTCATTTTTTTTTTAACTGTCTTTCCTGGGATTCAAAATGTATATGCATTTTAGACTTCTAGATATCGTCTCATGAGTCCCCGAGACTGTTCATTTTTCCTCCCAGTATATTTTTCTCTGTTCTTCAGTTCCTATAAAGTTATCGTCAAGTTGACTCTTTTCTTTGTCATCTTGACCCTGTTATTGAGCTCGTCTTATATATATAAGCACATATATATATTTATTTATGTAAATAAATATATGCATATATATATTTAACTTCTGCTGCTCTGTTTTTAAGTTTTAGAATTTCCAGGTAGTTTTTTTTTTTTTTTTTTTTTACAAAAAGTTCTACTGCTTTTGGCTGAGCTTTTTCTCTTTTTTATTCATTCATTCACTTAAGCATAGTTATAAAAACTCCTTTAAAATATTTGGCCACTAATATTAATGTCTAGATCATCTCAGGGTCTCTTTCAATTGTGTTTTCTCTTAAAAATATGCCCTATTTCCTAATTTATTTTATGAATATGCCCTATTTCCTAATTTATTTTATGTCTGATTATTTTAGATTGAGTTCTGTATATTACAAATATTACTTTGTAAATCCTGGATTCTTTTAAAGTTTTCTGATTTTTGTTTGTTTTAGTAGGCACTTCATTTGACCTAATCCAGTGTGCAAATTCCCTGGGATAGTAGTGCCTTCAACCTTGGTTCAGTGATTTTTAGACTTAGCTGTGCTCACAGAGTCCCTTTCATACCTATGACCATGGAGTCAGCCAAAGCTGGCTTAAAAATTGTTTATCTATATCCAGAATAACCTTCTCCTCCCCTTCAGTTTACCTGTTTAGTTATAATGTTTATTTTAGAACACTTCCTGTTTTCATGATTTGCCATTTATTGTAATACCTTTCTGGTCTTGAGCTAATGTTCAAATAAGATATTTAAAAATATGTTTTCTGTAAACATAGTTAAATTTTGATAATACACTTGTTTTCACTTTGTAACGAGGGTTCACATTTTTCAATTATTTACACTGCATGGGAATTATCCAGAATTTTTCAAGGCCCTTGAAATGATTACATGTAAAACCCATAATCACTTTTTTCTCATAAAGAAGAGATGTAAAGCTTATTTATCAGCTGAATTTAATTACATGTGGAACTGAGATGGATGTTCTTCACTGAAGTACTATTTATGAAGCTGATTGGAACATTTTTCTACAATGGCCACCTTTACGTGAGGTATGTTCAAAAGTGTTTTTGTTTTCTTTCCTGTGCCTCTTATCATTTCAATGAAAAGAAAACAAGTTTTCAGCTGAATCAAATGTATGCAGAGTCCCTTCTCCTCACTCCGCCATCCTATAGTGCATTTCTCAGAAAAAGGAAAAAAAAATTACAGAGAAATATACTTAAAAACGACTGGAAAGGGTCCTGCTGCATAGGGTTGACTGTTAAGTCTCATCCTTTACCAGCCTGTCCTTACACAGGAGAAAAAGTTCTGATTTCAAAATCGTTTCAAAGTATAATTTTTGGAGAAGTGTTTTCAAATTAGTTTGTATTTCATATGAAAAGAACCTACAAGTGTTTCCATTCTTTGAGACATAACTGGCAGTGTGTGTTTCCCATTCATTATAAACATCGTTGAATCCAGTTTTTGACAAATAGGAGCTACTAGATCTGATGGGGTGGGAGATGTTAAGAAGACTTTTCTTTCCCTTACTTAGTTATTTGAAATTGTAAATTATGTCTTGAAATATGTCATGGAGAATGAGATGCCTGAGTATTTTTTGGTTTGTAATCAAAGAAAGGTGAATTATGTCATATTTCATAGAGTCAAATCCTCTTCGTTTGTCATCTTTTTGTTGCTTTCCTATACTCCTAAAACAATACCACTTTTACAAAGTTTCCAAACGACTTAGCAAAAAAAGAAAATCTTATTCATTATCGCCATTTCCTTCCTCTTCTAAGTGGTCTCTTATCATTCATTCTAGAGGCTACTTAAAACAAGGAACTCAGTGTTTCCAGCAGAGAAAGATGCCCAGAAAATAACCCAAAGTATGGTCAAAATTTAGTGTGCATAAGAATTTCTCTACAAAGATGTCCATTGTACTTGATGGATGAAATTTCGGAGGGTAATTTTGATTATATGAAGATTTTATTCTTATATGTTAATATGAATACCCAACACCTCTACATGATACAACTCCACGATATTGCTTCTCCCTTTAGACCTTTACTTTCAAGGAGAATAACTTATTAATTTTCAAGCAAACTTAATAGTCTTCACATTTTTTTCTGCATTAAGAATTTGATTATTCTATGCTTTCGGGAAAGCCATCTGTTTCAGTGAAAGCCACTGAAACTACATTCCAAATGTGGAGAGTGTATGGGGAGACACAAAAATTCTCTAGAATGCGATATATTTATTTCAAAGGTAACACAGATCAGATCATAGCTCAGACTAGGTTTTTCCTGCTTATAATATATGTGTTTTTCAGACCAGGACCAGACTACCTTGCTCCAGACAACATAGGGCGCCTTTTATTCCTTAATCATTTTTATTTCTAAATTATATTTGTAAGCACTCAAGTTCTCTTTATTGTTCTAGGGGGTAATTCTTGATTTTTTTTTCAGGGCAACTTGTCTTCAGAACTTTTGGGGGGATGTACAATAGTGCTATTCCGGAGAAATGTTTCAGGCTGTCTCAGTGCATTGTATGTATCAAGAACCACTGGGAAGGGCTAAAGAGATATCATTTACTTCAGAGTGAGTGTGAGTCTTTCTTTTGGGGAAAGAGTCAGGCCTCAGGGGGCACAGTCTCCTCTGAATAACTGGCTAGATTAGGACATGGCTGAAGCCCTAAAGTACATGGCTGAAGGGAGAAACAGGCTATTCTGTCAGAATATTTGTCCCTGAAACCATTCAGAAGTGGGAGATGGGAAGGCCAGTGATTGCTGAAAGTGTGGAAAAGGAAATGCTTGTGGGAGCGAGGTAGGTTAATAATGCCAAAGAGGCGTCAATAGGCAGGCCAGAGATAGTTAATGAAAGCCAAAGCGAAAAGGAATGTGATCTCCTAGTGGTTTTGTTGGTATCTGACAAAACTCTGGAACAATCACATCTTTGCTCATCTGTAAATGTTCTGGGGAGAGCTGGCCAACAACATGTAAGACACCTTGATAATGACCAGCCAGGATTGTGTCTACAGGTTGTTCTGCCTCTTGCATTTCAATGGTGCTTGTGTTACTTTGCCTCATATGTGTGCAAACTTTTGGGAAATGGAGGTGGGTCACATCTCCATTCTCTTCCTGGAGGTATTTGGGACTACAGTGGGCGATCCTGTGGAGACAAATTATTTTTGTATTCCTGCAAGGGAGAATGGATCAAATAAGACTTATATGCAATTAGCTTGGCATTTTTTCCAGACCTATCTCAAAGTGAGAAGGACATTTTGATATGTGGGAAAAACAGAAAGGACATGTGGGTTACTTTTTATTATCTCTCCCTATAGACGTCCTACAAGTTTGAAATGTCCTTTGCTGTACCCTCTGACATTAAAACTAGTGGGAGTGAGTGTGGCTTATTTATGAGGGTTTTTTTTTTTTTTGAGACAGAGCCTCAAGCTGTCACCCTGGGTAGAGTGCTGTGGCATCTCAGCTCACTGCAACCTCCAACTACTCCTGGGCTTAAGTGATTCTCTTGCCTCAGCCTCCCAAGTAGCTGGGACTACGGGCACCTGCCATAATGCCCAGCCTTTTTTATTTTTGGTTGTAGTTGTCATTGCTGTTTGGCAGGCCCAGGCTGGATTCAAACCCCGCCAGCTCCGGTGTATGTGGCTGGTGCCTTAGCCGCTTGAGCTACAGGCGCTGAGCCAGGAGTATGAGTTCTTAAAAGCAGTGATGACTTCCTCCAACTAGATCCAGGTCAAATGTAAATAATTGAAGAGGCTCTACCAGTGCTTCTAAAATTTTAGCGTGCATCAGAATGACTGGGGCAGCTTAGCGATTCTGATTCAGATGGTGAATCAGCAGCAGGGCCTGAGAGTCTGCATTCCTAAGAGCTCAGATGCTGCTGCTGCAAACCACACTTGGGATGGTTCAGGACAGAGAGTTTTCTAAGTACCTGCCACTTAGTTTGGTTACTTGGTGGCCTTCCATTGATGTTAATCCTAACAATCAAAAAACACGAGTTTCCCGGTCCAGTAAACTCACAATGCAATGAGAAACATGCTTTGATCCACATGAACTTGAAAACCTCGCAAAATAGAATTACAGACCGTTTTTCAAGATGCTAGTGCAGATGAAAAACTAAGGGGGCAAAAAAGCCCTCATCTCAGCTTGAAAACAGTCTTTAAAGCTAGCTGGAGGAAGGAGAAAAATCCTCCCGTTAGCAAGTCAGCATTAACTTTGCAGGAAAGGACAGTAGTCTTCCTCCAGAGGAATTTTAAGTTTGTAGTATTTTAACTAAACACCATGCGTGTCTTGCAATCCCGATAGGATTTCTGCTAATGTCTCAGAGAAAATGAGTTTCAATCTGTGGAACTGTGGGGTTGTGCCTGTGTGCGGGTAGAAAACAAAAGCGAAAACAAAAACAAACAGAGCAAAGCAGAACAAAACACAACAGCAGAGGAAAAACATAAGTCTCACCTGAGATAAATACATCGGAAGATGATCCGGATATTGGCAAAGGAAGCACTTTGGAAGTGTTAAGAAAACAATGCCAGAGCAAGCAGTAGATTGGGGTACGCACAATTCCAACTGAGTTTTAAGAAAAACTTGTTAGGAATGTGGCAAAGGAATAAAAGTTAAGCACTTATTATTCTCAGCGGTCTTTTTCTACATGGTATGGCAAGGGCATTCAATCACTCACTCGGATTCTCAAGTCATGATGAATTTCATTTTAGAAAGTTGTGTTCTATTTTCAGACCCCTTTGGTCATTTGTGATTTACAAACCTCTAAATATGCGTGCTCTGCGTTTACACTTAGTCATTTTTAGATTTAAGCAGTGTTTTATAGATGCTCTCAGTTTGCACATCTCTGCTCTGGCACACAGCAATGGACAAGGTGCCTCAATTGGAGACGGACAAGTGCTAAGGCCTAATGGTAACGCTAACAGCTGGAATACAATGGCAGGTAACGTTCGAGAGTTGTTATGTGCCAGATGTTGGTTTTTTTGGATTTTAGCTATATTGGTTTTTCACGAACAACTCATCAGGAAAGGTACTATCGTTATCTCCATTTTACACACCAGGAAAGTGAGGCGCAGTGAGGTTAAGTAACTTGCTCAAGATTTCATATTCATTTTTGAGCAGAAAAGTGAGGATTTGAGATCCTCTAGTTGGGCAAGATCTAGGCTGTAGGACTTGGAGCGATCCATTTAAGAACAGCACATGTGAGATGAAGGGTGAACTGTCACACCCTAAACAAGCACCCAAGACTTTTAGCATCTCCACTGGAAGCTCTTTGAGAATGAGACAAGTCTATAACAAGTTCTGCCCCAAACTCACGCCAGCCTTCTGGAACCCAGGAAAGCTAGCTGCAAAGGTTGAGCTGAAGACTTGCCAGGTCACAGGATACCACGTCTCAGTTACTGATTTCGTGTTTAGAGGCTCCACCCAGATCAGCCAGATGAGAGAAACTGGGAGTTGGGCTGATGTTTCTATCCAGTTAAGGACTACATTTTCCTTTAAATCCCCACGGGAAAGTTATCAACTATAAATAATAACTGTAAAAAGGAATAAAGAAATCCACTATACTTCTCTGCACCATAGGAACTTAGTTAAAAGATCATTTACTGGTTTTGACACGTAAGTAAAGTGAAGTGGGGTACATGACAGGGTAGAAGGCCTCATTCCGTTATTACATCTTGGCGTTACTCTCTCTGCATCACTCCTCCAACCCATAGTACACTTTCAATTAGCAATAATCGTGCCTCGATAAACCTCATTGGCTACGATACTGCCACTGCGCTAAGCTCATAGTACACTTTCGTCCTTAATCTATTTTTTCTATAGGCTGCTGAAAGAGATAATTCCAGTATAGTTTTCTCAGTCACTGAGCCCTCATCTCAAACACTCTGCTGTCTGTTTGTTGCCTCGCATTTCTATGTTTTTCCTTGCACCAGCCTCCTGGGCTGGGCAGGAGTCCTGCTTCCCCCGGGCTTTGTCACCCCTGCTGCCTCAGTTCTGAGCACATTCCAAGCTGATCTTCTCGTGCCTACCCAGGGGGAAGCTCTGACAGCCCGGTGGCTTGATTGTCCTGAACAAATGAAGGTGAGGAGAAATTCGTGTTGTTTTCCGGAACTTGGGACTCATTTGACTTTACTTACATAAGAAGCTATAGAAAATGGGATTTGATTGTTTCAGCTTTTGAGGTGCAAAGCGCCCAGGTTCCCAGGAAAAACTAATCTCCCGGTATTGTCCCTCTCAGACCCAGATAAGAAGTTTAGAGAGAAATTGACTTCTGAAAGATGACAAGTATCCTGCCAGCCTGCTTTAGATGCAGCAAGAACAATGCTTTTAATTCTGCCTCCTGAGTCTCTACATGAAGATCATGAAATGAGCAGATAGAACAAAAAAAAAATAAAATAAAATTTTAGATATTATGGAAATGAAATGCTCAAATGACACGGATGACAATGGGCAATTTTCACATCACTCAATAAACTGAGGATGTATTCAGCCCTTATTTATGCCATGAGTTATTCTGAGTTTAACTTTTAAAAAAAATGAATGTGGAGGAATGAAATTCCCACCCTTGGCTATACAGGTTAGAATATGACTAACCAGAAACTACCCCAGGAAGATGGAAAAGTGACCACAAACCCCGGGGGTTCTCTACTGAAGGGTGAGGATGCTATGTTTTTCCCCCCCCTTAACAAAAGACTCTTATAGAAAGAGTGCAGTAACATTTGGGATGAGGCAGCCTTCTTCTTTAAGAAATAACTTTTTATGTTTAATATACTCCCATGAGCACTGGGAAGGAAATCTTTTTGCCTCTTACCTGCTGATTCAGTGACCTAAGAAATGGGTCAAAATGAAAAAAAAAACTAGCCACACCTCTGTCTTTAGTTTGCTTAAGAAAAAAACCTGTGTTTAAAAATTATGCATTTCTTTTTTTATTAAAGAAAACATATGCCCAAATCACCAATAGATGAAAGGCTGATGGATATGCTGTTCTTTAATTTATAATTGTGGTTATCCCTTACATGTTAGCTGCAATTTCAATAAATATTTATAGATTGACAATGTTCGATAACTTCTTTTTTTCTAAAAATTTCTGATGTTTTTCTTTGTCTCTTCTTTCTTGTATCTATTTTTCTTGCCTAGAAACTACCTTAATCTAGTGTTTCCTGGGATATCAGGTTTTTGTTTTTGTTTTTGTTTTTGTTTTTTTTGTAGTGTTTGTCCAGGGCTGGGTTTGAACCCACCACCTCCGGCATATGGGGCCGGCGCTTACTCCTTTGAGCCACAGGCACCGCCCTGAGATGTCAGTTTTTCAATAAAAATTCAGTATTTCAAATAACCCATCTAAAATAACCATAAATATATGATTCTGTGTGTGACTAATTGGTGCTGATGGCACATTTCTCAGCCTTTGGATACTATTTTGCCAGTCTTTTTCGAAGTGGAGAACTCTGCCTTTTGGAAAGATGGAGCTTAAAAACAGAAGTTAAACCTTTCTTAGTTCTGTTTATTCCTTCTGTATTTAAGTGTATTACAACAGGGGAACTTTCTTCTTTCTTAATACCCAAATTTAAAGTTTCAGCTATGATCCACGTTAATGATCTTTTGAATGGAAAAAGGCACTCAAGAAATTGGGCTTCCGTGAATACATTTATGACAGAATATGCACTTTCAAGGTGAGACACAATAGAAATTTAGCCACGTGTGTCTCTCTCGGTGACAGTACATAGCATTTACAAGGATGAATAACGTCTAAGACATGTTTACTTGAGAGTTCTTTCCTGCCCTTTCTTGAACTAATTTTTCTTTCTTAGAAAGAGCAGCCCAATGTTGTTGTATTTGGAGGATTAAATAAGAGATTTAAAAAATACTTCACTAGAAAACAATAACTAAGTTCAAATAAAGAAAATACTAAAACAACCCCCCCACCCCTAGTTTCTTACACTTCTGGGTGAAGTGTCTGCTTCACAATTTACAAACACGAATTACTTTCTGTCATTTTAGTTATTTGGTTTGAATCTATACAGCTTACATGTATTTGGTGAGAGGCATGTGTTTCCAGACATCTGAAGTTGTGAAAGTGGCCACACTGAGTTCTAACATTATGACATCGCCTTGTTTACCTCTGTAAGTGGCTTGTTATTCATGGCTTGTTTTATTTTGTCTAACCTCAGAGAAAAGAAAGCTCCTCTGACAGGCACACAGAGAAAAGTATTCTGATGTTTTTGCTTTTTGTTTCCATGAAAACTAAAAAACACAAAACCTCACACTTTGAAATAGGTAAAAATTGACTAGACCCCATATGTGATTGGAAGACCCAGGAAGCTGTTTCCAGGGGAGGCTGGGCTCATTGCTGGGGACTAAGAAGAAAATGTTGTAAATAGATACTTTTCCATGACAGTATGAATTCAGTTCAGCCTGAGGACTAGAATTTGAATTTTGAGTTGTCAATAAATACTTCATTGATTGGGTGAGAGTTTATCTTTCAAGTTTTTTATAGTTTTTCCCTAGGAAGTTATTCTCATATAGCTAAAAACATCTAGTCTGTTAGGTAAAAAAAATATCGATTTGAAGAACTAGGTGCTAGTCATGGTGTAAAGATAAGCTTCCTTCCTTATTTTCAAACTTACATTAAGAATGCCCAATGTGTGTGGCAGAATCAGCCTCACTACTCCACACCTAGAAGAAAGCTTCCTGTTAATTTCTTTGGGCCTCTGAAGCTCACATTCACATCCTCCCAGGAAATCAGGTGCATCATGGCAGAGCCATGTCCCTGGACAACTGCTGACAGCATTTATTTCAGGTTTCTAGGCAATAGTGGAGCTGCAAAGCAGATCTGGCCCGACTTGGTGGTGGCTGGGGGCAGCCTGTTTGCTGGGGCTGGCAGTGTCTGGGCATGTCCACCTCCCATGAAAGTGGAAACATACAGCGGTGATAATGAATGAGATTGTTAAGAGCAATGAATAGACTAACAGATTTGTTGGAAAAGCCCAAGTACGGGGACCTAGGGAGTTAGCCACAAGGCAAGGAGTGACAGCAACCCTTGTGAGCAATCACTGGCAGTATTATGCTCTTGGGAGCTTTTAAAAGCTTTAGGCTTCCTTGGGACTCCAGGACAACCCCTTGGAAGTAAGCAGGGTGTTTTTGTTATTCTCATTGGATGGGCAAGGTTAAATGGCTTCTATAATTCAGTAGCAAACTCAGAAAAAGCCTGAATTTAGGCTATTTCAGGAAGATAACAGATTTAGCAAGATCTCGACAATAGATGAGAAGCCCTCTTTATACTACCAGCTGGGGGGCTGGGGCAGAAGACCCCCCAGAGAGAGATGAGAAAGAGTCTATTCAAGAATTCACAATACTTCATAACTTGACTGAGTGTGCTCCAAGGTCAATGTGACTGCTTATTAAAAAAAGAGAAGTGCCCTTTCCAAGCCTGCTCCCTACACACTGTTTTTTTTCAGGATTTCTACCTTTAATGGGTGGTGGAAAGCCAACAATTTGACTATTCTTTTTGACTATCATGTGCAGAGAGATGCTTTGTTAATTGCTTTTCCATCTATTTTAAACTCAGTGGGGGGTCAGCTTCTCTAATTGGGAATGTCCAATTTTGGACAGTTGTTTCTTTGGAATGACTGAGCCTGTTTCTTTAAGAACACATTTGCCTAAGTAAATGAAGACACTCAAGAATACAAAGCGGTTAAGAAGAGCGAGTGGCTCCTGTGTTTGAATCTCATCTCTAAGTATTTACAGTGTGAATGAATGACACTTGCCTTCACTGAGCCTCAGTTTCCTCAGCTTTAAAAATGGAGATAATAGCCACCTTTCACTGGGATATTGAGGGAATTAAATTAAACGAGATTAATTTTATTTAAATCAGCTGACATTAAAAATAAAATTCATCAAACTAAACCCATTTGGTCACATTATTTTGCAGGTGAGTAAGACAGGACTTTGTCTTCAGTAATAGATGCCACGGTTTTAAAAAAATGGATCACAGTGCTTTTCTGGATATATTCAGGCTGCAAAAATTATTAACACCGTGGACCCATTAGGAGCCAAATTAAGCTGCTTTCCCATGCCATGCCACTGTCATGCAGGATGCATGCTGTGGGCAGATTTCACGCATTTTTGTTATTGGGTTGGCAGAACCGTCAAATGCCAGTTTTGAAAGATGAGGCTATCTACAGATGCTTGCATAACGCAGTCAAGCAGAGAAACAAATGAAAATCTCCCTTGGCCATTCGCTGTGAGCGAGACAGCTTCTGTCTGTGATTCCAGATGCACTTTCTGCCATGCTCCCAGTGCCCTGGGTCCACAGAATAGATGTGAACATCTCCATCAGGGTTTCCTTGCCCTCTGGTTTCCAGTTGAGCTCAGTTAATGGGGACCATAGGCAGAGTTTAGGAGATGAGAGTGAGGGAGGGAGAGATATTTATTTCCCTACTTCTTTTTGTGTGATTGCTGCACGCTAGCTGTGTCCCAAGGTAGAAGTCCTGAGTTTCTGAAGGTCAGTCTTCACCATACCACCTTTCTCTCTCTTTAGGTTCCTACATCTTCTTTCCACTTGTTCATTCAGGCCTAGGGTGTTGATAGTCCCCATTCTTACAAGCCCCAGTGTATTGGCCATACATTTATACTGGGATGAGACGTATAGATTCAATCAATTTAGCAGAACAACAGTGATCAAATATTGATGATTTTATATTTGATCTAATAAATAATTGCATTGTTAAACTGCTTTGAATCATCTTATTAAAGTACAGTCCACTAATGAATGGGCAAAATGCTTGTTAAAATTAAGGAAGGCAGGTTTGAAAAGGAGATGGCAGGGAAATACTTAGGGAAAAATAACGATTGATAGAAACTGTGATTATAAATTATTTAAACACTGGGTTGATACATAAAACTCCTGTAAGGGGTTACTTGGTATCAAAGCACCAAAGGGAACTGATTTTTGAAAAATCAATCAGATAGGTTTGGACACCCAGTCAACAAATCTGGGGTTGCTAATCTCTCACAGGTTTATTACTAGAGATACAGCACGGGGTGCAATGAGAAAACCACATTCTGAGGGTGAGGAGACCCGATTTGAGTCCTTGTTCTCCTCTCCATCCAGGTACCTAATTCCATCTGTAAACTGAGGAGTAAGAAATAAATAAGCTCCAACGTCCCCTTCGGTTCTGATTTTTGTTAATTTGTAATAGTAATAGTAATATTGGGGCCGATATCAGTGAAGCAGGAAAGCCTTCGAGGGCTTCTCCTCTGCCCTCCTTTGCCAGCTTGTTTGCTTCACCCAGAAGTTGGCCAGTGATTTTGAAAGCTGGCAGCACAGAGGCATGTTCTTCAGCTCCACCTGATACCTACTGAAACTCTGGCATCGTGTGGACAAGTAGCTATCTCATATTTACACAATTTCCCCAGCTGATTTTCAAGTATGGTCCGTGTTGGAAACCACTGTGAAAAATACTGTCTTGGAAATAATGAGAGAAGGTTGAAGGTAGTGTGAGTTATTCTGAACAAATCTCAGGGCAATTCTGGTAGAATAAATCCAGAAAGGTTCTTAGTAAGAGAGCTAAATGATTTCAGCTCTTCCATTCTCTATACTATGCAAATAAAAGTAGGACACTCATTGCATTTGCTTGAGTGCATGTGGGCATGAGTTTCACGGATGTCCTGTTGTTCTCATCTCCCCCCAATTTTGCATTCCCTCATTTCAGTAGAAACTTTGTTCAAAACATGGGGATGGAGAACATGAGAATATTTATATGGCTCATTAGTGCATAGCTGCTTGTAGCTGAGATGACTGGGCCAAACCTAGCCTGATACCAGAATGATGAGGGGATCATTATCTGGGCACAGCTGTAACCATGAGTGGCACACTAGGGTCACTGGGGAGCACTGCCTGAGTGCCCCTGGTATTGTCTACATCTTAAGACATGCACAGTATATTTGCCATAGATGTTAATAAATTATTGATTAGTCATAAAAAGTCATGATGTGTTGTATGATTCTTAAGATTTGATTATTTCAAGGCCTATACACAGTATATAACAATTATTTCCAAGAACTACACAGGAATGATATGCCTGCTTACTGCAAAACTCAGCTATGGGATTAAATATGATTATACATCTAAACAGCTGCTTAAGTCATTAACTGCTTAATTAGTTAGCTACTTAAATAGTAACACTACATTTATAGGTACTATATCCTTCAAAATAAGAGTAAAAAATCAAACCATGCTGTGCTTACCGGGTCCCTGCGCACAAGATCTCCATCGGGCACAACTTCAACCAGGTGGACAATGATAATCATAGAATTTAGAATGTAAGTCAGAAACATATGCTTGTGCAGAGTTACCCTTTGGCAGCCAAGACTCCTGGAAAAAAAAAATAACACGAAGCATTAACTACTGCCAAAATGTTGAAATACATTTGGAAAAAAAAAAACTTTGGTCATCATTTTCCATGTTTGTTTGTTTTTAGTAACAGAAACCTACAGAACTAAGTGAGGCTAGTTCTGTCTTTCAGACTGATTATGACTTTCCTGCCTGATTTTTCAAAACAGCTTTAAAAACAGTTTTCTTGTCATGGCAGCTCACAGTTTTTGGTCCTCAGGGTAACTTTACATGATAACCGAAAGCGTGAGTGATAAAATCATTTTACATTATAATGAATGCTATAGAATTAATTACGAGAAGGGCTCTCAGAAGAGAGCCATTAGGGTTTGGAATGTGCTTCTAATGAAAAGTCTCCCGTTCATTGTTGCATCCTGGCAGAAAATATGTGGCCAGCAGGGTCACAGAGTGCGAAGTCAGCATCAAGGCCGCCGGTGGCAAGGTATTGAATCTATGTCCTTGAACCGTTACATACACATCCCATCATTATTCTTCCATTATTTTGTTAACGTCTTCTTAGATCTCATATTTCAACTGGAATTATCATTGCGGTTCTTCTCCACACCCTCCTGATGGTGGAGCTCAGACACAGGGAAACAGTTCTAACTAGGCTCAAATGAGCTCTCGCCAGGAGGCAAGTCGTGGTTTGCCTCTAATGAGACCTATTCCAGGGCTGCTGTTTCTTAGCATAGTCGTATCCTACCTTTTGGGGACTAAGACAGCTATTGGGGTTTTTATTCCTTTCTCCTTCACTTCATAAACTTGTACACATACGATGATGTGAGGGTTCACATGTACATAAATGTTAGTTTGAATGTTCTATCAATTTTTTTTTTTTTTTTTTTTTGATGCAAGGGCGAAAGCCTACATCGTGACTCTCATAAAACTGGAATGATTATTCTGGACAAACGAAAATCTTGTATTTACTAGGTTTGATCTAGTAAAAAAAAACCTAGTATAATGTCACTCTCCTTGCAAAAGCTTAAAACGGGCAGTTAATCATGCCAACAACTGTCTCATCACAATAAAAGTTCCTAAGAAAATCTTCCTGGAATAAGGTTAGAATCCAGGAACTCTGCAAAGGAAATTTTGAGGAAAGATGAAATATGAAAATGGTCTGGGTTTGCTGATAATACTTTCCGATATTTCCAACTCAAAGAAAAATGAGTTGTCAATTATCTGTATTAAAAAGCCAATTTCGGTATAAGGTTGAGGGCATCTGTTGGGGCACATTTTGATTGTCCTAGCTACATTTTTCAAATTTTCAGGAAATATAAACATGAGTAAATAGTAAATAATGTTTTTTAAATTTCCACTTGTTGAGCAAGGGTAAAATGCAGCATTTCTATCCAGGAGGCAGTCTCTGCTTAAGATGGGGTTCAGAGAAGAGCTCTCCCCGACACAAACACACATACTTCTATGGACTACTTTATTTAGCAGTATAAAAATCCGGTAAATAAAATAAACATAATTGATTTATAATATCACTAAAGTAGATTTCAAGTTTGTTTGAATTAAAGATAAAAATTCTTGTAATACATTCCCACGTATACTGCATAAACCCTTCCTCTTTTCCACTGCTGCAGTTAGCACGTTGAAGCTGTGACCTGCCGCCCTCCATGCATTGATAATAGCTTTTCATAATTCTTCCCACTGAGGGGTAAATTTCGGTGGTGTCATTACAGGATTTAGCCAGGCTTAGACCAACAATAATTGGCATTATCCAGAATTAAGAAGTATGAGTGACTGTATCATATGGTGCCATTATTCTCATGCTTGGTTTTCTTTCGATTGGTAGAGTTCAATAATCCACTGATGTACAACATTAGCTTCAAAGACTTCATTAATTTCATTCTCCTGTGTAAACAAAATCGCTCTGAGTAAAATATACTTTCTCCATCTCCAGTTTGCTCTCTGCACCTTGTATCCCTGCCTTATTTTTCTTCTGAACACTCATCACTTATTTTATGACCTGTTATTTTCTGCATTTTTCCCACTAAAATGGAAGTGCTAAAGGAATTTATTTTATGCACCTAGAACAGTGCCTGACACGATAGGGTTTACTACTCATTTTGAATTTAAAAATACATATGTATGAAAAAATTCCTTCTTTGAGATGTGATTGCTACGAAGTTTTACGTCAAAGAATTACAGTAAATGCTAGATGATTTCATAGCACATGCTTTGCATCATATTAATCATGTACCAAATTCTTAAGCTAGGTATTAACTAACGAATTGAACGTTACCCTCTTTGCAACACTGGCTAAGATACATAGGAGGTCTGACAGTTAAGTTTTTGAACTCATCTTAGGAAAAGTGCGACATACATCATTGCTGAATATCGCTATGGTTATCTTTGAAATACTCCCTGGGGAAGCTATGCACCAACCCCAGCCCAGGACCTACTCCACGCTCCAAAGCAACTTTGGAACTCTTTCTGGAATGGCCATCACGGCTATCATCACATGAGGTCTGACAAGTTAAGTTTGTGAACTTGCCACCATGCGCTTACATTGGCAGCACTGTACAAATAACTTGGTAAGAGTTTGTAACCTTGGTATATGAGTGTCTCACAGCCGTGTTTGTGTCAATGTGTGTTGGTGTTTTACTGAGTGGTGTCCATTATTACTGTTGGGTGTTTCTGTGCGCCATATGATGACAGCTCTGCTAACATTCCAGAAAAAGAGTTCTAAAATTGATTTGAAGAGTGACTAGGTGCTGGTGCCAGTGCAGAGCTTCCCCAGGGGAGTACTTGGAAGGTGACCGTAGTGATATTCAGCAATGCGGGGTCGTGTAGCACTTTTTCTATGATGAGTTCAAAAACCTAACTGTCAGACCTGTATGTGTGGGTATATATATAAAAACGTGTATACATTTCTCACTGGGAACATAGGAAAAATGGTGGTTTAAAACTAGATAAACTGTAGGCTCCAAAGGAGAAATATGACTAGTATATGAGTTTCTGTCATCGTGAAAATTTCAATATAATTTTGGTTTATTGAGTTTTAAAAATTTTATTACACCCACTTGATGACATTTACAGTCCTTTTCTTGAAATGAGTTAAAGGTACTTGAAATTTATCAAAATCCATTCAATAATGCAACACCATATTACTGTGTACTCACTATGAATCAGCCCTTCTGGTAAAGGCTAGGAATATATTGATGGACAAATAGTTTCTGCCTCTAGGGACTTTATATACTACATAATTGTTTATTTACTCTTATTGTAATAACTATAATGGAACCTAACATAAAAGGATTAACTGAATTTAACATAAAAATTATCATTATAAATATCCTGCTGCTTAAATGAATATGAGAGAAGCTGACAATATTTCTCTGTCAGATTTGAAATGTCTTAGATAGAAATTCTTAAACCCGAGATTAGCTGTACTTTATTTTCTTGGTTAAAGACAAGACATTTTGACGGACAGAATATTGCTTGTTATTTGACTGATGGGAAACCATAAGTACTATAGATTCTTTGATAGTGGGAGGACAAGACAACATAATCTACTTCTGTCTTGGCCTAACCAAGACGTCATTCAAACACGAGGAAGAGATAATAATTTCCTTGAGTATGAATCTCAAGAAGTCATCTCTCAAGCTAAAACAAAAAGTCATTTCATTTGGGAACTAGTTGTTGTAGAAGGCATTTGATATTTACTTTGAGTTTTGGAGATTATGTAAATCAGTCAATATCACAGGATAAGAAAAAAGGAGTATTCCCTCCTCTAAGGTAGTGTAGTTATAGTCATATTCAAAACAAACAAGAAAAATAGCATATGATGACACAAGTGAAAGTTATTATGAATGTACTGGCGGTTGGGATAATATAAGTTAGGAATCATTTTTGTAATTGGTACCAGTCCAAGCCATATCTTCCAGTGCACCTTTAAATTTTCATTTACCTAGGAGTCATACACTGTTCATGACAGACATATGAACTGAGGTGAAGAGATGAAATGATGTGAAAGTGGTTGCATTAAAACGTCTAGAAAAATTCAGACACATTATATATCTTTCCTATTTGACAGGGGACTTTAATGCCTTTGAATTTAGCACAAAATCCTCATCTGTAAGAGTTTCTCTTTCAATCAAAAGTCTTGCTTATTTCCTATTATTATTGTTCTATAGATGGACAGAATGCTATGGTGTGACCAACAGTTACCTGTGGTGTCTGTTACATCAGGGGTGGGTTGGGAGATTATAAATTAATTCAGATTATATATAAATTAGCGTTGTTTTTTTCTCAGATTTAAGTTACAGTTTGGTGGGTTCTTAGTGTTGAGAGATACAGTAGAAACGCCATAGTTGACCACCTCCCCACATTGACCACTTCTTTAAGTTCTATGACCTAATTGTCATAGACCAGACATGTGTCACATGTCCTTATCAGGACAGCAGGCCTAGTTCCTCAGGTTGCCCACTTCCGGGGTTGACCAGTTTGTTATGTCCCTTGAGGGGTCAACTTGCAGAGGTTCTACTATAGAAGGACAAAGTCAGGTTCTCTTAGATAATTGCCACGCATTCTCTCAAGGGTTTGATCAGAACTGTTTTGCTTTGGGACTAACTGGAATGGAACAGTATTTTATTTTGCACACTTGCTGCACTTTTGCGTAACAATCTTCAGTGATTTACCCTGGATAGGACAGCTGAAAGAACATTCTTATTTTCTTGATGATTTGGCTCCCACATCTCATCATTTATTTAAGGGACTGAAGGAATAAGGAACTGCCCCTTTGACACTTTTTAACCTTTAAGGGCCTGACTACAATTAGTTGCATGATTATATATTTGAGGGATTTATTTCTGTTAATTATTCTTTATGATTATATTTTTAAAACTCAAAAAAATAGACTTTTAGTGACAGACTTCTTAATCAACGTTGTATGAGAGCCATGATGTTGTATTTAATCACCATGATATGAAAGTGCAATTGGACAATGAATAAATATTCCAAGATTAATCATGTAACATGATCACTCTGCTGTATTCTGGCTATTATAAGTGAAAGTACTCTTCTAATTCTAGTAGTTAATATCTCCTGTCTTGTTGCTTTGCTTATCAGTCTTTTTTTCCTGTTAAACAGTTTATGAAGGGTTTTTTTTTCTGTTTACTTATGCTATCATTTGCTATACTGTTTTAAAAATTTGCTATTCACTTATATTGCTTATTCAGTACAAGAATCTCAACTAAGATATAGACAAAGAAAAAGTGATCAAGGAAAAAATAATCCTAGATGTATTTTTGCAGGTGATTATTTTCCCCTTGGTTTTTCTTTAACACAGCCACGGCAATAGTTTAACAAAAATCAAATTAAGATTCTATTATTCTGTTTTTAAAATTTATTTTTTATTGGGTTAAAGTACACATTTAAAATTTACCATCTTTATCATTGTTATGTGCGTAGTTCAGTGGTAATAAATACATTTGTATTACTTTTTCCCTTAATTCTATATATGAACCACTATCTATTTAATTATGTACAACATCCTTTAAGTGTGGAGGATTATTTGTCATCTGAGCCTACAAAAGAACTTTTCTTTCTTATTTATCTAATACCACCATCAATATTGCTAATACCAATAATAACTATGATGATGGCAATAATAATGGTATCAAATGTCTGCCTAATTTATCGCAGTTTCTAATATGTTTACTGAACTGTGGTGCATCTATAAAGAATACACACATGGCTTACTCTTAAATAATAATAATAATAATTGTAGTAGTCGTAGTAACGATTTTCTGAAGTATATTTGGGAGTATACTCTGGGAATCCAGTTTAGGTCTATCTATGTCTGAATGATTTATTTTCACTAACATCTGCCGTGATGAAGGCATATACAGGATGGCCATAAAGTTTTAAACTGCACACAAACTTTATGGCCACCTTGTATAATAGTTTCTAATTTAAATATACAATTATCTATATTCATCTAAAGATGATAAGGGACTTTAAAATATTCAAGTTGTTTCTTGTAAATTTTCTAATATTTTGTTTTCTGGTCTAGTTGTGCATCACAAACCCTAAAGACAAGCAATGTTTAAATTAGGTTTTTCAGAGACATCCTCTGATGCATTGTTTATTTCTTATTTTTACACATGTTAACAAGTCTTCAAAATTTATTATTTCAGCCACATCGTGGTGAATAGAGTACTAAGATATTTCCTAATCAATCGCGTTCTTCCTAACAAAACAGAAAATCCAAACTGTAGGATGAAGACAGTAGAAAAGCGTAAGTGGCTGGAGATACCATGCCAGAGCATAGAAGTTGGTCAGAAGTCTCATGAAAGAACAATGGAGTAAGTACCTCAGACCTCCAACTTAAAGAAATGACACCAATTTTAGGAACCTTCTCGTGTACAATAGAAGTCATTCCTGAAAATATCAAATTAATATTTTAAGTGCTCCATTACTATCAAATGAATGTCTACATCAGCCTATTTTGCCATAGATAGAGCAGTCAAGCGTAGAGACACAGCCTCAGCATCTTAGAAGATAATTGCAGTTAATTAACATTGCTTGGTTTGTAAGGGCAAAGGATGGACACTGCCCAGTGGGCCATCTTCTTCCAGAGATTCTCCTTAATTTTGGTTGAGTGAGTCAAGGCCAGGAGAAACATTCAGGACTTACTTTCCTTCTCTGGCCAACCACTATCATGCCTTCACTCATTTCTTTCCTCTTCTAGCAAAATCCATTTGTGATTTAGCTCCTAATTAGGCAGGGTGCATCTAGACTTGTGGCTATGGCCTCCAAATATTAGAGTGGGGATAAAAGCAGGTCAATACTTGACGGAGAGCTATCCATGATAGAAGATTTATTACACTATCAGTATACTTATGGGCTCACAGGACTGTCCTGTTTTGAGAAGGCGGCATATTTGCTTTGAAAATGATGTAAATCCATCTTGTTCTCCTCAAAGATAGGATTAGAAAGCATAGGTTAACTCATGGCATTTTTTGTGCTACTTTATGACTCCTAACTTGTATGTCTTTTGTAACCTGTAGAATTTCTACCTTCACTTTTGCAGAATTTGCCATTTATTTCAGTCACTTAAAGGAGAAAGGGAAAAGCAGATGTTGTAAATGTACTTACCTGAAAAGCACAAAAATCCCCAGGGAAATCACCAAGGTGAAAATCGACACAGAATGACCCACAATAGCCAAGTAGTACAGAGCATACGCATTCTGGAACAAAGGAGAAGTTAAACAAATGAATAAATATTTAGAAGAGGGAAAATAGTTTACATTTCTAAATATAAGTGTAAATCAACAATTTTTTTCCAGTTTTAAAAAATCTACTAAAATTATAAAAAATATTTCAGAGAGTGAAATTATTTTCACCTTTACTCATATTATTTTATGAAAATAAGTTGACCTATTGACTTATTTCCAAAGAATAAAGATTCCTTGAGATGAAAAGAATAGCATTCAAAAACATGATTCAGAAGTAATTTTAAATGTGTTAAAAATTATCATCTCTAGCCCAGTAGGCAATCCAGGAGGGTTTTTTAACAAGTTGGGTCTTTTTACAGACAGTGGATATGTCTACCTTGAAGAACTGGCACAATAGTAATCTATTTTCTCACTGTCCTGACGTTCAGCAGTAGGAATATGCAGAGGTAGCAGAGAGTGTGGCAGTAGGTTTCTGGGCCTTTGTTTAACCCAGGATTAAAACTGTATCATTAGTATTTAGTTGGTTGAAGAAGCCCAAACCTTTCTCCTTGATAGACATTTGTTAATTTTTCCCCCACAACCTCAGTTGGTTTGATTTCTTCTCTCATGGTATTCTGTTACTTGACTCACAAGAATATCTTCCTCTATAAAATGTATAAATCATAACATCTTCTTCCTAACCATCATATCTTTCCTTTTTTTTTTAATGAAATAATTTGCCTGTATAGAAAGGAGAGACTGATCCAATCATCCATCTCTATCTTCTCTTTCCTTTCTTTCGATCACTGCCTCCGTTCCTTTCTCTCTCTTTGCCTCTCTTTCTCTCTCATGCTATTTTAACTCTAGCTTTTGGAATTTAGTATTACTTAGTCAATTTTGTCATTTGCAATTGAAGTAGATTTGAATCTGTCGGGATAGGGATTTTATTTTCAGTTGCTGTTTTTTCTTAATGAAGCATAATTTGCGTATTATTTTGAAGTAGAATTTTTGTCTCTTGACTTCTGGTCTAAGTCCTATACTTTCTTGGGTCTTGGTACAAATGGAAATGTAGCGTGGAAAAGTTGAAAGTTGAATTATTTCTGTAAGTTCTTTGACTTCCGAGGATGATAAATGCGCCATTTATGTATCCTTGAACATTTTAGGTCTTGTCAATTGCCTTATGAAGCGTCTGGGATTGAAGCACTAATTCTGCTAAAATGCTTTCAAATTGGGCAAAGCCTGTTGTTTGGCTGCACACACAATATTGCTGTCCTGAAAGAAACAGTCTCTTTCTAGGCCTTAGAATTTTGAAATGAACTAATCAGCCTTTCTTAAATTATGCCTGTTGTACCATATGACCAGGCTTGACGTACTGTTTGGCATTTTCTTTGTTGATATCTCTCCTAACAGCACTTTTTTTCTTTATGGGTCATGATAATAAAGATGAAATGGGTGCTTTATAACTAGAGTTGATAAAATCCTCAGAGAGCTTTCCTGGGTGGGAGCCAGGAATTAAAAAAAAAAAAAAGACACTCACCTCCTGTCATTTTCCTAGGACTTTATATTCTGGCTATTTTTCTAACTTTACCACTAGACAAAATCAGGAGTGGCATCTTCTAAATGTTCTTCCTTCTAAATAGTTCAGTATATGGAATACTTTTGCTACTTAAAATACCATATTTAATTCATCCATTGCCCCACCCTCTGTTCGTATTTTTTCTTTAATCTTTGAACACTTTGTTGTGAACAACATTTCATACAATTTAATTCTTATTCTTTCAGTTGCTTTCAGTGTATTTCTTTTCTGGAAAACTATTTCTTCTTCTGAAATAGAGTTGTCTAAATGTGCAACAGTTCATAATTTAGTTGCAATCCCTGTGTCATTCTCAAGGCTGAGAAGTTCTGTTTTTTTTTTTTTTAAATAAATTCTATGTTCTTTTTTCTCTTTTCCAATTTTTTGGACCATTTTATTTGGAAATTTTTGGAGAAAGTTACTATAGTAGGTGCCTAGAGAAGAGCATTTCTCTTGAAGTTTTTTATTTCCTTCTGAGATGTGACCAGAGTGTGTGAGGGGGCCAAACATGGCATCACTGAGAATTGCCTATTTGGACTTGCACAGTTACAGTAATGTAGTTAGCATTGGTATCTATTTGTTCTGTGACATCATAATCAACACTCAGGATATTCCTTTCTCACTTAAGGAATTTAAATATGAAATTAAATATTAAAATGACACCATTTACTTATATTTATTAAGTAGATAAGCTCTCTACTAGGGTAGACATGCATGTGACTCTCAGGGTTCACTAAGCAATTTGTAAAGAGGTATTAGCTTTGGTCCCCTGAGCCCTGCTTATGGTGAGGTGTCCTTCGACTCAACTAGTTTTTAAGTTAGCTATTCACTTTGTTTGTTTTGTTGTTATTTGCTTTGTTTCTAATACAAGGAAAGTGTTCTATACTACTAAAGCTTCTGAAGAAAGCTTTGATGTGCTTTGAACATCCAACTTAGTAATTATTTAGTATACTGGCTTATCTTGGAAGGAAATAATAGGTTTATGTTGCAGTTAGCAGGGTTGCTCAGAAATGTCCTCTACAGCTGAGTGTTGACCAACTGTTTCTCCCAGTTCTGTGGGGTGATCTTTCAGATTTCTGATGTGTTGGAAGAAGAGAGAGTAACTTTTTTTTGCACACACCCCCTTAACTTAAAAAAGAGTTTCTAAGCAGAGATCACATTAAAAAAACTAACAGCTAGTAAGATGCAATTACTAATGACTAACCTCTAAATATAATCTAAACAGCCATCTTTGTATCAGTGGGCTGAGAAGCCCTGCTATGGCTTCCTCTAATGCCTGATAGTAAAACTAAGGTCATAGTCAACACAGAGAAGGCAACAATTGGATTGTGTGACTTGTAGAAAAATTTGTAATTTTGTAGCTCCTCTAGGAAAATAGAGAAGCTAAAGATTCCCTTGAAGGGCTTCCCAGTTTCTGGAATCCCATGGTTGGCTCTATGGGCACTCTTTCCTCTGCCATAAATGGCCCAATTCCATGTGCGCAAGGAATGCCCACTGACCCTGAGTGCCAACCAAGAACTGAAATGTTTATTTTTCTAAAGCCATCCACTTCATATAGTTCCTAGAATATATGGGCCATTGTCTGATTTCTTTCCATAAAATATGTTGGTTTCTCTGTAGCAGATATGTGGTAGTTATGCATCTATTTCCACGTACAAACAATGATGTTCTTCCTCCATACTGAAAAGCAAAATAGAACCTACCTGCAGTTTCTCAGAAGTGAAAGCGTTGCACAGAGTGTAGTTGGACCAGGTTCGGTTGTTCTCAGGATGTCTAAACCAAAAACCTTTCTCATCACACCATTTTGTAACCTTTTCTGTTAGTGAAACACAGGAATTTTATTAATACCTTAAAATCTCAAGAAGAAAAAATAATAAATTTAAGGCTTACAAGCCATTCCCCATGTTAATGACTTTATCAAAACTGAATGTGACTATAAATCCTGTCTACAAACAGGAAGCAGACAGTAAGAAGGGAAATGAAGGTTGAAAAGCTGCTGGGATTGAGCCAGGATTTAAATCCAAAAACTTGGGTTTGTATCAGACCCCACAGTGCTACCTACGCTCAACCTCACATTTTTTAAACAGACATTAAACTATGGATTATCGAGGAACACTGTGAGAGAACAACATGACCATACCTTTCTTCATTTACATGCAATATTTTCATATCAGGTTGACTGTATAACATTGTAGCTTTTGTGGATTAAGTGGGAAAATGTTCCCAATTTCAAATGTTTAAATTCAAGAGAACAAAGAAGTCCAATGCTAAGAGATCTATCAAGGAGTCATTTTTCTGTTTTATTTTGTTTTTCTTCCAAAAAAGATTTCACTTGATCATCTCTCATCATCACACAGAAAATACATTAAGGTTCACAGCTTTAGCCTTTACTATACTCCTTTAAATATCTCTTAGGTGCTAGCGAAATTGCTGACTCAGCTGGATGGGAATAGTAAAGTTCTGCACCTTTGGTAAGGGGCCAGACTCCTTTAACATTAATTTCAACCCGTTGAGGTGGGTATCATTCTTCTCATTTTACATGTAAGGAAACTGAGGCTCAGAGAAGTTAAAGAAATTTCACTTCCACAGATAGCAAGCTAGGCATCAAGTATAGCTATACTTGAGCCCAACGCTATTGCAGGGCTAGGAAGCACTATATTGAACCTCTTACTCCCATGGAAATGTGCTTAGTGGTCAGAGGAAAATGCAACAGCCAAACCCTTAGTGTTAAGACATGGGTGCAGGTGAAAAAATAAGATAAAGGGCATGGCACCTTGAAGTTGGCTTTGGCATTGAAATAAAAGAAAATGCTGGATTGGCCAACCTTCTTTTTGGGATAGATGCTTAGCAAAGTGGAGAAAAAGCCTAGCATCTCACCGTCCCTCTCACCAGCAGCTCAATGATTCTGGGCTTGCTTACTGAGTTTAAGAGATCTGTTTACACACAAAGTTTTCTGTAGGAAAAGAATTGAGTCTCGAGGAACAACCTGCCCAAGTGCCTGCTTTGTGGTTCCCAGTGGTTTCCATCATGCTTATTTTTTAAAATTATTTTTTGCGCGATGGTCAGTGCTAATACTGAGCCTTGGTGTTCTTTTAAATTTTAAATGTTTTTGGCAGTGCCCATGTATCTGTATAAAGTAACATCCCAAACTTGATAGAAATAATAAGTTCCCATAAGAATGACTTAGAATCTCTTTGGTGAAATTTCCACTGAAATATAACAACTATGATAATGAAAATAAAACATTTGATAACTTCCTATGTACCAGATCCTGCATCAAGTGCTCTCTTTTAAAAATAAATGATAAAAATTTTCTTTCTTTTATTTTGCTTACCCATCAATTGGATATGTACCTGAGCTTTAGGGTAAAGCACATGGGTTTGAGAAAAGCAAATTTGACAATCGCAATAATATATATCAAGGAGGGAGATGAGTAAAAAGCAGTCAGAAAGGTGAGATGATATTTATCAAGATATTGGCTCCAGCAGGTGGAACACATTTTAAAACCAGACTATTGTTAGCAAACAACTGAAAATGATTTTTCATTAGAATTTAAATTCACTTTATTATGATACTGGTCTGTAATATTTTAATTTGGTACTGGGACTTCAGAAGGTAACATTCCATAAATGTTCGAGGTTAAATATAATTTGTTCCACTGATCTAAGGAATTATAAATAATGTGTTGGCTACAAGGTAGTTTTACATTCTAACTTCCTAATTGGGCAAGCTAGTAGAAGAAAAACTTATACTGCATTAAATAAAATAGAGATAATGAGTAAGTAAACATTAAAATGAATGCAATTGCCAAATTTAATCTGAGTTATTCATGTATTCTCTCGTTCTCCAAAGCACTTTGCTATGGGTTCATTGTCTCGGAGATCAAAGTGCAAAGATTGGTGTAATATGAAAAGACATTCTACCCGGATATCAGGAGTACTCATCTAATGTGATCTTTGATAATTTCTAGGGAAAACATTTGTGTTGACAAAGACAAAGAGTTGTACTTATGGATAACCCTTTTGTATATAGCTATTTTCTTTTTCATACAGCACAAGGATGTAGATATTAGAATCATGTGCCAATGTTTGGAGGACACTGCCATTGTTTAAAAAAAATACTAAAACAACTTATGATTAAAAAATACTTAGTAGAAATATCACTGGGAGTTGATAATATTGGAAATAACTTTCTATCACTGTTAGTCAATCCGTGAAGAACTAGGGCAAAAATCCTTTTATCTTTGTCGGTTTTTAACTGATGTTCATTTTTCGTTGTATGACTGAAACACATGATTTAAACTGCAAGTTACATATTTGATTGTATACTTACTTCCACAGTGCTTCTGGTCATTTAAAGTGGATGAACAAAGTTTCAAGCAAAAGACTTTTTTACTAACCTGTTAGAAGCATTGCTGCTTTACATAAATCTGTTACGAAGTTAAATAGAAAAATTTGAAACTAAATTTGCTGAGAGCGCCACTTGACAAAACCTATTTCGAGTTTCACTATTGAACACAAAACGATGTCTGAAAAGGGTTAGCACTATCGGCACAGAAAAATGGATGCTGAAAATTTGTCAATGAGTTTGCTAATGCTCTTAGTTGATGACGACCATACCAAGCATACTTGGGATTTAAAAAACAGAAAGTGGTTTATAATGGCAACATTTCATCTTTGTTAGATTGTCAGAGAACCATTTTGTAAAAATCAAAATGAATATATTTTGGTTTTAACGACCCTGTGTAGCCATGTATGGGGACGCACGCTGTATGCAGAAGAGAGGTGTTCATTCTGAAGAAGCTATTTCATTTAACAGATAATGGTAGAGGAAATACTACCATTTTTTGGTTTGTTTTAATTAAAGTCTGGATGTAGACATTTCTTGATAACTGTTGCAGCTATCAAGAATTTGTCCTTCTTCACCAGGCAAATCTTTTAATATTCGAAAAAAGGATTATATTTACTCTGAGTACTGCCTTTCCAAGCCAAACACTCCCGGTGACTTGCTCCACACACCTTGTCGTCCCCTCACAGCCTGGAGACTTTCTGCATGTGCTTTAAAATTGACATTTCTCTATAAAGTACACTTGGTATGGACTGACCCCCCAAAATACAGCATGCTTCTCTCACTTTGGATTCACATGGAGGAATTTTTACAGAGTTTCAGGCCTTAACCCTAGAGATTCAAGTTCTATTGATCTGGAGAGGGGTCAAACATCAGCATGTTTTAAAAGCTCACCAATTCCAAAGAGTTATCAAGAAAATCACTACCTTAACCTGTGTTTGGACTACCCTGGCCCTGTGCCATTAACTTTAATAATTTGACTCCAAGTGCAGGGCTATAAATTCTCCCTCGTTAAATTTTGTTTTTTACACTCTAGCATTTTCCTTCCCACCGTCAGCCTCTTTTGAATCCCAATGAAGTTCTGCATTCTTCCACTATGGGTCTCTTTTTCACCAAGCACCTTTCCCAAATGAAAACTTTTGGCATTTCATTAATGAGTTTTGTGCACCATGAAGATGTAGCTTTAGGTCAGTAATAAAATCCTAAGTAATTTAAGTCTGACAAATATAGATATTTTTAAGATGTGCTTTTAAAGTGGATTTATTTCCCAGCTGAGAGGGTTCTATCTAAAAATCAGGCTGAAAAGATGGATCAATGCCTGAAAATCTGTTTTGCTGATCAAATCTTTGTGTTTTAGTCAATATTTATAGCCGCTTTGGCAAGAGCTCACTGCTGCTTTGGAAGTGGCCTCGTAGCCTCAATTGCAGAGCAGCTCTTCATGCCAATCAAGTTACCTCTAATGTATTTGTCAAATCAAGATTAATGAAGCATCATTTATTGGGAAGAGTCAATCAAGGCCTAAAGGATTAGCATCATGTGGCATTTAGTTACAGTTTCCAGGAATGTAGGTTTGAGTTAAGGCTGTACACAAACCCCTTTCTTTATTTACATCCCCACTTTGTCATCAAAATATGACTTTCCAGAAGTGACACAACATTCACAAATACCAATGCGCACAAATGACCAGTTCAAAAATAAGGATAACTTGAAGTATCTGTACAATTGCACAACATTTCAATTAAGGAAATGTTTCAGAATGTGCTAAAATGTGGAGTATAATTAAGTGGATACATTTTGTATCTGATTTTCTTTCTAGAACCATCAAAACGCTAGAAGCTTCATAGCAAAAACATAAAATGAAAACAAATACCCTACCTGTTGGATCAAAGTCCGGAAAATAATCAGGGCACAGCTGATAGGACATCACTCCAGCCGGGGTGTCATCCCAGCACAGCCATCCGTCCCAGGTGCGGTTGCAGTATGGACCTGGCCATTTAGAGAGAAATTAATTTTAAAGCCATGTGGATGAACTGAAGGAGAAGATTGATCTTCGATGTAGTTGAACCTATTAGTCCAGTCATGATCATCCACATTTCAAATGAGCCAAAGTCATTTATTTTGAAAATAAAGTTTCAAATAGCCTTCACATATCTGTGGTCTGATTATCTCAATGGATGACAGGCAGGGTTCTGGCCTTTGTACAAGGTTTTTGATAATTGAGCTTATCAAAAAGCAAGGAGTCCAAAGACTGTTTACCATTTATTTATTTATAATGAGAACATAAATCTCATCATAGAGAGAACATATCTCAGATTGGGTGTTAATCAAATGAGTTTTGAGGCATGTCAAGTTTTTACTTTCTGAAATTTTATCTTTCTTTAAAATATCCAACCAGGAAGTCAGATTTCTATTAGTAGGCTTTGTGGTTCTTATAAGAAATGTGAAAATTTCCACAATTATCAGCATAAGGA
Organism: Otolemur garnettii; assembly: GCF_000181295.1. NCBI lineage: Eukaryota > Metazoa > Chordata > Mammalia > Primates > Galagidae > Otolemur > Otolemur garnettii. The sequence continues at coordinate 21,089,382 of NW_003852400.1, forward strand.
TGTGAAGAGCAGTTATAGGGTAGAGTATAGAGTAGAAAAGCCTTACTTGAACAAAATCCATGACACTGATTAATTTTTTAAAATCTTGAGATAAATTTTAAGAATGAGTATATTCTCAAAGAATCAATTTCGCCAAGTTTATCAGCTTGTGGCACCTAACCAATCTTTTCTTTAAGTTATTTATTTATGTGGAAACAATGAAATCTCCAGGAATTGATAAGAGAGAACTAAATTTTCTGTGGGGGAATTTGCCTTTGGCAGTATGGTCCTCCTAACTAAATGTTCTATTTGGTAGTTCAGGTGTAAAGTAGACAATTAAGATATAATCAAAAGTTGACAAAAATTGTGGAATTCTGAGTGGTATTGAATAGTGCACAGATAATTGTGTAACTCTTATTCTGGAAATTTCCACTTGGATGTGAATGTTGAAAATAACAGCAGCAGCAGGGGCAATAGTAACCAAATAAAGGTATTACCTCTACCGACACCAGTGGAATCCACATTTGTGTTTGAAAACATACACAGCATATGCTTGGAATCTTTTTTTTCAAAAGCTTTCCGTTGACATATTTTTCAGAAATGGTACTGAGGAATGCTTGTGAAGGTTTTTGCAATTTCACCTTTGGTTAAAAGATTGCCTTCAAAAACCTGTATTGGCTTTAGAACATATCATTCTAATAACCATTAACTTTCAAAGGGGTGAACTTGGATACTTCACCCCTTAATCCAAAGGTTATGCAATTATTCCAAATTCTTGTTAGATATGCACTTGCAGCGAGTTAATGAAAAACAGTGCTATTACTATAGAATTACACTTTGTTGCTGACTAAAATAATGCCGTTTTGATCATGTTAGGTATTCATCAACATTGGCTTCAAGGGTTCTCTTGCTGTTTTCAAAAATTAAATCTGCCCTAAAACATGAAGATTTACTTCTATAAAGTTTTTCAAAAGAATGAGTCTCAGGCTTTGAAGGAAATTCTCAATTTTCTTTTAAAGTAATGACCAGAAGTTCAACATCCTAATAGTATAGTCTAAGAAACTGCACTCACTTGGGTCTTTGAAAATATCAGTTTTGTGTTTTTATTTTCTCATTCGTTTCAGAGAAATCTGGTCAAGAGTTGCAACTCAGGCCTGTCTAGTTCTTGAGAAACACTGAAACTACTGCAGATAGAAGAATAATGTGGATCAACTACAAATTAAAACTTTATTTGAAAGCAAAGCATGTGTTGAAGCAGCATATTTAACCATTTTTTTTTAACCTACCAATAGGCTTGTCATAGGAAGCATAACATTGTATAAGCTCTCATTGAATTTTTTTTTCCAAATGTTTTAGGGGACAGGGAAGAGAATTTAAATGAAAGTTGCTAAGATTGGCCATCATATCCCTCCATTTGGTTTCCTCTGGGCCCCCTGCAGCTGATAGAATATGCCTAGCCTTGAAAATATTGGGGCAGCAACATAAAGCATTCTAGAAAAGATAATAGATAAACAAAGTCTGTAGAGAAGATATCCTTTTCTAATTCTCCTGGCAACTGGGGTAGAAAGGAAGAAGGAACGGCATTGGTTTGCCAGCCGATTGTCAGTGAGGGGAAGATAGTGCCTAATTAATCCAAGCAAGACAGGGTTTTGACAGGTTCCACCTCAGGCAGATTCTCTGCCCACCGTTTTCTAACTCCCTTTTCTGTCATTTTCCTCTCCCCTCCTTCACTTAGTCCTGCATTGTTCCAGCCTGTCAGGTGTGAATACTGAGTTATTGCAGGAATTTTGTCATGAGGGCAGATGTTAGTCAAACAGCAGTCAGATGAACTTGAGCAAAGAAATTAATGCATATTCACTGTATAAAATATACAAACATGGATGCCATGGTGTGAAAACTGCTGGCATAGTAAATCAAAATTACTCAACACGTATTGACTCATGAAAGAAAATAAGTATTTAATGATGTTTCAAACGTATGTTCATTGTTAGCGGTTCTCGACCTGGGGGTCGTGACCTCTTTTTAACAATGAAAATACACTGTGGCATTAGGAAGGTTGAGAACCACTGATCTCTCTCCTTCTCTTTACCTTTTTCTTGGTATGGAGCCAACTGCTGCATTCGCTCATAGCATCTGTACTGGGCATCCATCAGCTTCTTCCGTCCCACGGCGTACAGATACGGCTCAGGCTCTTCTGTTGGCTCGGTCTCATTCGAAGTGGAGGGAAGAACCGGGGTTGGGTGCTGCATTAAGAAAAAAAAAACAACCCAGTTACTTATGGAGAGTAGGGATGGGTGAGCACATAAATAAATCAAAATGTTAGAAAATATTTATTTTTCCTTCTATAAGCAATACTTATTCATGGTCCCCAGGAAATTTTTTTTTTTTTTGCTTTATAGCTAAAAAGTGTGTTTATATTTCACTTGCAAAGTCGACCTACACATATATATTTTTATTAGTTTTCATTCACTATTGAAAATGGATAGCAGCCACACACATTCACACACCTCCTTAACAGCTAGTATTGTTTTAATTTTATGAACGTGGTCAAGTTCAGAAGCAAACAAAGTAAATAATTCGATTTCCAAAAAATATCAATTTTGCCCTACTCCTAAAAATCATAAATTATGTTATGAAAAAACTACAACATTTCTCTTTGTTTATCGAATTCTTTCAGCTACATTTTGTTTGTGCTGGGATTGGATACAGCACCAGAAATTTGCCCCGTTTATTCCATAGAACAAATTAAATATGTTTTCTGCCTCTGATAATTGACCTTAATCTCTTTAAATTGGCTTTGTTAACAGATGACATATACAGGCAATTAATTTTCGCTGATGAAAATCAATGTAATTCTTACATATTTCTCTCTGCACATTTATATATTTAGATACAGGTTGACCTTAGTGTAGTTTCAGCTAAGCACCATCACTCTCACAGGTCTCTGTTTATCCAAGTTGATGTGTGTGTGTGTCTGTGTTTGTGTGTGAAGAGATCACTGGCTGTCACACTGTCTTTTCTAACGTGTATTTATATACACTTTAATTTCTTTTGTGGCTATGACCAGTGTTTTTAGTGGTGCTCATTTCTGTTTTTTTTAAAATATCTGCTTTGCATAAAGATTTTTTTTCTCGTTGTTTTTTGGAGAAGACCTACCAACTGAAGCCTGCATGGACTGTCCTTCTTCTTCAGTTAGGAATATAGCTTGATTGCTCTCTACCACACCAGCTGAAACAGTTTCATCTGGCCTATTCCGGTCTGCATAATTATCAGTGGTCCCAAGTGTATTGATGACAGGAGTGGTGTGGGCCTCTTCTGGGTGTCCCAGTCTCTAAACAAAACTCATCCCCTTTAAGGTGACGTGCACACCTCAGCTGATCAGGGTGCGTTCTCACCATTTCCAAGCGCATGTCACTGTGTATGTCCTAGGTGATAGCACATCACTGGATGTTGAGATGTATAGCACAGAATACATGAAAATTCAGAGCTTGCAGAGCGCATGGAGCAAATGCAGTAAGACACCAGGGAAAATGTGAATTGGACTTTGAGTAAATATAGTGTTTGAAGAGGGAAAGGAATGCACACAAGTCTGGAAGTTGGAAATGGCCAGCATGAGACAGTGTGAGGAAACTGTCCTGTCTGAGGGAAACACATTCAAGGTAATAAATGGGGTCACAAAGCGTCAGGTAACACAGAGCTTTGAGAACCAAAGTGCAACCTGCCAAAGTAAAATAAATCTGAGACTTCTTTGGTCACTTTGAGCAGGTTAGAAACCTTTCTAGGTCTACGTTTAAATGAGAATAGTACTAGTTATAGTAATAATAATTAATAATAACAATAATAATATCTATCCTATATGGATGTTGTGAGAGCAAACAAGAAAACAAATGAAAGTGTGAAAGACTCAATATACCTTAGCTAATATTACTAAAACATGATAATAAAATAAGTATATTTTGTAGATTTTTGGTCAGTGAAGGCTGTGAAAGGAGAATTTTAGTAAAATACACAGGGCAGATATCAGAGGTCCACAACTGTAATCTGTGGACCCTACATAACTGAAAAAAAGTGGTAGTTCCCTGAAAAGGGAAGGTTTTGGAAAACAAGAACATTGAAAGGGGAAAGAAGACAAGTTCTCTTTGTGGATTTCTTTTGGAGACTCCAGTAAGACATCGGAGTAGAAATTGCTTGCAAAGAGGGTGTGTATTTATCACCATCACAACATTCCTGTTATAAGTATAAGTGGACATCTGTTGTAAATAAAGCTGATATTACTCTTTAAATATTGAGGTTATTTCTAATTGTAATGCCTCCTGAATTTATGATGAAGAGAAATTAATGAACCCACAGAAGTGATTAAAAATGTGCAAATCCTTTACCAATGTAGCTGAACACAATTTTGTTGACGTGCAACTCTTTCCCACTTGTTTGCAGATCAGTCAGCAAATATTTATTAAACTCAAAGAGCTATTGTATAAGATGCTGAGGCTACAGTACGGAATAAAATAAGTGTGAAGCCTGCTCTCATGGAGCTTACAGTCTAGCAAGAAACACCAATGCTATAAAATAATATTTTCTTGACACCAGAAATTGTGAACAATAAAGAATTATCAATCATAAAATTCTCAGGTATTTTATTAAAAATTGGAACATAGTTAGTGAAACTTAATAAAAAAAAGGATTTTGAAGAAAGTCCACATTGAAGCTCCTTTTTGTATTTCATTACCCTGCATTTGTATGAATGTGTGTTTGTGTTTTGTAAATTCAGCTGATTATCATGTAATCATTAAAGCAAGGAAGGGTCATGGTGCCCTCACAATAGATATTGTTCAGTTCGTGCATTTATTTTAGATTCTTCATCTGTGTCTCTGTTCTTACAATCTTCGGTAGACATGAGAATTATCATTTGACATATTAATTTGTAGGCTATTTTCTCACCATCTTCAAATCTAATTAGAAGATGGAGTATGATGTCATATACAAATCTTATCTGATATTATCTTATCTTATATAATACTAAATATTTTAGATGTTAGGAACTATTTTGCTTAAGGTTGACTTTCTTTCCACAAGTAACATTCTGAATTCTGTTTTTGTATGGATGACAACCAACTAATGAATATTCCCGCAGTATTTGGAAATTCATGGAGGCCATGGGGAAATGGTAGGTCCAACAATATCAAGTGGAAAATCTTACATTTGTATTTTAAATTACATCCTCATTTTGTTTAATGCAGTTCAAACAGGAATAACCATGGAGACAGGACTATCTGAGTAACAGTAGGTACAGTTCATGCCGATGACTGTAGCTTCATCTTACCAGTCCTGCAATATTGAAACAAACTCCAGTGAATTACTTTGAAGCCTTGTTCAGTAGAGATTGTTTCAACACTGAAGGAATGAGAAATTAGAACTTCTGTTGTTAGATGTGCTGCAATAATCCCCAAACAGTTCCTGGTCAGGTTCGTATTCAAGCAAGATGAAATTTTCCCAGTGGTAGATGCATATCTCAATTACTTTCTTCCTAAAAATAACATACACATTGGGGCATTTCTTAAAAACAAAAACCAAAAAACAAGCAAACAAATAACCGTTTCGTTGTTCTGTGTAGCAGATTAGCTGCCGTACATGTGATGTCACTTCTAAAGATTCAAGTAAATGGCGCCACACATACGGCTACCAAGCTGCCACCAACAGCAGTTGTCAGCAGCCAAACATCTCTGGTTCTTTCAGCCACTATGTACTTTGAGTGTCTTCCACATGGAAGGCTATGTTCTAGGTTCTAGGCAAATATCAGTAAATAGGACTGGCAATAACCCTGCCCTAATAGAGCTTACATTCTGGAAGATTTTATCTATAATAACCATGAAGTGCAGAGAGAACAATTTGAAATGGCCATATGTTTAGGCAATTCCTACTTTGAAGTAAGAAAATCAACTTATTTGGAGGTTACAGGTAGTTTCTAGAAGTACAGAGATAGAATAGTTATGGAGCTGTTCTGTCTGTATCTTTGAGAGATGGGCCCTCTCTGCAATAGTTCAAGTCCACTGAATGTATGGATCCATGCGATTGGGCTCAAGGGAGAGCTTACTTGATTGCCAAAGGCAGAACCAAGAATATGAATCCAGAATCCCTCAATGTAACCAACATGATTTCCATGCCACCATCCTTAATATTGACAATATATGTGTTAAAATTATTTGTGTTTTTCAGTAAAATATTAGAACTGGTTATTACAGGTAGGATCAGATGCTTGGTTGGTGTTCTTTGCACTGTCTACTTATGCAATAAATAAACAATAAAATGTCTACATATATCACACATTTAAGGCAAATAAGTAATCATAGCTAAGTAAACAGGTTCTCTCAGAAGAGCCCAGTTTTTCTGTTGATCTTTGTTGTTGTTGCTGCTGTTATTGCCCTCCTCCTATCATTTCTGAGAGCCTACTGTGTACCAGCCACTATTCTAAGGTCAAATGTATTGCTTCTGGGAAAGGCAAGGAAGTAAATGGGTGATTTTGGTTAGTGGAAAGAAGCTGATGGAAGATGGTGGCCCAAATTGATACTTTAAAGACCATGTGGAAATCAAGTTGGTAGAATCCCATAAAGAGTTTCTTTTTCACAGTAATGTCTCACCTAAAAAGTGATGTTTTGGATCAATTAAGAAAGTATCATTAAAAAAATTACTTTTTCACAGAGGAGTATCAATGTGGAACATAGTGAATGTTTTGAAGGAAATTGATAGATCAAATTTCGTTTCATGGACAAATTCTTCAAATCAAATATATATCATACAGACAGAAAAGCATATTTCTTTTTGTCATAGAAAAGAGAGCATAAAGCTGTTTAAGTGCTTTGTTTAGTTATGTTTGCTGATAAAGAGATGCCCATAGACTGTAAAATATTTCTGTGGATGGCTCCTGCAAAATATGCAATTTTTCAATATTTAAATTGAAGAATATATTAGATAAATGTTTTGAATAAAGTGGCCTACTTCAATATACCAAAAATTATCTGTAGTCTTTATAGTAAAAAAGGTAATTAGATAGATTCAAACTATTTTGTTAGTGTTTAGTGGTTCCTCTAGTTTTCTTCTAGTATGTCTAATATAATTACATGCTTTATGAAACAAAATTACTTGGAACTAGTCATGTAGGATTTAATTTGAGCTATGAAAATTAACAATATCAATTCATGAATAATATATGACAACATTTCTGCATCTATAAAAGACCTTATTAAGCCTGGTCATTTGCAGACAAATTAAAATGTTCCATAAGATTCTGCAATTTTCTTGTGTGTGTTTTTATTATATTTCCAGTGGCATGAAGTAACTCACATTTGAAAATAGTAGATTGCTTTTTGAAAATTATACTACTATTTATCCACAGAAATATTTAACAGGTTAAAATAATACATAACAGTCTGACATAATAAAATAAACTATTCTCATTATTTAAATAAGTGCGAAAGAGTTGCATTGACAATCATTCCCATAAAATCATTTCTTTGATGTGTAACTTTACAAAATAAAAATGTTCTTATAAATTAAATGACATGTATGGAACACTAGTCTATATTTTCTTGAATAATGTAAAGAGAAACAGTGTAGGCAGACTTGTAGGCCTCTCTCTGGATATTCACGATCAATGGAAATCTTGGAACCCTGTATAAGCTTTGCTTATTTTCTTGAATAATGTAAAGAGAAACAGTGTAGGCAGACTTGTAGGCCTCTCTCTGGATATTCATGATCAATGGAAATCTTGGAACCCTGTATAAGCTTTGCTTGGGGTCAGTGTGACAGTATGAGATACTGTATGATGTTTATAGCCAGCTGGGATTCATTGGTGAATGTAATTCTGGTGTGGTAAGAAAAGGAGCAAGACAACTTCAAAATGATTTATGTGAAGTTTTCTCCTCTCCCTTTCATGTGCTGTTGAAGCTGATGCGATGGTGGGTTAAGAATGTTGACATAAATAAATAGGCATGAATAGTGTTTTCTAAGATGATTACATTACCAGATACTTGTTAATTTCTTTAGGAATAAAACAATATAAAATAAATAAAACAATATAAAATACATAAATTGAACATGATCTGAAAGGCTGGAAAGTTTTGAACGTGACAGCGGTATATAAGACTTCGAGATTCTTAGTTTGTGATGAAAAATACATTTGAAATCAATAACAAGGCTGATGGAAAGAGTTTTGATGTTTTAAAACCATTAAACAGCCCAGAAAATATGATTCAAATATACATGTCAAACATGAAATCCATTTTATCTGAGAATGTTATTAACCTATTATGTTAATTTCTAAGATAATATGAAGATATCTCTAGTTCATGCTAAAACTTTGTCAAGAAACAAAGCTCACATTTTTGGATAAACCATAACACTAAATTATTGAAATTATTAAGCTTTGTCAACAAAATATTAAAAAAAAAAGAAAGGTCTTGAGGAACTTAGTTTTGGCTTCTGGAGCACCATGCCTGCCCTTGCAAAAATGCCAGTTCAAGCACACTCAGAACATTCCTCCTTATTCAGCATTCTTAATTAGCATGGCTTAGAACAATTTTGTGTTACTTACATTTAGAAGAATGAACAGTGTAAGGAGTCGACGTGTGAATCTGAACCCCATTTTGATTTTTGAAGATCTATCTTTGTCCTAGAAAAATATAAAAGTAACATACTTCAATTAATATATTGCTAATATAGACTATAGGCTTTCCATTTCTATTTGACTGGAAGGGGATCAATATCCCAGGACAACCTGGATAAAATACATGTAAGTAAGAAGAGGAAGCTTCCGATGCAAACGCAGCTGCATGTTCCACTGCACCTGCTGTCACCCATATTGTTGTTCCTAAGTTCCTCACACTAAGAAACTCTAGAGCTACCTTTGCATATCAGGACTAAGATAAATAAATCCCAAGGAATCAAGAAAAATCCACATTGGCTTCAATTAACTTGTGTCATCAACAGAACTCCTAAAAATTGCAATGGACATGTCTACCAAGACACTTCCTAGACATGAACAAATAACATCTATAATATGTGAAAGATTAACAGTTATGCCCTCTAGGTAATCTAAAGCCAGCTCTAAGAGCATTCTTATTTGGAGCTTTGAGTATTTTCCTTTCCTATAAATATTTCTTCAAGCTTCGAGTTGCTAGTAAGAATAAAATTCTTCCACAGCAATGAGTGAGTACATCATCTAACAGTGCACTATTCTCAGTCATAAGAGGAAGAGTCAGAACAGGCTGCTGTGTTGAAAATAACAAACGGCTTTCATGGCTCTGTAGATAATTTTAGATGAGGAAAGATAATAAAGGGATGAACATGTGAATGCATATGTGTTTCTTTTCATCCATGGGTTCTGTGTGAAAATTACATTTTAACCAGGGGTGAGCGGTTATGATTGTAACTGAATGGGTAATGATTGGCTCTTAACACTGCATATGCATTGTATCATGTACAGATTTTACATATTCTGCCAGATATAAATTACAACCTGCCATGTATGCCTAATATGTTTGCTCCCAAAAGAGTAAGTTCTAATCAATCTACAGATAGGTATTATGGGAAATTGAGATTGTACAGTATAATTTTGAAATGTTTTCTTATATGCTGATCATTGAATTGATCCTACTGTATTAATTAATTAATCCTATTGATCCTACCCATGAATTGTCCTATTCGCTGTTTCAGATTTTCTTCAGGTCCACTCAGTACATTAAACACACGCACATGCATATATTAAGCACTGTGGCATTGCAAGTGATGGAAATTTGGGTGAACTGGACTAGATAAGCTCCATTATATGAAACCAAGCCTCTAGGTGTGGGGAGTAGGTATGAATGATACAAGATATGCCAAAATAAGTAAAATGCAGACTGGGTAAAAATTTCAATAGAACTGTGAAAATACAGGACTTCATAGAGAGCCATATAATTTTTTGATTAATAGGACAGGAAGGATTTATATTTTCAGATATCATTTGAAAATGGAGGAGGATTTTACAAAGCAAAGACTAGTAGGCAGAGAAACCAGATTAAAACAAGGTATGGAGATAAGAAAATTTAGGGTAACTAAACAATAATGAACACAATAATTTAGCTGGAGCATAGAGACTCTTTAAAAGCAGAAATAAGGCTGGAAAAGTATATTTTTGGCGCTTCTGAAATTTATTACCCAACTACCCTTTTGGCACTTTGTAGATCCTTCATGTATTTCCAACTACATATGTGTGTATCCTAACAAGCTTCTCTGATGCTAAACTCTTTTCAGATAGGAATTATTTTTTAAATATCTGTATACCTTTGGTACATCACACAATTACTTACACATGCTTATTACTATTGATAGTGATAGTGGTTTGTGATTTATGAATGAAATGGAACAGAACTCTATGATTTTTTACAACTATATCCTCTCCATGCCACCACATTAGCGAATCTGAATGCATTATTTTCCCTCTTCAATTTCTTTCATTTTCCATATCAGTGACTCACACAATTACCCATGAATTGTCCTATTGAGAGTCTAGGGATCATTCTTTGATCCCAGGCACTTCTTTAGCTCCCACATCTAGTCTCCAGGATGCTGTGATTTCATCTGCATTTTGGTGTTTTTTTAAACATGTCCACCCCCTTCTCAACTTGGTGCAGTTTGGTTACCATCTTTCTAACCAGGGTCCTGGCAACAGGCCTGGTGTTCTAAGTGGAAACTAGACCAGTTTCTCTGTCTCATGTCTTGATCCCGCTAACTCATTTGCTATAGGAAAGTGAGTAGACTGTCCTTCTCCTTCAGCAATTCCCTGCAAACTTTAAGGAAATGTATAAAACCATTGGCAAGGAATATAATGCAAGCCCTCCTATAGAAACAAGTACCAATATAATCATGAAGAGAAATAAAAAAGGAGAAATTAAAGCTGCCTCTTAGATTTCTTGCTTGGTTAATAACAGATATGGAAGAAATTGAGGAAAGGAAAGTGGGTAGAGGCAGGACTTCTAATTTGTGCTCCCCCCCCCCCTTTATATTGAGAATATTACCTCCTGAGTATCCTGGGTAAGCCTTATTTCTTGGTATGAAAGGCAGAGCTTTTGAAATGTACGCACAGTTGTGAAACTGACACAGTTTTCTTTACATCTGCTCTTTTAAAAGGAAATCATAGACATACATTAAATCCTTCAAGGTCTGCTGCTCATGATAGTTCTGCACTTTAGCCTCTGAGAGAAGTAGGATGCATTGAACACTGCAGGTGTCAGTATTAGCAGCCAGCTCTCTTCTTAACATGAAAGTCCTGCTCATTAATTCTACATGCAAGACTTCAGCCTGGCAAGAAGGCAGCTTCTTTAGGAAGGGAGTGTGTGGTCATTAGGCAGTTAATTGGCTTGTACTACCTATGTCATAGTTGATGTCAGTTGATACTTCAAAATGTAGAAGCCACTCAGTTTGACTAAATAGCATCATTGAAATGAAGAGCATGGGGAGGTTTGTCCCCTTTAAGGTGAATGGAGCTGCACAGTCATCTTGCTGTAGGAGAGGGAGAGCCCCACAGTTTCAAAGCCTCAGATGTTGCTTTTACAATGGCACCACCACCAAAATGAATAAAAAGAGTGTGAAGGCGAATCTGAGAGTGAACATCTGGAAATGACAGAGAGGGTTTAGACAAGAAACAAAGTCCTTTCTTTTTGCCTATGAATTGAGAAAGTATATAATTTTAGAGACTTATGTTATTTTTAAACTTAACAAATGCCTCCTGTCCAAATTTGGAGTAGGTCTCTGCTGCACTGAGCCTGCCTCTAGTCAGAAAATTTGACCTGCAAATGCTCTGGGTGAATCAGTGTCTCATAGGCATGACTCTTTGGACAAAGCACTTTATGGTAATTCCTAATGGGGGAGGGAAATATAGGTAGACTGTGAAGAATGAAGGGGCTCTGTCAATTTGAGAGAGAAATAAAAAGGCAAAAAGGAGTAGAATCAGAATGGAGAATAAGTCACCTTTCATAAGATTATTAAAAGGAAGGAGGAAAAAGAATGAGAAAAGAGAGTTCATGAGAAAATCCAGAATGAATTAAGAGAGGCCGACGTGTTAGTTGAAGAGTTGATTAAAAAACAGAAGGAAATGATGACTAGATTGTAGGGTAGAATCTAGTTCAAACGAAAGATTTCAAATAGGCTGGATTCTCCTTGCCAATTCACTTTTTTTCAGTTGATTCATTGTAATTGCACATATGTGATTATTTGATTATACAGCATATATATGTGTATGTGTATAATAATCAAATTGCCAGTTCCTTTTTTGAAATTATGTATATAAAAATGATATAGTGCATAAATCAGTGTTTACTTGTTTATTTATTTTTTGAGACAGAGTCTCACTCTGTGTCCCCAGGCTAGATTGCCGTAGCATCATAGCTCACAGCACCCTCAGATTCTTGGGCTCAAGCCATCCTCCCTCCTCAGCCTCCTAAGTAACTGGAACTACAGGTGCTTACCCACTGAAATACTGGGCTAGTTTTTCTATTTTTAGTAGAGATGGGGCTTTTGATGTGCTCAGGCTGGTCTTAAACTCCTGAGCTAAGGTGATTTTCCTGCCTCCACCTCCCAAGAGTGCTGAGATTAAAGGCCTGAGTCACTGCGCCTCACCATAAAATCAAGGTTTAAGTAACCACAGAGTTAATGTGGAATAGTAAAGAAATAATGTTTTTGTGATTTGGTTGGGGCTATTGATGGGATAATAATTAAGTAGCATACACTGTCAAAATTCGGGCTATTTCAGGATGTGTCTGGGAGTATCTAGGTAACTTAGGTCCATGGGTCATCACATTCATATTTTTCCAATGTCTGATCCATAGTCCTAGGACATTTCCTTGTATTTCCTCACTGCCCGCTAGTGGTGCTGTGCATTCACTGATAGGAGTTAAAAAAGACAAGGTTGAAATAAGAGCTAGAATTTACACAGTCACTGAGCTGAAATGGGATAGTTGAGGTGACTAAGAGTTAGCCTAAACAGGATCTTCAGCTTTTTCTAACGGGAGCAATAGCTGCTTCAAGTACAATCTGACTCTAACATAAGTTCACAGAGTCTTTGCTGTTGCTAATTGGCAGGTCTTTCTGGGACCTGAACTAACTGCTGCCAGGTAGGTGACAAGCAACAGGGCTCTTCCCTTCGTTTCTTTTAAGCCCAGGTAAGTTCTGACATACTATGCAAAGATATAATTGGAACCTCTTTTTTTTATCCAAGAATTTTACCCTTTATTCTGATTGACTGATACATAAGAATATATGGTAGTCTTTGGCCAAATTAAAACATATTAAAATGGACTCATTTGGGGGCAGATGGGAAAGGGAGGCTCTAGTGGGAAGGAAGGGAGGTGCTAAAATGGGCTGAACACACCCTAAGAGCCAGGCAGTGTATACATTACATTGTCCTCATATTAAAGGCAGATGTGCTTTATCTCGATATTTATGTAAGGAAACAAAGGGTCACAGAAGTAATGTGACCAACATCTCAAGTCAGTAAGTGTCAGAGATAGAATCTGCAAATATTGCTACTTTACAATCTACTCTCGTTCCATATTTCATACCGACTCTACAAATGTGCATATTTAAAGTAAATACTAGGTAACAATAATTTGAAAATAAGTTGTCACTAATTTTTCTTAACTTATCTACTTCCTAAAGATAATGCAAAGTTTTTCTTCTGGAAAAAATACAGAAATTTTTTCAGATTTATTGTTACTTCAATTGACAATGTCTATTTGAAGGCTGTTAAATAGGTTAGAGTGTATTTCATCCTTTCACTTGATAAGAGATATTTTTTACTTGATATTTTTATATAATAATTTCACCTTTCTGTACAATTTTTTTTTTTACAATAAATAACAACATAATACTTTCCTTTAAAGTCGCTTCATGAACATTTTTTGTTGAAATATTATGGGTCAATGGGTATTATTAGCTCTCATTAATAACCCATTATAACTGGTAAAAACCTCCAATAAGGATTTAATCTAAAAGGCATTAAGAGATTTATGGCTATTTATTTTAAAAACATTAGGCAATCTAATTTTCCAAATCAACTGCATTGCCTATTGACTTTTATTTAGATGCATATAAACTGATAATCATACTTTGGAATAACTATTGCTTAGACAGATGTAAATTATTTAGACTTTTTTCTAACTCAACTCTTGAAAGCAATTACTCACAAATGTGTCAATGTTAGTTTTAAAGCTACTCTCTATGGAATTGGGCCAATTCTACCATTGGCCAGCAAGGGACATTGGGCTAGATTACAACTAACTCTGCTTAATCTAATTGCCTTGATATTCCAACATGATATTTAATTTTAAAATGCAATATTATATTATCCTCCTTTTATCAGAATCAATACAGAGTCAATAAGACCAAGGATAATGAATATCTAAACCAGAAAACACAGTTCATCAAGGATTTTATTAACCACTCCCATGTAAGTGGTAAGGCTAATGCTTTTAGACACTGACCTTAATCAGAACTAAATCAGTGTGAGAAATAGAGCCAGAACAATGCTTCCATCTGGTCCATATCAACTATTTAGAGAGGTTCCATTCTGTCACACAGGCTAGAGTACAGTGGTGCAGTCATAGTTTCTGGTAATCTTCATTTCCTGAGCTCAAGTGATCTCACTTCAGCCTCCAAAGTGAGTAGTTAGGACCTCAGGTACACACTATCATACTGGATAATTAAAAAAAGAATTGTAGAGATGGAGGTCTGGCTGGACCTGAACTCCTGGCCTCAAGCTAACTTCTTGTTCTGGCCACCCAAAGTGCTGGGATCGCAGGTATGAGCCACCGCACCTACCCCAACTACTGTTTTAGAGTCAGATTAATTACATGTTGACAAGAGAAATGTTAAAATAATTTAGAAAGGTGTAAAGAGAGAAGCCCATTAAAACAAATAACTTAAAGAGATTTTCAAATATCAAAGGCAACTCTTTTCATGAGTAATTTCCTTGTATTGCCATCAGTTAATACTTTGTTAATGCTATTGAGGTTCATAGTTCATGGTAATTGCAGTTCTCTTATACTTTCTCTTTGTAAAACAGAGATGTTTTTATGCAGCTGTGTGTACACAACAAATTCAGTATTTTAAAAGGGCAATGAATATCCTTGTAAAGTATATTATGCCACCCACGCCACCTGCCAATACACCCATACACCCACTTGACAGAAAGGGAAGCCACATGATTCCGTGTGATGGTGATATTTACTAGAACAAGAAACAATTAATAGCACATTTGGA
The DNA here is from genome assembly GCF_000181295.1 of Otolemur garnettii. Classification (NCBI taxonomy): domain Eukaryota; kingdom Metazoa; phylum Chordata; class Mammalia; order Primates; family Galagidae; genus Otolemur; species Otolemur garnettii. Next base: position 21,104,652 of record NW_003852400.1, read on the forward strand.
AACTCAGCCTAGAAATCATGTCCTTGATTTATATTTTAGACTCAGGTATTTGTCACGGTCATACAGAAATGTCTTCAAAGTTTTTTTAAAATTAAAAGTATTTCTTGAAAAATAAAATAATGCAAGGCTTTTTTTTTGATAGGAAGCAATAAAAAGAGTTTGACTGTCATGTATTTGAAGCTTATGGCAGGATGTGACCAGCTGTTCTTGTGCATTACTATAAAGATACAACATACTACAGCATCCCATTTAAGATGGATGAGAACATCTTCCTCACACAAGACATTGTGCCTCACATCTACATAAACATTAGATGTTTTGAGAACAAGTCAGAATATATCTTTTTGGCTAAAATAATTTAATGAAGGTAGAAAAAATACTGCAACACAAAGGACTGTGTATTTTGAGAGTAGAATGGTGGTTACCAGAGGCAGGGAAGGGTAGCAGGGGAGGAGCAGGGTAAAGGGAGGATGGCTAATGGGTACAAAAATATAGCTAGATAGATGGAATGAACAATATTTGATAGCACAACAATGTGCACGACAATTTCTTGATGGGGTTTTGCAATAGGAAATTTTAAATATAGGCCTTATGATAATGGAGAGATGTAGCTATCTTCTGGCTAAGTTTTGCTTTATTAACTACATAAATTTATCAACTGTTAGTAATTTTCTGGTTTTTGCAAAAATTCTTAAAACACCTAGACCCTTTGACTAAAATTTTCTTTTTCTCTCTGGATATAATTATAAATTGGCTCAGATTTGATTATGAAAAATATTCATTATAACTTTACTGTAGTAGAATTTGAATAACCTATATATTCCAAATCACAGATTAGTTAAATTAACTTTGGTATACCCATACTGTAGAATACTCTGCAGTCATTAAAAATTGTGTATGGGAACATTTAATTTCCTGGATAGATGTTCATGTTATATCTTTTAAAAGGGACTAAAAACTGGGATATATAACATAATCTCATTTTAAAAATGTATATTTGTATGTTCATAGAGAAAAGGCTTGAAGAATGTAATAAAATTAATTTTGAGTACTTACTATGAAGCAGGCATTATTAGCATATTACCTCACTTAAGCCTTTCCACGAAGATACTGTTACTGTTAATGTAATTTTACAGCAATGCAAACTGAACCTTAGAGAAGCTAGGCTAAATGCTGTTATGGTTAGATATGCTGTGTAACAAATAGCTTCAGAATCTCAGTGGTTTACAAGAACTGATGTTTTGCTCAGGTTACATGGTAGCTGTGGGGCAGCTGAAGCTCCCTCTCTGGGTATCCTGCATGATTTTCTCCCAAGATCATGGCTGAGGGAGCAGCACTGATTTGGAGCATGTGTTTTTCATGTCAGAGGAGCAAAGCTTTACTCAGATGCGGTAAGACACAACAACTCACACCCCCTTGACCTAAGCAAGTCACAGTGTCAAGGTTAAAGTCAATATATCAGGAATATATAAGTGTTTTCCCAGGAAGGAGAAAGTAATTGCAGACACACACTCACACAAACACACACACATTTACAGACGAAAACTACGCAAATTTCCAAAGCAGAGTGACACTAATGGTACTGGAACCTCTCCAGGTTGTAGGATTAAAAGTGATTTTATTTTATTTTTTGCTTGTCTGCATTTTTCAATGCACAGGAATTGCTTTTGCTAAAAGGAAAAGAAGAGGAAAAAAAGAAAGAGACAAAATGAACTACCTTGCTCTTGTTCTGTGTTTTATTGACGGTGACTGATAAGAATGTTCCCTGTGGGTAGATTTGTGTATGGAATGGACAAGCTGTAGAAGAGAGGAAGGAAAGAGACGCTGTCTCACCTTAACTGCTTGGCCCTGCTTTCAATCTTCCATAACTGAAACTCTACTTTTTTTTTAAAGTTTGACAACAATTGCCAACAAGGAATAACCCACAAATTAAAAGAAGACACTTATTCCAATGGGAATAGCATTTCAGTGAGAACCATTCTCTATAATTAAAGCTTCATTCATGATACCGATAGCAAGTTGCAGTAAAAAAAATGAGTCAGTACTAATTAGCAATACATTTAAGACAGAATGTCTGATGGGCTTTCTAATTACATCTCTTAAGAGTGCCCTGATGGTGATTAGGTGTTAAAAATGTATTTCACAAATGTAATTACAAAACTATAAAGGGAAATGAATCTCAGTGGCCATTGAATAATAGTCATAACACACTCATAAAAACAACTTTCAACAAAACACAAACAAAGGCAGAACACATTCAGTGATATTCTAGAAAACTGTTCAAGTTTCCCATTTTAAATTCTTATCACTGGTATGCTTCTTTGGAAATTCCCCCTGACAGGGAAAAAGAATAACAAATTCTATCTTACTTTTTGCATTTGCCTTCCTTAATGTGTATTGTCATTGTAATATTATTTAAACGTGGCTCAAAATAGTTACAGTTTGCAATATCTGCAAAATAAAGAAACCCCTGACTGTAAAATAACAGACTACAAGAAAGTTGCAATATCTAACCTCAGCAATATTTGATGCTCAAACATTGCCATGAGGCTTCTTTAACTGTGTATTATTTGCTTTGTTTCACAATGTCTTTTTCTTTCTCCCACTGTATGTAAAATCTGTGATCTGCCATCTTGGATGGTAGATCCAAGGTACTCAGATAGTACTTGTAAGTAAGATGGGCTCATTTGTCTACCACAATCCTTAGGTTTTAAGACCTAGAGTCAAGGTACTCAAATGCTCCATTCCCTTTCTTCTTTTTCACCCTAGACAAAACTATACTCTATTGCAATTTAATACAACAAAGAATTGAAGTTTCCTGAAGTAAAATAACTTTTCACCATACAAATAAAGGAAAAGTCATCCAATTATTCTTCCCTGCTATTCTGTTAGGAAGACTGAGTTAGTGTTGTCTATCCATTCTGGTAATAACCGTAGCTAACATCTCCAAGTTCCACCGAAAGCGGAGAAGGTCATACAATATGTAAGTAGGAGTCCTCGTTATGCAGCACTATTCCCAAGTGGTTTCTCACCTCCCCACTGAAGGTGCTGCCGCGAGAAGAGCTATTACAGTTTAAGCAGCTGGACCCCTCTGGAAATTGCTCTCTGCCTGACACAGTTCCACCACCCACACTATGTAATAAAGGGAAATGTCAAGGAAGGTACAGGTTCGATTTTAAGGGAATCTGGAAAACGTCTGCGTTTCTGGCATCTTTTCAATAGTGTCTAGATGAAACCAGATATACCCAAGTGGAAAACTCAGCCACCACAAGGTTCTTTGCATAACTCTTTCACAATGGTTTGATTTTCCTTTTTAATGACTTGGTTGGTATACCCGGTTATGTATGTTTTACTCAAAGGAGGAAGAGTTTGGTGTGACATTGGTTATGAAAACAGCTTCACTTTAATTTTGGACATTTAGAAGGATGTGAAGTAGTGATAGTTCAGGAAAGGTCAGACCTGGAAGATGATTGAGTCAGATAATTGGACATTAGTGATGTCTAATCTGAAAACTTTATTTTAAAAATGAAGAGACCACAGAAAAGAAAAAAAAATTATACAAAATCAGAAAGTGCATACACAGCAGTAGGAATGAGGCCTATGTTCTGGATGGCCTTTGGACATTTCATCTGGTCCTTCTCTGCTGTTTTCCTGCCCTCCCTCCTTTAGGAACTTTGCCCCACTTCTTATCTCTATTATGATCCATTATAAAGTCTAAACCAAGAGCTACATAGATAAACCATGTCTATAAAATGGGATAACGAGGGACCTAATTCTCGCCCCCCCAAAGAAGTAAAATCATATGCACACAATTCTTTATGCCGTTCCTTCTCTATATAAGGCATTTTACTATTTTAAAGTAGTTTTGGGTTACTTTTACATGAGTAACTAGTTGAATCAAGCACACTGTTCACATTATTAACTGAGTGTTCTAAGCAATAAAAATATATTTTGGACTGGGAAAGGTAATGAACATTTGGTATGACACCTCCCACCTTTCTTAGTGTTGAATTTTCCATAATTCACTTTTTTTCCTAAGAGCTTTCCTGATAGCACTAATATTTGAAAAGACATTAAGAAACACATAAACTATCACCTTCTCTAAATTTTACTCATAAGTTGTCCCCTAATTCTCAATCTGTTGGTCTGAGTTTCTCAGTATCAATAGATTGCTGGAGCATCTCTGAATGCAAATGATCTCATATAAGGATTTCCATCATTGAATACTGAATCTCTAAGAGCTCATTTCAGTGTTTTCCAACCTAATTATAGGATTGTCCTTTCCCTTTGTGTCCAACAAAATCAACTCTTGTTTCCAAGATAAGTTATTTTAAAGTATATACATTAAAGGGTGGCACCTGTGGCTCAAGGAGTAGGGCGCCGGCCCCATATACTGGGAGTGGTGGGTTTGAGCCCGACTCCAGCCAAAACTGCAAAAAAAAAAAGTTTATATTGAATTCTTTAAAATATGTATATTAAAATTTTCAGTCTATTTTTAAAAATACAATTTGAGTGCCAACAGTTATGGTCTTACTTGATCCAAATATTTAACAAATTAAACAGCTCTCTGGTTAGTTTGAAAGAGAGTTCTAAAAAACCTTTAATTGGATAAAGTAACTATTTTTTAATATTTCAAAAGATTGAAAGATGTGGACGCACATCACTCTTCCCTTATGAAAATATATGAGAGTAGGATTTTGTTGTATAAAATAAATTGAAACTGGATTCCCAAATAGATTTTCTTTGCCCAAAGGAAAAAAGAGTTCCTTTAGCAGGTATAAGAAACTTGTGTTGCTGGCTCAGCAGATCAATTTTCAACTACATACCTATACGTATGTTATTCCTGCACTACAAATAAAATCATTTAATTTCACATTAATATCGGGTCCAGCTCACTTAAATTTAAAAGTTTCCTTCAAAAGTTTATACTAAAGTCTCACTAAATCACACCAGGTAAATTCCTTTAAAATAAATTGGTAATGTAATTTTTATTAGCTGAGAAATTCCTGGGGGCTGTTTGTAGTTATAGAAACAATATCAAACAATGAGAATAAGCTCCGCAAACATTCCAAAACATCTACTCTGTGTCAGGTGCTAGGCTGGACTTGGGATAGTTTTGATGGAAGATGCCAGATGGGGAACTTTATGTAAATTACATCCTTGTTCTATCTTGCTATGGCATTTTATTTTAGCATGACAATTCTCAGAAAAAAACAGGGCTGCAGTGTTGGAACTCTGGAGACAGGTTGGAAGTAGAGTCAGTCCCATGGAAAGGAAAATGGGAAAAAAAGCAGAAGAAATAAAAGAAACCTTTTCCTACCCCATGTGCAGAACCAGAATCAGGCTGATGAGTCTTCATTTCCTTTTAATTGTTCACATAGACCAAGATGACAAATGTAATCTTTTCTCAATTTTCACTAATACTCCCCAAATGTAGAGTCCCTGCTTAAGTTACAAGAGCCTACGTAACTATCTATGCTGTCATTGGATGCCCCCAGATAATCTTATGAAAACACATATACTAAATATGACTAAGACCGGTACTGCCCTTTGGTATATAGCCAAAGAAAAATAAGTGTCGAAGTAAGACTTCACAAATATCAACACAAGAGCATCCCAATGTATACACCAGATATTTTACCAAAACCAAACTCAATGTGCTTTAGTCAAAGGCATTACTGGTAGTACTAAGGCTCCTGGCCAATGGCCCTTTGTAGGGGCCTATTTGTTGAGATAACAGCTGCCTGCCTGGAGTGGTGTTTAAGGCAGTTTCTTTTATTACCTAAATTAACTCTTTCAACAATCTTAAGAAAAAAGAAGATTTGCAAGTGAGAAAGTGGCAGATTTGGGATTTAATACCAGGTCTCTAAGATCTTATTGTTCGTGACTATGCAGCAATGTCTCCTTGATTCCAGAGGAGTAATTTCTATAGAGTTGCACTAAAAATTGAGAATTTGGGTTTCTATTTCTTATTCCTTGGCTAAAGTGAAATAAACTAGGTACTCTATCTCATCTCATGTGGTTGGTGACACTGCGAGGCAGACACTCTTCTAATGCCAGGTGGAGTTTACACTATCCTCTCTTAACTCTGGGCAGAGCAAGACACAGTGGTGCCATGTTGGCTCAGATGAAAGCGCTGCAGAGGGGGAACCCAGAGATTGTCCAAATCTCTTCTCTGTTGCTGGCAACTCTGAGATTGAAGTATGAGAAAAATATAATTTGGGAAGGAGAAGATTGGACTTTAAGGCTAACTCCCTAACTAAAGGCATCCTAATCGCAAATCTTATAAATAAGCAGAAGTCCTTTTGGACCTTCTAGTACATAGGACAAAATGAAAGTGAACCAAAACAAAATGAAAAACTTTTTTTTTTTTTTAGGAGCAAAGCCCCCGCTAAAATCCAGTTTCCTTTACCAGCAGCCCCTCCAGCTGTAGCTGGTGGGTAGGCTGGATAATGCTCAATCCTCTTACTACGATCCCAGCAGAGTAAGCTTTGTGCCTACAACAGAAGGGAACTCAAAATTGTCCGAGTCCTGGTATGGACAGGAATCATTCTCTTTAATTTATACAACAACCCTGAGTGGCACATGTCATCTTATTGGGGAAAACTGCATCCCAGAGAGATGAAAAGACCTATCCAGGGTTTTCCATTTAGCAAGAAGTAGAGTCAAAATTCAAAGCCAAGTCTATCTGACTCCGCAGCTCATGTCTTCATTTTCCCAGCACCTCCTGCTGCTTTTCTCTTTTTAGAGAAGCCTTTTTGTTTGTTTGTTTAATAGTACCATAATTTGTAATAAAATTAATTCAGGGCGTTAGAAGAACACACAACATGTCGTAATTTGTAAAATTTACATGGAATCAGCAATCATTTGGTGAGTATAAACATGGGGGTACCCTCTTGGTTAATTAAATCCAGCTGGAGATTCTAAAATATTTAAGATAATTATATTGTTGATGAAATGAATTACTATGACTTGCACAGACAATCTAAAAAGTCTAATTATAAAGCAATCTCCCTTTCGGAGTGGAAGATGCTCTTCAGCAGTTCTTGAAGAGCTCCATGCAGTTTGGCCACATCTGCTCCTTACACATGCAAGGGTCTCATATCATTCCAGAGAAAATTATATGCTTCTAAATAGTACTCAGAACATTTTTCCCTCGATACATGGCAACACTGACTTCTGATAACCATTTTCCTTCCAGCAAATGATTATTATACTTAGGAGCTGGCATCTAATTAATAAGGCAATAGAGCCGGCTATGGAACAAAAAACAATATTTACGCCAAACCAAAGACCTCACGAAGGCTGTGAGTGACTATTAACATTCTCCCAATATGTTCTCTGTTTCAAATCAAGACACAGAGCTTCTTCAGGAAGCTACTGTTCCTCCATAATGTTCGGCTCCCTAGAAAACGTGGACATATGGCCTTCAACTGCTGTTACTTGGGTCCTTAAGGACCTTTTGAAACATGCTCCGATGGTCTTAAAGTGATCTGGCTTCAAAGGAAATTGGGTTCTGAGTAAATCCCAAAGATCCATGAGAAGCCCCACATGTTCTATAGAAAGTGGAAGAAAAATTCTTTATTTTCAAGGAAGATCAAGGTAATCATCAGTGTTAATAAATATTTAAATGAAAAGATCTTTCTAATAACAATATTTTCTAATAACCTGTACTCTTATTTACGGGGATGCGCTGTCAAATACTACAAATAGAGAACCACTGGTTTCTCACAGAATAATTGGTTGAAAAAGCTATTTCTTTTGTTTTTGTATTTCCATTTATTTCAGTGGTTCTCCTATGTTTCCTTTTTAAAATTTCGGTATGTATTTTAAAGCATAATATTTGATAGAATGTTGGTTTTTAGTAAAACCACTTAAACATTACACAGGCCGTTATAGGATAAATAAGCTCAGTTTGAATTCCTACTTTAAATGTAAACTAATATTTAAGAAGGTAGCCTCTAGAGAGCCTAATTAATGAGAAAGAGGGTCCAGCAATCATCAGAAAAGTAGACAGTCCTTTGAAAACTTATAGAATTAAGATAACAAACTTCATCTTCTTGTGCAATAAGACTCATAGGAAAGATTCACATATTTATGGAATTATTTTGGCACATTCCTGGTCAGCTTTGTCTTTTGGCAACCAATTTTAAATTCTGTATCTTAAAAAAATATTGTTCTGTCCATATACTTACTATATTCTACACCATCCTTTCTTATTATAAAGAATAATCTTCCATGGGCTCTGAAACTGATTTTTTGAATAATCTCCATGATTATATTGAGGCATTTGGCCAGATTTTTACATGTTCCCTGCTACTAGCCTTGATAACTTAACTGGCATCTCACTGGCACCGTCTGAGGACAGGTTTTAGAAAATGATGAGGGTTACAATGGTAATAATAGCTTATATTATCAGCACTTACTATGCATCAGCATAATTAGCATCCAGCAGCATGTTCACAGTGCTTTATATATGTCGTCTCATGTGATCCTCATGGGATTGGATAGGGTAGGTACTTTTGTCAAGTCTTGTACAAAATTAAAAAATGAGGCACAGAGAGATTAAGAACAGAGGAAGGAGTGATTGGCGTGGCAAGTCTGGGGAGCTTCACATTACTGCATATTGCCCTGGATATCTTGGCTGTAGCTGCACAAACACCATTCATATTAAATAAATAATAAGAGGAGGAAAGTGACAATGAATAAAAGTAGAATTGCAGCTTTCCTGTCTCTCTGCCTATGGGTAGGACAGATGGTGGGACCTGCTTTGTGCACGTCACATATCACCCACACGCAGAGCAAGCTCTGTGTCCTGAGGAGATGGGAAAGGTACTTTAGGGAGAGCCCTAAGTACACTGAGCAGTGTTTGTAACTAAAGGTAAAAGGAAACTTAAATGCTGTATAAAATCATAACAATCCAGTCATATTGACACTTACTCTTGTCCTGATTTTACCCCTCATTGTACCCATATCATCTTAAGCTAATCAATATTCTGCTCTAGTTTCCCATCCATAAAATGAAAAAGTTTGATTAACTGATGTTTAAGGTCCCTTGAAACTTGACATTCTCAAGTTTTTATAAAGCTCAAGAAACTTCATCCTATTATTTTTTATGCTGCTTCCATCTTTAATGTATTTTGAGACCAAGGTCCTTATCCAGTTGCAATTGACCTCTATCCACCAGGCCAGCTTCTTGTCTTAGTCATTGAAAATAAAGCATGAGGGATTTCATTTGCCTTGAAAATACAGAAAATGATACATCCTATGTATAGATCTAATCTGCTCCACTGTTTGCTGACTAGGTTATTTGTTTATGCTGTGATATTGGTCGAACAGATGATTAGTAAATTCCAGTTGTGGCAAGACAAAGGGGGCCCTATTTTAAGGGAGTTATATGTCCACCTTTGACATAATGAGAATAAACTATGAATTCTTTGAGTAGGGGAAGGGCTTCTTTGTTGTTATATGGTATGATGGAATTTTAATTTTAAAGGCCAATGCTTCTGTAGGGTAATTAGCACGTCTGTTTGCATCAGTCTCAGTCTCCTTACATACCAAGAGTGGAGAGACCAGAAAGGAATGGGCAAGATTCATACGCAGATTAGCATCCTGCGAGCAGATCATTCTGTATTTTTCAGTCTTACACTGCTTATATTTTGTGATTGACTTCTACTCACGACAACCCTAAAGGAGAACAGCAAGGGCAGGTACTGCATAGTCACTTTACAGATAAGAGAATAAGGTTCAGATGGAAGGAACTTGCTTGTAGTTTATCATATGTATAAAGGCTAGAGGTAAGGTGAGGTGTCAAAGGAATCTGCTATTATTATCCACTTTATAAGTGCTGAAGAAAGGACTACGACCCAGATCTTCCCAGTTGAAGGAGCACCTTCAGTTTGCTCTATTGTGCAGCCTCTGTGACGTGAGGCACCTCGGTGTCTAATTTGGAAGTCATTAGACCTGGTCATATATGTATTTTTTTTTTTAACATAGTCTGTGTTCTGTATTTACTAACAAAAGAAATAAACACAGCAAATAAGCTTTTATTTTATTTGTAAAGGTCTTAATTCCAGACCTTGGATTTACAGCAGCTCTCCCCTTTCTTGCCATCCTAAGAGCCATCTCTTTTTTGGGCCTAAGCCTACTATTTTCCTTTGCTGTCAGAAATAGACTTATACTTTGTGTCACCAGGAAAAAACAGGAACTAGAATGGCTTATTCCTCTCTTCCTTTTTTCTTTGCCTGTATAAGGAGTTCGAACAGGGAAAGAAAAAGGAGAAAATATTCACAAATACTCAAAACAAAATGTATTATGGCATGGTCACCACCCACACAGAAGTAGAAGTAGGAGATTCAAGTCCCCTGGTCTTCCTGCTCATTTCAATGCTCCGAGAGTCTTTTCCCTCATGGCTGCCATATTGAACAGCCACAAAAAATGCTTCAAATCTTCTGCTCATCAATGTGCTTTGATGATCTGATGGTGATAAGCACTAGTGGCCCAGCATTTTCCCTCAACTCAAAGGGTGGCCCAGTGGGAGACATCTTCTACTTGAAGGAAGTCATCAGAACTGTGCTTATCTGAAATTTCATCCACACTCAGAGCACTTATCACTCTCCACACAAAGTAAAGGACAAGATTAGCTATGATGGTGAAACCACATTTGTGTATTGACATAGCCTGACTATAACTCCTGTGCTCAATTAGGATGTAAGCTTACCATCAGGAAATATATAAAATAATTTGGTTTGGCAAGTTCAACTTTGGATACCACATGCTCAATCATAAAAGAAAAAAATGTACTATGTAATATATAATGACTGACAACTTCAAAGTTTGTGTTCCCTGTCTTACATGTGTATTAACTTACTATATACCTCAATAGTACATAATATGTCATTGAAATGATAGCAAAATTTGAGGTTGGCCACAAGTCTGTAGTCTCTTTTAATTTGTAGCTACAGTATTTATGCTGTAAAACTTCTCAGAAGGGCCCTCAATAGGAAGATGCGCCCTCCTGAGGAATTCAGGTTAATGCTTCAGTATTACAAGATGAATAATTAGTTGGTATTGATGTCATGTATAATTAATTCTCAGAAGCAAGTAAAACCTTCGATGTAGTAATATATTATTATTAATATCAAAATCTAATCTAAATTAAGGTGGCTCATTAAAATTGACCCCCCACTCTGCTGCTGCTACCAAATTTAGTGCAATTTAATTTCTTATATTCAGCAGCATGCCTGTGAATGTATTAATGGACTCAAAATAATTATTTGTTGGAAACATTAAGAATGTTCTGATTTAGAGTACTTGATTTCATGTACCGATTTTAAAGGTGCCACTTCAGTTTCCCAATAAATTTTATTTTCCCTTTCAGTAAGAATGCAACCAACTGACTAATAGATAATGCTAACCGTTGTATTATTCAGGGACAATAGCTCGCCTCTGCATTATGACCCATTAAGAACAGCAGCAGAGCAAATAAGCAGTAAATCTAGGATATTTAGACATATTTTAAAAAGTCTAATGGAATCGGTAATCACATGTTCATATGACTCTAACAGGCACTACTCCTTTCATTATAGTCCAAGGCCATGCGGGTTTCAGCGTGATCTATTCTTTCTAAAAACGTGAACCTTGAAGTGTTTACGACATCAGTAGCAACATCCTTTTTCTTCATACCTTCTAGATAAATACATTTTGGGGAATTAAATTACACTGATCACTTCATGATTCTTATAATTGTAAATCACTTTCTCTCAAGCCATTCCCAAGGACAGCTGTAAAGAAGACTAATACTTCTATCACATAACATTTCTAACATATAAATTCTTTTGGGTGGAAAGAAATATTTATAAGCAGAAAAATGTGTAGCAGTTCTGAAACAAATAGCACAAAGCTATTATACCTGCCTGGGACAAACACCTAGGCACTGTCAGTTGCTTATCCCCCACTCAGCCTGTCTGTAGCAAAGGAAGTGTGTCACAGCGTGGACCTACTGTGTTATTTTGACCAAAAATGTATGCGTGAAACTTTATTGAAAAATTATAAAGTATCGCCTGATTGAACAGCATGAATAAATGTATTACTGGGATTATCATGAAAGGTTTCACTCTAGCTGCTATTATTTTGGTGTTTCTAGTTTTCAAATACGTCTGCTTATATGTCTTCTTTCCATACACCATTTTCATAGGTATATGAAAGTGTTTGAGGATTCTGATGAAATATATCCACACACACCGTTTGCATACTTTTCACAAGTGAATCTCTCTGAAGTAGAAGTGGATCGGGTAATTGCTGTTGGCCGGAAGCACACAAGGCAAGTGGTCCTTGATGCCAATGCATGTGGACATTTTTGGAATGAGTACTAGCATTCAAAACTGAGTAGAAAAATATAGATGTTGACAATTTTGAGTCAAAAAACCCATTTAAGATATGTCCAAAATATGAATGTAAAATTTTAGGATGTATTAAACAATTTTGTTCTTATCTGTGAAGTTTTATTTCAGTGTAACTAGAGATTGCTATATTATAAAAAAAAATTGTCTTAATGAATCTAAAAGAATTCTTTTAATAATCATAAAATAATTTTTAAAATAAAAATTGAGTCATAGTATAATTGAAAATTCTTTTCTTCTTAGTGATCTATAAAATAATGTCTGTATATTTTCTTTATAATTAAAAAGTCATAGTAAATTATCAGAAGTCTTTCATAAAGTATAAATGGCCTAGAAAAAAAAGATCACTTTGTATCATTCTTAAATTATTGGGGTTTTAGGAGACTACTTTAGGATATGGTACTGTAAATTCATAGCATTAAAAGTGAAAAGAAATTATGGTTCAGAGCATGAGGGTAATTCCAAGGAGGAGAGTGTTGGGTAAGACACTGGGGTGATTTTTCCACGTTAGAACCATCAGGGCGTGAAATGGGTAGGTGTTTGGGAAAATGATCCCATAATGGGGCAAGGAGGATGTCAAGATCAGCCTATGACTTCTCAGTTTTGCCTCTGCCTGGCCTAGCAAGGACTTCAGAAGTAATTCTGTCTTGACACAGGGAACGAGAGGAAAAAAATGTTTTTTCTTTCTACCACCCAATTCCTTCAGTGCTAGGAAAAATGGCCCAAACTTTGAAAATGCTTCTAAACTCAGGAAATTTGATATCGTGGAAAGAGCTTTTGATTACTATCAAAAGACCTGAGTGTGAGGTGAGATCTCTTTTTGTTATTTGCTAGCCATTTGGTCCAGAGTTAATGACTTATATCTCTGAGACAGATTTTTCTACTATAAAATTTAGGTGGCATGAATAATAATAATGCTCCTTTGCATAGTTGGAAATATTAAATAATTATGTACTATAAACTAGGAATTATTAGTGCCCATAAATTATTACTATTTCCATTTGCAAAAGACCTTTTAAATATAATGATCTAATAATTCACAGCAGTGCTGCCATCTTTTTAGAATTCTTAAAGATTACATAACTGAAAAATAAAGAGTAGATCAACTACATAGAAAGAAAAATGAAACTTAACCTTACGTCCAAGCTATCAAACTTTAAGGATTTGAAATGTTTAAAAAAATACATTGAATGTCTTTGTGTATAATTATCGTGAAGGCAGCCTGACTCAGCAATCCCTAAGGATTTCTTTCTATCTCATGGCCATAATGAGGACACGTTTTCTATCCAAGATAAAGAATTCTTGTGTAGAATACTGACCCAATAAGAACTTCAAAGGGATTCGTTCAATATAACTAAATAGAAAATCCAGAAGTAAGTTCAACTACCCTTGGGAATCTATTATAGGATAAAAGTGGCATTTTTATATGGGTAGGGAAAAGATGAATTATTTAATGAATGGTGTTGGAATGACTTCAAAGTTATTTGGGGAAAAATTGGATTTCTTCTTCATTCCCTACTCTAAATAAATTTCAGATGAATAAAATAAGTAATTGTGAAAATACAAGTATTTTTATGATCATAGTACAATGGAATAGAAAAAGGCCTTCCAAGCACGATATCAACCTCAGGGGCTTAAAAGCCAAGAGTGATAATTCTGACAAGATGGAAACTTAAAATGTCTTTACAAGACCACGTCAATACATACACACCTCATAGCACAAAGGAAGTTTAAAGACAAATCAAGAACTGAGGAAAATATTTGCAGTATACATGATGAAAAATAGTCTAAAATTCTTATCAAAACAATAACAAATTAGTAAGAAGAAAAACTCTATAAAAATGAACAGAAGAAAGTAAAGTCCAAATTTACCTATTCAAATAGGAGAAAACACAGCTCATAAATAAATAAATACTTGACTTGCTTCATAATAAATCAATTCCTGTAATAAATAAATGTGTATTAACGTCAGGCATTTTCTCATCTGTTAGTTCAGCAAAGACTAGGATGCCTTCTATTATCCAGCAATGGTATTTGTGTGAAGAAAAATGAACTTTTGCATTGTTGATGGAAACACAGGGATCTTGTCATGTTGAAGGGCATTATCTATAGAAAATTAGCCTAATTTTCAACTGTACTGTGCATTTGAAAAATTGCCTAATAAAATTTTCATAAAATTTAAAAAAAAGAAAGAAAAAAAGAAATAGAATATAATAATTTAAAATTAACTTGTTAAAACTAATGCTCAAGAACATTTTATCCATAAATGTGTTCCTGGATTAATCAGATTGTTAATTTATTTCCCTTCTTACCACTTAAAACTTAGAAGAATTGCTTGAATTTTCTGATAGTTTCAAATACAGGTGTCTGTTTCATATTAGGTAGTGAAAGCCTCCCCATAAAGGTTTGACTTTGAGATTCTTCTGTACCTCTCATGTTTCCCCACCTCCTTTTGAGGTAGATAAGTAGAGAGAGGGTGCTTAATAAAAGCTTTAAAATGAACGAGGGATAACTGAATGAATCACTAACTACATTTTTCTCATCATCAGTGCATTTCTGATTTAGCCCCTCTACTGGAATCTGAGCTTTTCTAGGACAGAGACTGTATCCTACTCACCACTCTGTTCTTGCCATCTTTGAGGTATTTACTACTGTTTGGTAAATGAACCAATGGATAATTTCTATCCCTCTAACATCCCTGATTCTTTTCCTACTTTTATTTAGGTGTATGTCTCAACGTCTTCAACTAGGCAGTGAGCTCTTTGAGAATAGAACTCATGCTCTATTGATCTCTGTGAGGTTCGAATAGTGCTTAGCAAAATGCTATGAATAAAGCAGGGCTGCAAAAGTGCTTGTAAATGAGCAAAACATTATCTTTGATTGCTTTTTTGAATCTAAAGATTTTTCTATTTTTGCAAGTGTAAACCGCAATAATGAAGTAATATTTAGATCAATATAAAGTTTCTAATAATTAGATATTACTCACTCGATATCTAATTCCAATATCTAATATCTTGATAATGAGGTAGATTTCCTTTTGAAATAGTGAGTTTCTAAGATCTGAAATCTAACAAATGTGTTTATTACTACCTAGAAATTCTTCTAATGGATGCTCACACTTTATAGAACTTTATCCTGGATCATGTATTTCTAACTTTAAGACTCTCTGGTTATAGCACTATATAAGTACATTTCCTATTTACATAACTAAATATTTTTCATTATACAGGTAATGAATGAGTGGTTACTCATTAAGTAAAATGGAAAATATGTATATAAAAATGAAGAAGATTGGCTAGAGTCTCACCACTTCAAAACAACTACCTCCCAATATTTTTACCTATTTGTTTACCATTTAAAAAATATTATTTGCAATTTTCTCCTTCAAGTTATCATCAAATGATAATAACATTCTTAAATCTCATATATTTTACTTATTAGTTTTATTTCTGTTTGAGGACAAAAATACTTTCCAGTACCAGGTAGGCAAATATAATTCTAAATTGTTCTATAAACTTGTTAATTCTGTTTTCCTCCCATAACGGACAGACATATATGACTGAGCTCACAGATAAAAATAAAAATAATACATATGTGCGTGTGTGTGCGTGTGTGTGTGTAATTTTCATAAATATCTGTATCTATAATCCTTTGTATCTATGTCAATAATGACACCCCACAATCTCTTTCAAAAAATTAATTTCAAAGACATTTATAATAAAGCATGATCAAGAGAATGCTGCGTCCCTAGTGGTTTTCACTATAAAACTGATGTCTTTAGGGCAAGTCCTGTCACCTTTGCAAGCTTCAGTATTTTCCACTTTAAAAATAAAAGGTTTGTATGCGTATTTATTTTACAGGGTTATTTTGAGTGTTAAAGAAATCAATTTATTCAGTGTGCTTCGAAAAGTACCTGACACATGAAACTTGCTTCATAATTTTAGTTATAATGATTATTACTGGGAAAGTTATATGGCCAAAACTAATTCCAAATCTTGAGGCTTAAATATTTTTTTTCCTGGGCTCAGTGAAATGAAAAATGATAAATTGTTTTTGGTAATAACATACTTTAGAAATTGCTTAAATATTCCTATGTTTCTTCTGCTCTATACAGTCCTATCTTTCCACTTGATCAATGCAAAAATATTGGAAAAACATGACCTTTAACACTGGTTCCCTTCTGTACTTTTCTCCAATTATTAGAAAAAATTTTAATAGAATCTGGATTTGGTATAACAGAAGTTGCTAGGCTACTCAGGGCTTGCAGGCCATCTCTGAAGTGACCTGGTTGTATTTCTCAGAACTATGTTCAGACTAACTGCATAAAATAATTATCTCATCAAAGGCAGAGAGCTGTTCAAGTTAAGGAAGAGAGCAGAGACGAAGTAGAAAGGGTCATATGTTGAACACAGAGCCCAGGAACCAGGAACTCAATGTGGACTCACTTTGTCAGAGGACAACGTATTCCTTCTGGACACCAGTACTACAGCTTATATGTTCATTGGGATCAAGGGTGGAGATTATAGTCTAGAGATTTAAGTCAGTAAGTTTGTCTATTTAAAAGTTTAGTAGCCAGTTAAGTATTAGACTGACAATAGTCAGTCAGTAGTGGCTTCAAATATTTTTCTTAGTTTAATGTTCTTTATGTGGTTTAGAGACTTTTTCTATAGCCATTTAAAAGTGACTGTACATCCTTTGGAAAAGAATTATTTTTGTGTGGGGTTAGCTTAGTGGAACACGTGGGCAAGTTTGAGATTCACCTTTTTGCCTTCACTGTCACTCGTAGACATTTGCTCTTTATCAAGTCATGAGAAGCAAAATAGGAAAGAAACAGGGACTGACAAGATGTGGATCAGAATCGATGACTATTTCAAGACTTCTCTATGCTATTTTATGATGGCAAGTCAACAAAAAGGTTAGAAACCATTATTTCCAAATAATTTATGAGCAGTAAAGTACAGAAAGAGGCGCTAGCACCCATCTCTATGAACTGGGTCTTTTTTGTTTGTTCAAGTGAGGATATTTGGACCATAAGTGATGAAATGATTTTCTCCAAGATGACACTGCTAGCCAGTACCAGATGTGAAGGAGATATCACCTCTTTTGGCATTTATCATTTTGTCTTACCAATTTGTTACATTTGTTACTTGTCCTTTGAAGATAAATGGCCAATACCTTTCTAGAACAGTTAAGGAAGTGTGAAGAAGGGAGAATATCACCAAAATTGACTCAAAGTTAAGAAAAGGAACAAAACTAGATTACGATTTACAATGTATTTTTTGTATCACATAAATTTGTTTATGGGTTACTTATTTAAGTGTGGTCATAAGAAATGTTAGTAAGAAGACTTTCAAGATATTCTAGAAATATAAAATAATGTAAGTTGATAATTTGTGATTTTTTTATTCCATTTAGGAAAGTCACATAGTTTAAACAGCAAATTATTGGAAGATGAAACACAATTATTCAATAGATAGATAATCCAAAATGTTAATTATCATAACTGTATAAATTTTATAAATGTATTCAATATTTTTAAAGGAGAGAATCTATGTTTGACAGCATAAGATTAAGAACAATGATAAGATACCAATATTCTAGCTTTGAGTTACTGTATCCCACGAATACATGGCATTAGGTTAGCTACCTTTGGATATAAATTGAGCTAAATTATTCCAAAGAGCATAAAACTATAGATCAGAATAAAATGGGTTTGGAGAAAAGGTCTATTTCTTCATACCTGATCTCTTTTTCCTAAATTTGACTTTGTATTCTGAAATGTATTTTTCTTTGTAAGGAATGATTATTTAAAAAATAACTCTAAAGTTTTTAGTAAAACTTCAAAATTACTTAATATTTATCTTATTCCTTATCTGGTCTGTTAAATAGATGTCTTGGCAAATGGATGAATTTGAAGGGATGTATTTAGCATATTTATGTATGAAGTCTTTCTCGCTATATGTGCTAAAATATTCACACACAACATTTATACAAATGAATATATGACATACATATTTTTAAAGTTAATATGCATTATATATAATATTTATTGAAAAGCATACATTTACATTTATATTGCATAGCTAAATATTGTCTGACTCTTTATTTTTATTTTTTTATTAAGTAATCTCTACATAGATCATGAATACATTTATGCTATTATGGGATTCAATGTGTTGATTATTTGTACAAATTGGAGCGCTTACATCCTACTTATCAACATAGCCTTCACCTCATTTACCCAATCACAGCTTTAAACATTTGTGTTCCACACCTGACTCTTTCTTTAAAGACGGTTTCAGGATCATTGCTGTGCTATGCTCACATGTGCATCACCAGAGTCTCGCACAATGTCTGGTCCGAAGTATACATTCAATAAGCAATTGGAAAATTGCTGAGAAATTTTAAATTTTATGGTATAATATGATAAGCTCTGAAACATTTTATTCTGTATTTAAACATATCAATATAGATCATAATATTTAAGAATAAAATATAATTCTAAAGACTTAAGTGAATAATTAAAAATATGTCTTATTCATATTTATCCTTTAAAGAATAAGTTAAACACAAAAGAAACACTACACTGTGATTTCCTAAAATTGAAGTCCCATTAATATGCATGTTATATTTTACTCCAAAATACTTGGCCTCATTAAGACTTCTGATTTACCCTCATTCAAGGTGCTAACTTAGCCTGATTGAACCAACTTTATTGCAAATTTTACGAGGAAGATATTTAGCTTTATTTCTGTAGGAAAACATGGTCTGCAATTTCTCTTGCAGTAATTCTGTTCCCTATAGCTGTAGGCATATGATTACAGGAAAATCAGTTTGTAGTAATGCATGTTGCATGTATGCAGGAGTGGATGCATGAGTAAGATTTGAACATGTGACAAAGCTATAAGTATGTATTTCATACAGGTAGTTGCAAAGTAAAGCAACAATTTGAACAACCACAAGAACTGCATTATTTGTTATGACTTTTCATTTGTGTTCTCCACCTCTTCTGATTTCATGTTTGAACACCTTGCGTCTGAGACTTACATCACTTTGGCTAAGATGTGAGGTCAAGGCACAGTTTCAAACACAGTTGAAACGGAACAATGTATCTTAGTATTTGCTCAATGAATGAATGAAGGAAGGAAAAGAAGAAGGTATGGGTGTAGTCAGAGGATTATCACTCTGAAATATAGTAGTCACTGGAAAGGCAGTACAATGTGATGGCAAAATTGAGACAGTTCAATTTATACTCCCCCTATAATAACAAAAGCCTCACAAATATCACAATTTATACATTTCTGTATGTAAAACACAACTCTTGTTTGCACTGTTCTTTATCAGTACTTAAATTATATAGCATGACCTCTCAGGCAAATGGGTTAGCCAAAGGCACCATCCTTTTTTTATTTGTGCTGATATTTCCTGTGCCTCCTTCTTCCTTACGAAGAATAATGTCCAGGACGTTAGGTTAAATATGACCTTAACCAGAGGGAATGTAGTTTATTGACAGGACTCTTTACAGATGGATAACAATAGTCACAAGAAAGCTGCATGATTGCTCTTCATGGTGGGCCAGAACCTCAGTCAATGGCTGCCATACATGGGAACAAAATTATTAAAGCATTTTATTTCAATCACTGGAATGGTTCCCTAAATAAGAACAGACTTGCTAATAGCCCATTTGGCTAGGTTTTAGAAAGGCTGACA
The DNA here is from genome assembly GCF_000181295.1 of Otolemur garnettii. Taxonomy (NCBI): domain Eukaryota; kingdom Metazoa; phylum Chordata; class Mammalia; order Primates; family Galagidae; genus Otolemur; species Otolemur garnettii. The sequence continues at coordinate 21,124,763 of NW_003852400.1, forward strand.
GATTGTGGCCTATGGAATACAAATGGTGGGGGTGATCCTTTGCCAAAAGACCCAAGAGGACCCTTTTAGAAATTCAATACTAATCTACATTATATCACTTTGATTATTCACGTCCAATGGAGAAAATTTCAAAAATACATGAGCATTTATGTCCTTGGTGTGAAAATTAATTTCCCATTTCATGGTCAATGCAGAAATGCTTGGCAAACGAGATATAGATCAACTTAATTGGCAGATACGCTTTACAAAAGATCCATGTGTTGTCAGACCATTGGGGAACATGGTGCTCTGACTTTCCTTCATATGACTCTGGTATACAGAAGAGCCACAGAGAGCCAAGACTTCTCTGAATGGTGGCTAACATAGGAAACATTATTTTCCACCTTAGGCACATGCAATCTAACCCAGGCAACAATCTCACCTACAGCACAGATTGGAGCTTCTGGGCTCTGTTGGCCAGCGCAAACTGGAGGAGCCAAAGAAGTCCCCTACCCAAGCCCTCCCTCACCCCTGCAACAACTCATGGCTTTAGTGATATAAAAGTTTCCATGTCTGCTTTTGCTCTGCCAGACCAAAGTCAAGCAGAGAGAAACAATCTTGGGTTGTAGAAGATCTAGGTCACGGTAAACACCCAGTAACTAGTCCACTAAGTAGGCTGAACTAATTCTAGTCTCAGCTCTGCTGCTAACTACCTACTGAACCTTAACTACTTTTCTTTTCTGAGCTGTCACAAAAGAAGAATGACAGTCCTTGCCTCCTAAGACTGTGCCAAGTGTGAAGTGGGACAATACGTAAAAACACATCTTGTGAAGTCTCAGAGATTAAAGATGATAGTTCCCTAAAAGTAGCCTGGAGACTAACATTTTAGAGGATAAAAGAAGTGCCATTTTTTTTTTCATTTTTATTCGTGCGTTATTCAAGGAAGTGGGTCATCTAAATTGAAGATTATAGCAGGTCCTCAAATAATGAATAATGTTTTGTTCAATTTTGTCTTGTCACAATGTTGATGAGAAATAAAAAAGTTGATTTTGTTAGTTGTTTCACTCAAAGTCACAGTTTCTAAGAAGTGATCAAGGATAACAGGATTTACTGGACACCATTTCACATGGGAATGAGTTAATGTGATTTCCATTTGAATAAGTCAAAAGCATGTTTGATAGACAGTTTCATTTTTTCTATATTGACTAAAATATCCAAGAGATGGCACAAGCACAAAGCATCTAATATAACTTTATTTTTGCTGGAAGTTCTGGCATCATTTGCTCCAGAAGCCTGACACTTTTTACAAATTATGCTTCATGCTTCCAATTTAATCATGAGCCCTTGACCTCTGTTGAAATATGACGACCAGTGGGAGGGACGAAGTGCTAAACTGTTATTGGTCTTTGTGTTAATGAAGCTTCTGAGATAAAGTTTCAAGGGGATAGAATATGAAAGGAGCAATCAGAAAGACTTGGCATTGTGAGTTGCATAGACCTGCACTGGAAGGGTAGAGCGGGGAAGCACACTGAAAAGATATTTGCTTCATCATTTTCCTTCTAATTCAAAGGAAGTAGAATGATAGGGTCCTAAGCTGATGAGGTTTAGTAGCTCAGTAGAGCTAAAACCTATAGAGATAAGCTATCAATGTTTTAAAGACTTTCTTCCCCCTTTCTTAAAGACTTTCTTCCCCCTTGCCCTGTGAATTCAGAAAATACTCAATTTTCTTCTACTATGTTACTTCTTTGGGAAATAAATCTGGTCTCGAGTTTCGTAGTAGGCTGCTTTTACTTTCTAGCAGGTGGCATAGACACTTGTCACCACACATTCAAAGCAGAAAACAAATTAAGCGCCATTGGTTAAAACAAGATCTCTTTATTCTAACCTGATGATGTTGAAGATGTCACTTTAAAAAGGACGATCTAAAGGAGAAAGCTACCATGAACATTTTGTCAATGTCATCAAGTTCTGTCTCAATATTACTAAATATAAAGCTAAAAAACACAATTTAGTACAAGCTTATTAAGTGTTTGACAATGACTGCATATTATCTTCAGTATTTACAACAGCCCTGAAAAGTAGGTTTTATTATCTCCAGTTCATAGAGTAGAAAGTAAAGCAGAGTGTGGTTAAAACATGTCCCACATAGCACAGAGGACAAATGGACAAGCCGAGATTTGTAGCCTAGGAGAGGCAGAGTGATCTCATTCACTTCTCTGTATACCATGCTGTCTTTTAAGATGTGGTCGCTCTGGTCATAAGTGCACAGCCTTGCTCAAAGATTGCAAGCCTGAGTCCTTCAAAAATAATTATCACTCTTTTGAATAAAAATGTTAATGTAGGTAGATATTAGCTAGCCTCTATTGTTACTACCCTTTCTAACAAAATTCCAGTTTTATTAATTATAGCATCAAAAGAAATCATTCTTAGGAAGAGCCTGCATTTCTCACAGTGATAATGAGGGACTATTAAACTTGCATATAACAATGATGGTAGAATTGAGGACAGCAATATTCTTGTGAAATCAGGGTTTAATCACATTTTTCTCTTCCTCCTTCATTTTTCAGTAAAATCACTGCATCACGAGTGAGGTGTTTGAAGACACAGTTATCTTTATCATATAGAATTATTCAAATACTCATACAACAGCATCAACATTTATTTATTTTTAAATGTTTTTCTGAGACAGAGTCTCACTCTGTCACCTAGGCCGGAGTGCAGTAGCATCATCCTAGCTCACTACAACCTCAAACTCCTGAGCTTAGGCGATCTTCCTTCCTTGGCCTCTTGAGTGGCTGACACTATAGGAACACGCCACTGTGCCTGTTAGTTTTTCTCTTTTTTGTAAAGAGGGTGTCTTGTTCAGGGTGGTCTTGAGCTCCTGTACTCAAGTGATCCTCCTGCCTTGGCCTCCCAAAGTGCTTGGATTACAGGTGTGAGCAACTGAGCTCAGTTAGAGACAACATTTATTAAATGGTACTAGGTGTTTTATGGAGTCTCAATCTACATAAAAAGGAATAGAGGGACTGATTACTACCTTCATCTTATAGATGAGAACACTGAGGTTTAGAGAATTAAAAAGTTGCCCAAGATCATTAAATTAGTCAGTGACTGATCTGCGATGTTAATATATCTGAGCTCAGTAAAGTACATTGCCTCTCAACATTACTGACAGATTGTTTTATGGCTATTAATAATCCTTCTATAATTTTTTTTTTTAGCGGTTTTGGCCAGGGCAGGGTTTGAACCTGCCACTCCCGTATATGGGGCCAGTGCCCTACTCCTTGAGCCCTACTCCAGGCGCCGCCCCCTTCTATAATTCTTCATGTGAATATACCGAGAAAAGAATGCAAATCTTGTGATTATTAAATCTTGCTGACTTATGATTATTCTATACTTATACTCTATTTCTCTAGGTACAATCAGTATTTCTGTAATTATCAGATATGTGTGAGATCTAGGAAATTGCACAACTGAAATTTATTGTATAATATATCCCAAAAAGTTGAAATACAAATTTTGTTCTTCACATTAAAAAAATTCCTCCTAGCTGGTTACTTCTCCATGTAAGCTTAAATTCCTTTGATTCATGGGCCTGTGTTGTTTAACATTTTATTCTCCTTAGCATTTATGCATGGATTCTTGGCCGGGGCTGGGTTTCAACCTGCCACCTCTGGCATATGGAGCCAGCGCCCTACCCTTTTGAGCCACAGACACCACCCACAAAGGAGACATTGTAAACACCTTTTGAAAGTATGAGAATTGCATGCACCATATATGCTAAAATCTTTTATGAACTAAAAACTGATATAGAGATGATTGCTATGGTGTTACTATTTCTACTAATAAACTCAAGTTCATAGTTTTTGAATGAGGTAAGTGGATAAATCAATGTCTCACAGAGACCAAGGGGAACTCTCCTTGGTTCAGTAGTTATCAGTTGAGATATATAGGAAATTCCTGTGGCATGCCCAAACTGGAAGAATTTCATATTGAAAACAGGAAACAAATAACCTTCACTTATCTACCCAAGGTCCTGCATACTCTAAGATCTTGCTCTTGGCCTAAGAGGCAGCATGATAATTTCTCTGATCCCATTATGAACTTAGGTGCAGACTAAGCCACAGTGTGGGACTTTTGGAACTATCAACTCAGTCTGAAGTCCCTCAGCTAAGGCTATGGTATGTATGGTAAGTTTTCTGGTTAGAAACAGACTTTCGATTTTTGTTTCTTTTATCTTTCAGATAGTTTTTTGCATTCCCCCAAAACTCAGTTTTCTTAATCTGATTTACCTTGAATAATTTTACCTATTTACTTAACGACAATACTTGTATATGTGCATGGGCCGAGCTAGAGGATACATTCAGCTAGGATTTTGCCATTCTGCCTGAGAAGGAATAACCTATCTGGCAAATTCTTTCTTGCTTCTAGTCATTGATTTTAAGTTGTGAGTGTGTGCAGCAAGTAGAAGAGCATTTTTAAAGGGCGAAATAAATCCTGATAGCTGTTTTCTATGCTAAATGCTTCTTGCTCCCAGACAGACACATGCTATTTCATGGAAGTGAATGGCACACTTTGTCACCAGGGCTGGGCATTAATTTTGTTCGTGCTCTGCTGATCAGCTTACAGAAATCTGTCCTCGTGCCATTCACTTCTGTTTAAGAAACGCTTAATATTTCCTGTGAACCGACTTTGGAAAGAAAAACCAGCAACTTTTTATACAACTCTGAACTATTCTGACATTATGTGAAATCAAATGTCTAAAAATTATAGAGATTAGTAGATAGCATTATCTTTAATTTTTTTCCCGAAGAGGAAAGCTTCCTGGTTTTTTAAATAAATATTCAGTAACTTGTAAATTTTCTCATGAAGTTTCCTTTAGGTCATTCTTAATATAGGAAATAGAAATGGATTTCAAATATGGTCTGTGAACCAAATACTGGTATTATATCATGGTTACGTTTCCTGATTTTGAGAACTCAGTTTGGTTATATAAGGATATATTAATACTTGTTCTTAGAAAACATACACAAAGTATTTCAGAGTAAAGGGGTACAATGTTTTCAACTTAACTATTAAGTGATTAAGAAAAATATATGTAAAAGTAACAATTATAAAGAAAATGAATTGGTATATTTGGATGAAGGATATATAGAAACTCTTCGCACTATTCTTGAGACTTTTCTGTAATCTTGACATTCTCTTTAAAAAAGGAAAAAAAATAATAATCATGTTTAGCAAAAGTTGAGAAACAATTGTCCTCAATTTAAATGAGCGCCCATAAATCATTATGAAACTGGTTAGTGAAGAAATGAAATGTTGGTTGTTTTTTCCTCACACTGTGTTTCATGGTTCAGGTTCAGGTGAAATTCCTTCAGTGATATTATCTTCTAATATGAGTTTAGTGCTTTGGATGAGATGAATATAGTTGAGCACTTTGGGCGATCAAGGTATCATTTATTATTTGCTCTATGAAACTACAATATATTAGAACACATTAAGCGAAACAGTGGTGGTTGAAGTGGATACAGGATGGAAATCTCCTGACACTTCATTTTACTGTTATTATGCTGCTTTTGATGGTGCTTTTATGAGTCTAGTTTTACAGTATACATTTGCTACTTTTCAATTTCTCTCTGTGATATTAATAAAATTAAATGTTTTCCAATCTAAAACATAAATGAGTACTTACTGATAAAAATACACACCTCATCCTTTGGAGAGTCATGGAGCTTTCTGACCTCCCAGTGGAAACATTTCCTTTGTTTTTACTGTTAGTTTCAAAGTTTTGCCCTTAGTAATCGGTGTCTTATTTAATTATTTTTTTGCAATTCTATTTGCAAAACAATTCTAGTTGCAACACAAACAACTCTCACATCATTCACTTAACCAGCTTGTTACCATTATTCCCATGAATCTCTTTTTATAAACTTCTGATCCTTACCTTGACTTTATATCTATATAAACAGTACACACACACACACACTCTTCCCCTATCTGGATGAAAAGTCAACATTTTCTCTCTTATGTATGGTCAAACAACATGTTTGATAGGGTTTTTTTTCTGATCAAATCATTAAAGTTGACTAGTCATTATGAGATTGTTTTAGCTAGGGAGCCCAAGATAATTTATACTGTAATATTCCATTCACAAATGTAAATATATTTTATTTAGAATAGGTGCTATTAAATGTAAAATTGTTCTCATCTTTTTATAGTCAAAAATTAGCCAAGTAATATGTGTGTTCAACACGTGCCTTCAAAAATAGCATGAATTCTCTAATTGTAGCAATGATCATTTTGCTAGGATAATGGATATTAATGAAGACCTCAGAAAATATGATGAGACTAGCTTAAAATTAAAATGTTAATAAAGATTCATATCCCAAATACCTGAAATACCATAAACTCTCTTCTTTTATTATGGCCATTGTAATTATTGCAATATCAAAAACAATCAAGAACGCACAGCTATATTTTCGGCTGAAGAACAGAGTGGGATAATCTATCTTTTAGTGGGTTTGACTTTATGGATAGGTGATTATCTAGTTTATTCCTACCCTCCGGGTTATTTCTAGCCCTTTTAGTGTGAAGAAGTATTTATTCTCTGTCTCAATTCTTTCTCCTACAGTTTTATGATAGTTATTCTTCTTCCACCTTCTGTAGAGATGGCAAACACTTGGCCAGAATTATCATCAGTTTAATGGCACTGCATGCTCAGATCCAGCCTCAGGTTAGTGCTTCTATCCTGGGCTCTGTAGTTTTGATTCTCTTAACAAAGAAAAATTCTGTTTCTCAGCCTTTACAATACGGTAGCCCTCTTCCTGGTGTTGGAGTGATTCTTAACATTTTCTTTTGGATCTGGGACCCTTTTGAGGATTGGATGGAAGCCATGGAGCCTCGCTCCAGGCACACAGGTGCGCATGCTCTGTGCTCTGTTTCAGGTGTGGCCCAGCTCCAGAGCCTGCACAGTCACCATCCAGGATAGAGGTTAGCAGATTAAGAATGTCCTTGGATGATTGTTTAAGTGGACACCAGAGGCCAAACCCCTGGGATATTAGTGGAATTCAATTAAGGAGGGATTTCAAATCTGTAGTTTAACAAACTCTAGGTGACAACTGCCATGGGGATGGCAGCTGACTCTGGGACAGACTCCTGTGGAGTCTAGGAGCCTCAGATGAAGGATCTCCACTCTCCACTCTCTCCAGGTTTTGTGTTTCTCAGTGCCTGGAAGAAACTGAATTTAGAGACCTTACAAGCTTTATTTAGTATATAACATATTCTCTCTCTTTATATGTATATGTGTGTGTGTGTAAAGTTCACTGAAATCTCCAGCATAAGGATTTATGCACAATCACCTAAATCAAACTCTTTTGTCCTCTCTTAAGCTTTCCACTATTTTTTTTAAAGCAGATAATGGTTACATTTATTGATTGTTTCAATTATTTGGTGAACGTATCATGTTTTATATGTATTTAAGATTGTGGGTGTCATTTAGAGTAGGCATGCAATTGTCTTATTTATGGCATTTTGATCATGAGCTTTTAGAGAACAAATCGAGTATTATATGTCTCTTTACCAATCACTCAGCTCAGTGTTCCAGGGACAGGGAGGAACTTAATAAATCTTTGTTAGTTGATAAATGCATGATTAAATAAAGAAGTGTTATGCTGAAATCAATGATTCTCCTTCAGAGTCTGTGACAATGTAATCTTTGCACAAAGGCACAAAGAGTCATTTCTATAGGGTAAAGGCTCAGCAATCAGGCACATATGACCCGGGATTACATCTGGCTCTGACACTTGTTTGTCGTGTGTTCTTGAGCAATGTACCTAATATACATCTATAAGATTCAGTTTTTCCACGTGCAAAAGTTGGTGCTGAAGGGGAAAAGGGATGACATTCTATGGCACAGGCTGTGATGGATAGAGAGCGTGCTCTGGGAACTAAAGAAGTCTTCCTATGATGAACTTGTAGAGAGTAAGAAGAAAGAAGCAGGTCTCTAAATGGCCTGAACTGGAGGACCCAGGTCAAAGTAAGGATCTGTGGAGCTGGTGTCCTCTGCCATAGACACTGCAGGTCTGCAGTAGAACCAACTCAAGGAGCACAGAGCAGTAGAAGTCAGAGTTGGAAGGAATGTGCTGCCTGGCTTCCTGCAGGCTTTTAATGCTTGCTAGTCCCATCCCTAGCGGAGTTGAGGGGAGGAGGTAGAGAGTGGCTGCTTTCAGCTTCTGTAAGCCACCCTAGGGTCCTTCCAACAAAACACTAGTTGCTAAGGTGACTGAAAATTAATTTTTGTTACATACAATCCAAAACACTGATTAATTCAGCAGGATTTGAGGAGCAGGTAGTTCAAGTTTGGACTTGGTGAGTTTTCAGTGCCCGTGAAACAGTTATACGAGACCTTAAGGAGGAATGCAGGAGTCAATGGTTAGGATGCTACCCTTCTGTATGGATGGCATGCAAAAACACTGTCCCACTTGAATACAGTGGCTCTCTCTTTGGTAAAAATGAATTTAAAAGTATTTTATGCCGATGCTCAGTATTTTAAATAATAATACTAAGCAGTAAGATGTTTGAATGGAGATCCAGTAAAATGCTGATCTTTGCTGATACATTTTCTACATTTGTTGTTTATATAACTCAATGTGTTTCTTTATTTGCATTCAGCAAAGACAGCATTTTAAATGCTCACTACACTTTACCTTTTCTTGTTCCTTTTAAACAACTTCTATTGTTTTATCTCTACCTGTTCTATTTTTTACACATCCTCAAACTTTAAAACCGCTCTAAAGAAAAGATACACATCTTCATTACATTCAAGAGGTATAACAAACAATGGGAATGTACAAGCATTAACATTCCTCTATAAATCAATTTGATTCAATGTCTCTCTTTCCCATTTATAATCAGTCGAGAAGACTGAATAGACAATAGTTTGATATTGGTAGCAAAAAATACATTTTCATTGGGAAAAATAACAAATAAGTGATCTGGTATTAGAACCTACTATCGCCTTATGAAGACTGCAAAAATTCAGATGTGCTTTGAGTTTATTATTTGTAACGTATGATTGCCATGCAAATTCACTCCACTGGGCCGAACAATTGATACAAATTGGATTACAAACTCCAAAGTAACAAAATCAAATTATGGCTTTGTAAACGAATCACCAAACTGAGCACTGAATTTGTTTTTAAGATAAAAGAGCAATAGAGTTGAAATTAAATTTGGGAACATACATTTACTCCTACATTTGCATTAAATTTTGACTTTAGAAAAATATACTGAATACTTTTATCAGTAAAATATCAGCTGCTGGATTGTTCTGTCTATGTGCTCTTGGAATATGTTAGGCAATCTATGGATGAGAGGATGTCACTATGTGTCATTTAAGTTCCAGCCTATTTTTCCATTCACAAATTTCAAGAGCTTACTAATGTTGAGTGTTATAATCTACAAAAAAGTCTTCTAATTGAATAGCCAAACATGGTATACCTTTTAATTTACATTTCTCATTGTTAGTACATTTGAACAGTTTTCATATATTTTTTTAAAGACTCTTTCTCCCTTTTAAAGACTTCGGTATTTGTTTTCCATTTTCTTTCTTTCTTTTTTTTTTTTAAACAAAGAGAGTTGCTTTTTATTTATTTTTGCAGTTTTTGGCCAGGGCTGGGTTTGAACCCACCACCTCTGGAGCTCTACTCCTTGAGCCACAGGCACCACCCTGTTTTCCATTTTCTTTACCTATTTTCTTAATAGTTTAAGTCATTTTTTGAAATAATTTTAAAGTATCTTATATGGTTGTCTTGTTAATAATTTATCAGTCATACAGATTACAATTTTCTTTATATAGTTGCTTTATGAAGGGGTTTTCTTAACACACAGAAGATTTTAGGTGTTTGCGGTGAAACATACCAGTTCTGCACCTTAAGATTTTTTTGCTTTTGCTTCTCTCTTTACAGTGGCCTGAGATAAACATGCGGCCACACGATTCTCCAGTTCTTCCTCATGGGCCTTTTAAATGAAAGTTGGGGTGAGACTCATCACGCTCTTGGCAACGATGTGGCCTAAATGACCATTTCTTTACAAAAGCAGACTTGGCGGGAGGAGCGTGGCAGATCTTCCCACAGCCTTCCTCCAACTGCTAACAGCAGAGATATTTATGTCACCGCGGATCCCCACACCTGTGGTCAGTGATTTCATGCTGCTCATGGCTCATTTCATGCCGAGCAGCAGGGAAGGCCACTGTGCAGCTTTCCCAGGCTGAATATGAACTCATCTTTCCTCGCCTGTCCCACACTTTCCCCAGACTGTGGAGAAGGGCAGGAAACACAGTGTCCACTACTACTCTTTGAACTTTATCTGTAGGGGCTTCATCGACAGGGGTGGGTTTGCTGGATGTTAAGTTGGTGGAACTGAGAGGATAAGATACTTATGAGATCTGTATCTCAGCCTGCCTGGGAAACAGAGAGGCCCTGTACAAATGCTATTCTTGTTGATATTAATATTAGGAATAAAAGGAATTTGGCTCACTAATAAAAAATGAACTTCATGTCACTGATTTTCATATCATGTAGATGAAGAATTTTGTCCTCTTGCTGTGAAGTGCTGGGTTTTATTAAATCTAGACTTTAACGGATGATAAACAATAAAAGAATTTAAACTATGCAATGTAGATTTTGCCTCTAGATGAACAGGTTGGAAAAAAGTGAACTTTGGTTAAGAAGTTGGATTTAACAGAAGCTTCACCTGCCATCTCCTGGTATTGGGATTGTACTGAACTGAGAAATCCAGGTCAAAAGACCTTCCCTGCTGGACTTTGATGACGTTTTGCCAAAGAAATGATGGAAGCTCCATCTTTGAGGCAGCTGATGTGATGCTGGCCAGGATTCCGAGAACATGTTTTAAAAGGACCCTATGCTGGCAAGAAGTATAGAGATGACTTCATGGGACTTCTGAGTGTGGAATTTCTTTGCTTCTATTACCAATTATTTTTGCTGGATTTTTGACACAGTGTTTTTAATTTTTTTAATCTAAACAAAAATAACTGTCAACTTCCTGAGGTTAAACTTTATTCCTGCTGCTACCATGGGACTGACCTCGTATCACCCTTCTTTCATCATCTGACAAGGATGGGGACTGGAGCAAAGACAAGGGGCTTCATGCTTGGTCTCCTCTTGTACAAACAGCTTTTCCCGAGCAACTAAATCTGATTGTGGATTAGAGTAGAAGTGACCCAAGTAAAGCAGTGGTAAGCGACTCTCCTAAACAATACATTTGAGCACACTGGCTCTCTCCTTATTAAAAACAAACAAATGAAAACCAAAAACCAAACCAAACCAAACCAAAACAAAACAAAACAAATCCATGAAATTGCTGCAAATTAACAAACTCAGAAAATGTTCACATGGAAGAGAATGCCATAGTCTCAGAAACTTTTTCCCTGCAACATTAATATTATGGATATAGTAATAGGATATTAATAACTCATTAACATTGACAAGGCCCAGGTAGCATGCGGGGTGTTTTACCTGGTCAGCTTACCCTGTTGTCCTGGTGTCATTATTCGTAACATCCCTATTCACTCACAAAGGGTACCAGTTTGAACCATAATTTATACGGTCATACTATTTTTATGTGACATATTACTCTTTATCTTAATAAGAACTGTGAAAAGATACCATTATTATGATTCCCATTTTGTAGGTGTGAAACTGCTTTACAGAAAGGTTAAATAATCTATCTAAACTAAAGCCGCATAATTTTTAAAAGTGGCAGAAGCGGGCGGCGCCTATGGCTCAAGGAGTAGGGTGCCGGCCCCATATACCAGGTGCAGTAGGTTCAAGCCTGGCCCCACTCAAAAAAAAAAAAACAAAGTGGCAGAAGCTAGAAGACAATTCCAGGTAGTTTGACCTCAAAGCCTGAAATGGTCTCAAGGCCTCAAAGCCTGAAATAGTCTCAAAGCCTCAAAGCCTGAATCTTTCCTGAAGCTGGAACCAGGAGGGACTTCTAATCCATTCTATGTTCTTAGATTAGAGCAGAATCTGGTCAGACTTGGGTTCCTTTGGTCAGGACAAGTTGCTGTGTGTGTGGGGGGGTCATTCTCACCTCTCCCTACAGACTGGTAAGAGAGGTTTTCAAGGGTATAAAAGCACAAACTCTCAGAGAGGGCATGTCTACCAGCTCCCAGAGAAGAAAGTGAAGAACAGAGATAGAAATTCTCTCACTTGACCCCAGCAGATTCCATAAAGCAAGGAAAAAGACCTTTTTGATTTTATGATAGGAACCTCTCAGGTCTGGTTTTGTGACTCATTGGATCTCTACTCTTGACCTGGATCAAAGCTAGAGGTCACATATTCTAGCTGGTAGTTTTTAGGGCACCCAGCTAGTGTGACATGAAAGTATTATGTGTTAATTGATAGGACACATTCTTTCTTGGAGTTTATGTTATATGTAATCTTGTAGATAATCTTGCATTTTATTGATCTCCAACTTCTGAATGCAGAAAACTCTTTTGGGCACATAAAGAAATAGAGAGTACTTAGTAAACTGCATTTTAAAAATGCCACTTTATTATGTTAACAAGTTTACTTTCTTGTTACTTAAAACTTCAGTGCCCTAAAAATGAGGAGTATATTTCATTTGAATAATTTTTTTGTTTGTGGTTTTGCCCCTAAAAACCACGTTTGTGGTTATATTTACTCCACAAAGAATTCAAAGCAGGCCCCCATAAATTCACTCCTCTGTTTAATGGATAGGAAAGCAGAGAAGTTTAGTGATATATTACAAGTTACACAGGTCAACCATAAAAATTTGAATTAAAGTGTGGGTGCTCTCAGATTAACCAGAGTAATAACTAATCCCAAGCAATTATGTTCTGTCACATTTGGAAAGTTATACCTGAGCATTCAAAGCAAGCAATTGGCCCCAATAACTTAACGTCCCATCAGCCATGTCTGGATCTACTTGACCTTTGCATCATGGGTTCTCAGATGTGCCATCGTTTCAAAGGCCTCAAACACAGCATGGAGGAAAGACTGACACTAAAAAAAGAATTTGTCAAGTGTCCTGATTGCTAAGGGTAGGAACAAATGATTATTTCAAGGCCATACTCCTCAGGTTCTAGAATGTTAAAACTTCCCTAAGTCAGTGGTCTTCAAATGGGTATACCTGTCATCTTTAGAATTCAAAAACTTTATGAGGTGGAGGGCATCTAAGTAATTTTGGGTATCCAGTTCCAGATTCTCAATCTCTGTGTATACTCTTTCCAAAGAGTGAGCTGCCTTAGAACTTGTCTGAGGAAGGCCAAGTCCTCTTTTCTCTAATCTCTTTCATAAACACAATTCTCCCACTTTATAAAAAAACAAAACAAAACACAAAAGCCCACCTCCCACACATTTTGAATAGTGGATGCTTTGGGGTCATAAAAAATTTTCTTGGCTCTAAATATTGGTGTTGTGCTGGCAAATTAAATGACTCAATGATGGGCTAACAAACTTTTTTGTAAATCAAGTGGCTTCCAATTCTTTGCTTTCAACAAAACTGTATTGTTGAAATACTATACAACTATTCAATAGTATTCAATACTATTGTTGAAATACAGTTAACTAAATTGTTAAAATGATTAGACAGAATTCTAACTTTAATGATCAATTATCATTTTTTTTTTACCAATAATTAGGGAGCAATTCAAAGAACTGAGGGACATAACTATAAGAATACTCCCTCTATTTTGACAAGTTTCTCAGCACCGAGGTCAGAGAAAGCAAAAATATGAATACATGCTGAATCTATATGTTTTAGCAATATATAATCTTTGCCTATGGATACATGAACTAATTAGAATAAGAAAAACAGAAAAATAAACCAAAGCACTTTGCCCATCTCATTAAAGGAAGGATTTGCAATAAAGCTTTACTTCAGATACTTAGTAATTATTAAAATTCATGATCTATTTATGCTGTTTGGCCAATTATGAATTGATAATAATTACAATAATTCAATTCAGAAGAAATTCTTCTGTGTGTTTTTGTGAATTTAAATTTTTTCCCTAGGGCTCTTATTAAAATTTAATATTTTCCCTTTTTTTCAGAGAATTGTAATAGCCTAATTATAAAATTTCTCAATTACAAATTATTTTTAAGTAAAAAAGTACTACAAATTGACTTATTTCCTTATTTGGGGAGAAAATAGAAATATAGGTTAAAGAATATGACCAAAATACAATTTCAAAATACAAGTACAATTTCTAATTGTTAAGTTTCTGCCACTTATTCAAGGAAGGATGTCTAGTGTTCATTGAGACCTTGCATGCCTTCCTTGTCTCATGTTTACAATGCAAGAGTTGCATGGAAGCCATTTATTATTTCTCTGCAGAACTCTTTATTCAGATGGAATCTTAAAGAATATATGACCAGCAAGTACTTTAGACCTTCTGTTTTTCATAATTGAGGACAATAACACATTTTTCATGATTCTCCAGTCTATGTTCCTTTCTCAACTAGAGAAGGTGGAAAGGAAAAGTTGGGTATGTGATAGAAAAGACAGACTGAGATCCACTCAGCTGCTGAATTTTCTGGTTTCTTGAGCATTCTCAACTTGCAGGCCATTTAAAATATCTATCTAATATAAAATATTAGGAAGTTGACATCAAATAACATAAAGACAATTAATTAACCCAGGTGCTAAGAAATGAAGTTTTTATTTTCCAAAGAAAGTTTCCTACTTGAATAATTTTGGCTGAAGATTTTGTGGTTAGGATGAACACTAAGATGGAAAGATCAAAGTAAAAGAAGGAGAGGTTGATTTTAAAATTCATTCAGCCCATCTGACTAGATAAATCCTGTATAGATTGAGGGCTTGACAAAGACCTTATCAAATAGACTCAATGGAAAATGCAAAGCGGATGCCGTGCTGTGTCTTTGTGACTCAATTGAGGTATAAAGATTGTGAGCAGTGTTTAGATATTATGATGACAGGTGCATCTGAGAGGCTATCTAGGACCTAACCCATGCAAAACAACCACATGCTGCTGAGAGAACAGGGCTTTACACAGCAAGAATAGGCAATTTAGCCTCAATCATTAAAAATTTTATCTTCTGAAGAGATCAGACTAGCAACATAATTAAATGCAATCATTTGCTTTGGAACACAATGATATAGTTCATTGTTTGTTGCCTGTTAGCTAAATACAACAATACCGTGTGTCAAAATGTGAGGTGAATCTTTTTTTTATTTTTCCCAGCACAGAACATTTTAATAGCTTTGTTTTTCAAAATAATGACTTGGTCAACACAGTGTTTACCACCTAGTGTATGTTTATGCTTTATTTTCCCTTTAGAGATAAATTAGTGGAAAAATCAGTCAATTTGATTCATGTTGGCAGTTTTAGTACGTTTAGAATTCACCATTTTTGTATCCAAGAGTTTCCATTTGGCTAAACATGCACACAAACACACATACATGCACACAGAGGAGAAAATGAGATGTGTGACCTGGGACAATTAGACCAGGGTATCAGGCACGTATTATAATATTTGAATGAATTAAAAATAGCAAAGTACCATGGATGCAGAGAAAAAGGAACACCTGTCCACTGCTAGTGGGACTACAAGTGAGTACAACCTCTATAGAAAGGGGTTTAGAGATACCTCAGAGAACTAAAAGGAGACCTACCATTTGATCCAGCAATCCCACCCAAGGGGAAAAAAAAGGTATTTAACCAAAAAGACATGTTCACTGGAATGTATGGCAACCCAATTTACAATTGCAAATGTGGAAATAACTCTAGTGCCCATCAATACGCAAGTGGATTAATAAAATGTGGTATATGTATACCATGGAGTACTACTCAGCCATCAAAAAGTGGTGGTCTAGTATCTTTTGTAGCAATCTAAATGGAACTGGAGACCATTCTTCTAAGTATCACAGGAATGGAAAAGCAAACAGTGCATGCACTCAGTACCAAATTGGAACTAACTGATCAACACTTGTGTGCACATATGGAAGTATAACTCAATGGGAATCACAGAGAAGGATGGGTAGAGGAGGGATTAGGTTAATTCACACCTTACAGGTACAATGCACACATTCTAGGTGAAGGGCATGCTTATAAATTTGACCTGAAAGCAAATTATCTATCCAAAATATGTGTGCCCCTGAAATATTCTAATATCTTAAAAAAATAATAAAATAAAAAATAGCAAAACCTCTTCCTGATATATTCAAGTAATGGGAATGCTCTGACACTTTTGTCCAAATTATCTACGTAATTTGTAGATTTAGTCTACTGTTGTTTATGTAGCTACTGTCAGTACTAACTATAGTTCAGTTGCAAAGTGCACAACAGTGATACTGCTGCCAGCAATCCAGTACAGTGATCTTGAATGCGCAAATTTTCACTCCCAGGAAGTTTGCTAAAAATAATTGTAATAGTTAAAGATACATTTTAATTGATATCAGATTTTAACTATTTCTGAGGGAAAAACCAATTAGAAGTATATAGTTTAAGTATTCAAAGGAAGAAGGTATAAATGAGTAAATCTAAAATTAACAAACCAACCTAAATATGATATAAAAGCTCGCACATTATTTAATTTCAAAATATATTTATAAAAATGAAGTAAATAAGCTTAGCATGTGTTTAAACACTATATATGAAAGAAAGTCCATCCTGAGATTTTTCAAGCAGTTCAAGAAAATTCCTTTTAAGGCAAAAAGCCATTAACATTGTGTTAACACTGTGCCACCTACTGGACAACTCGTCAACTCCTACAAAATACACTCAAGAAAGACCTTAAACAGTGTGTAGGCGCTGAGGGTTCCAAGTGTTTTGGCAGAGATGAAACTCTAGATATAAGCAGGCAAAAGTCATTTGTCAAGTTACGTCGCTGTTTATCACTGAAGGATTTTTGTTAACATGTTTCATATACTCAGAATCATTTTTTTTAAACATTCAAACAGCAGCAACAACTTCTTTCTATGGGTTTTATAGTGCCAGTTGTTTGGGGTCCATTCCCCCAGATCGGATAATAATTTTATTTGTAGGCACTAAGGAAAAAGGGACAGTAAAAGTGAAGAGGAGTTTGGCAAAGGCTGTAGGAATTTTGGGTCTACCATCCTCTGAGCCTTTGGGTAAACAAATATGCCACTCCAAACCTTTGGAGTGACATCTTCCAATGGAGGGGACTGAAGGTGCCAGTACTTCTAATGTCAGCAAAGGGCACCTGACATTACAAATGGATTGTAGAAGTCGAATTCTGTAAGATTTGCTTTAACTTACAGATACTACAAATGTGAAATTATGTGTATGATGATGAAGTATTAAGTCAACACTAGTAGAGATGTCATAACTGGAAATTTGTAAATAAGAACAAGATATATTTTCAATATAGACAATAAAAATTAAGAAAATGGTCTTCCAGCGGTTAAACAAATAATAATAATAATGATGATAATGATAAAAATGACAGGACACTTACATTTAAATGTTTACACTGAAATCAAAGAATGTCAATGTTACAAAGAACATACAGAGCATATAGACCTCATTTCTACAGAAGTATAAACTAAGAGTCAGGAGGTTAAGTGATGGAAATAGTTCAATGCAGAGAAAAACTTGGGTCAAATTCTACAATTGTCATTTACCAGCTGAGTGATCTTGGCCATTGCTAATTGGCCTCTTAGAGTTTAAATTTCCTCACTTGTATAATATAAAGTTATTATCTAACTTGCTAAGTGGATCTGCAGATTTAGTAAGATAAAACACCCAGCTCAATTTCTCAAAGTCTAACAGGAACTCATTAAACATTATGAGCTTATCAAAGTTACTAAACCAGTTCTTAGAGCTGGAACTGAAACCCAGGTGTCCTGATGGCCAGCTTGGTGAACTTTCTGAGGCCATATTGTTTCAGGACTTACATTTAAGTCACTTAAAACTGAAGTTCAGCTCTACTGATATGCATAGGAATGTGCCTGGGCATATTTAATTGATATCAGCTTTTAACTATTTCTGAGGGAAAAACCATATGATTTCAAACAAACCAAGGTCAACAGCTGATCTTTATGAATCAATTGATTGGCTATGTTTCATTCAGCCCCATCTTTAGAAAGTCACTTCAATGGCTTGAAATATGGCGGAATCAGGTTCCATATAAAGCCTTTGTATTAAATCACATCTTTGTAATTATTTCTCTTTGGTGTTTTCCCATTCTCTCTGATGGATATAACAAGAAGACTAATTGCTTTGATAATAAGCATTATCTTGAACATAAAGTATAGTATATTAGTAGACTGTTGAATTAAAAAGGTTTTGTGCATCTCAAATAACAAGCATGAAGGGGGTCAACAGGAAGAAGTGTTCAAGTAGCACTCCCCTCTTTTCTATGTTGCACTCACCCTTTTCTGAAAAAAAGAGATTTTTTTTTTGCCCAGTTGGATATGATGGACCATATTTAGTATAGCAGATCTGACAAGTTGTGCCTCTTCTTTTTTTTTTTGCATTTTTTGACCTGCAAAACTGGGCCAAAACTGGGTTTTGGGCTGGGTTTGAATCCGCCACCTCTGGTACAGGGGGCCGGCGCCCTATTCCTCTGAGCCACAGGCACTGCCCACAAGTTGTGCATAACTATCCTGAAAATTGGTGTCTAAACATGCCATGCTGAAAACGCTATTTCTATTGGAAGTCATTTATTAGACAATATATTTATTTCTCATGAAATGCTCTTTCCTAGAGATTGTCAAGGAAGGTTTTCAACACTTGTTAGAGTAGATTTGTTTTTATTCTTTGTAATTAAGAACCATCTTACATATGCCAACTTTAAAAAAGGAAATCTACTCAGAAAGAGATAAAAGGAGATAGAAATTAGAAGGCACAAGTTACCTCAATAATTAAAGATAACTCTGCCATAACTCATTTCCAACAAGGGATTGGTGTTGGTAATGGCCCTTTCCAGGGTGAGAGCAAGGAGGCTAGATGTAGGGAGGGAGTGATATAAGAGAACTAGGAAATGCAGAGCTTAGCAAGAGTCCTTTGAGATGAGCAGAAAGTTTAAGACCAGTCAGAGGACTTGTTTATAACTTAAGCTAAGCACATATGGGACAATGCAGAATTCTGAAGGCAGAGATGGCAGATGTTACAATCGCCAGGCTATATATATTTTATAATATAGGTACATGTCCTTTTAGAAAGTATATAATGTCACATATATTTGAGCACTTATTTTATGCTAGTCTTTGTGCCCAGAGCCTTTCACATTCTGTCTATATTGGCACAATAACTCTGAGAGGTACGAACTAATATCCTCATCGAAACTATGAGACTATGGAGGCCATGGAAGGTTAAAATGCTTGCTCCAGGCCCTTTTGTCAGTAACCAGCAAGGCCAGGACTAGATATTAGAATCACTGACTCTACAGTCCCTGTGCTTAACTGCTATACTGAGGAACCTGGGGGGTGCTGGTACCTCAGGCTTGAGGGCTGATGGGAGTTTCTGTGCAGCCAGATGACAGAGGATGTGAAAAGAACTGGTACTTGTTGTCAGTACTTTGTATAGTGCTGGAGAACCCCTCAAATGAATAGAAAGAGGTCAAGGTCTTAATAGTTGGAGGGAGATTTTGATCTGATCAGGCTCCAGCAATGTCCCATCACCTCTGTGCTTCCAAACAACACAGACACAGTAACTCAGGGCTCTGAGGGGCCATGGAAGGCCCAGGAAAAGACTGACTTATTACCCTCAACCTGGCTGTGGGGAGAAATAACGAGCTCCTGGGGCCATTTGGAGTAGCTGGGGTAGGACTGGAGCTGGCAGCCCTAAATTAATCTGACAGTGTTTTAGACCACAAAAAGTCACTTACAGCACAGAATAGAGACAAGCATTTTGAGTGATGTCTGCCTTCAAGTTATTTTCCAAGGATTTATCCTCTCAAACATTTATGAAAAGGGAGAGATTGAATTCCAAACTTGTTAAATAGTTTGTCGGTGCGGGCCAGTAACTACATCAAATTGACATAGGTTAAGCACATTATCGAGCTTCTCATGGGTTTATTAAAACAGGGAAAAACACCACGCTCACATATAATCCAAAGTAACATCTTTAAAAATAGGTCTTGATAAACAAGAACTTGACAGTAAGGAAACTAGATTCGGGCTGATCAGTGAACAGAAGAGTTTTATCATATTTATGAATGAACAAGTTTTTCTGTTCAATTTTTATTTTAATGAAAACATTCCATGTCCCCTGTGGTCTTTTTCAACAATTGTGAAACGAGTAAAATTCATCTGTAAAATGGAGGTAATAAAGATGGCAGATGCTAATATTTCACACTGTCTGGTTTACCAATTACTGCATCCTGCAAAGAGTTACAAATGGATATGGCATGGGGTTCTTTCTGACCTTGTAGGTTATCCTTAAGTCACCAAGATATTTGAGGATACTTGAATTTGTTTCTCGGGGGAAAGTGTTTGCTTTAAAACAGCAGAGAAGGGATGGAGGATGAAAACAGAAATGGATGGACCTTATTATCAGTGCCCTGATCAGTATGAAAGCAAAGTTTGGCACTCAAAGGCATTAATACTCTTGAGTCAGATATAAATGGGAAGTATTTTCTTTGTGTTAAGAGATCCTGTTCAAGAAGAAATAGTCTGTGCTGTTGGAGTTTGAATTGTCTCTTCTATGTCCTTTACTTTTTAATGAAAAATTGTTTTTAAAAATGTTTGCATTATATGTCTTACTGCATTTGAAGAACATATTTTAAATGATGAAGTCTAAACTGGAGAGAATTTTAATTTCATTTTATAATTTATTTTATATACATTAAAGTTCTTCTCATACCCACACCACTTCTCCAGGATAACTCCTCAGAAGTAGAAACAGTTAATGATTTGAGGCTTGCCATTGAGATATTTCTCTGTGCACAGAGACATCTACAGATTATACAGGGTTACAAAACAGAATCTATTTATATATCTAGATACATGGTCTTGAAATTTTCTTTTTCTTAATATATGAAGAACATTTTTCCTTGTTCCACAGAGATTCTGCCTCATTCTTTTTAAATAACTGTACAGTACTACACAGTATGAGCCATAATGCATTTAACTGTTTCCCTATTGACTGGCACTTAGGCAGTATCATCTCTGAAGTGTGACAAATGATATTACAAGGACCATTCTAGATGCACCTAAAGATATGAACAGAAAGACTCCTATTTCTGTAGGGTAGATAATAAGTAGAAATTCTAGGCAAAAGCACGAGAGGTTTGTAATTTCCACAAGTAATACTAAATTTCCTGTTTCTCTCTGATTCTTGGTGAGGCTGAATGCCTTATCATAATGACCTTCGCCCTTTGGCTCATCTTCCATGACTTTCTGGCTTATAACATTTTCCTTTGTCATTTGAATTTATAGAAACTCTTTGTACTTCAGCATTTAGTAACTTAAACTCTGTAGTCAGGGAGCTCGGAGCTTAAGTCCCAGTTTTGCCTCCTTTTTTGCTGGATGGCACTTTACCAGAGTCTCCAAAAGTTGGACTGTTTATGTATAAAGTCAGGAAAATAACAGTGCATCCCTGATGCACACCTGACAGCTTTTACTTTAAAAAATTGAAAAAATGGCAAATAACATTGTATTTATTAGGGTGTCCAACTTTGTGTGTATGTGTGTATACACACAGTGGAATGCATCGTTTAAGCTAAGGCAAAAAAATGGTAGTTTTTTCTCATATCTTGAAATAATACAATCTTGTAAAATTTTAGAATGATGCTTAGTTTACATTATGTATTCAAGGAACATGACTTCTTGTGTGGGTTGTAAATACTTTTTTATTTTTGTTTTCCGAAATTATTGCCATCTATAAGTTTTACACTTAAATAGCGTCCAGTTTTTCTTTTTTCTTTTTGGTTTTGTTTATGCTTTGTATCACGATATCTAGATTATAACAAATCCAATCTCTTATATTCCATCTTGTATATTAGTATTTGTTTCTGAATAGAAGGTAGATACGTGCTTTAAATTATCTATCATTTTGCCAATGGTTTAAAATGGCAATTTTATCATCTACCAAATTCCAATGTATTCCCAGACTCTTTCTTCTGTTCCCTGTATCTGTTTATCCTTTTCTGGGTCAGTACCACAGTATTTTAGCTATTTCAATTTCATGGTATATTTTGACCCTTGATAAAGCAAGACCTTAACCCTTTTTAATCTTTTGGTTATATTTATTTATTTATTTGTTTATCACCTATTTTCTGCTTTAGAACCCTTCTAGGGAAGTGGGGCCAGTTTGTATCTCAATTGCCTAAAACAATACTTAGCTCAGACTAGGCCATCAATCTATATGACTGGAGTAAACAAACTTACATCTCAGGCTCTATTTTACAGCTACATATTTTTTGAAGTTCCTCAAAACTTTTTATTGTTAAAATTATTCACAAATATAGGAAATAACGTAAAACAAAAATGCAAACCCCCTTGTAACTACTGTTGTAAATCTAATTTTTAGGAAGAAACCAAGCCATTCTTGCCCTCCACACGATTATTCTGCCAATAGTAGTAGTTTTTAAAGCAGTCACATTGGCAGGATCTTTATTTCTTTGTATACCATAATTTGGTAGTGTTTGTTTATTTGTACTATTTCAAAGGGCATTATTTACTGTGCCATTTGTTTCAGGAAAAAACAAATTGTTGTTTCCTAGAACTTTCCCCATCAGTGTGCCAGAAGAATGAGACTTGAAGTAAACAGAGCTTTATTTTTCTCCTAAATCTCTCCAAGTCTCAGTGGAGATGTCGAGAGGGAAAAGGCAGGTGTTGTTTTTCTTGATAAGTTTTAGGTAAAGGTGATAGTTTTTATTACATTAATCAATATTTAATTGGAATAAAGAAAAAGGAGGAAGGGAAAAAACAACATTTTTTTTCTGATTTACTCAGCTACTTCTGCTATGAATTTGGAAATTTTGGAAAGAAAGCACTGGAAATACTGGAAGGAAAGGCAATATTAGAAATATGGTCAGTGAAAAAGCAAAGCTTTGTGTCGTATCATTCAAGATACAATCACATCTTTATTGGTGCTTTGCTGATATTCTGATTGGCTAGGGAAGTGTTGGGGCTCCAGTGAGCCTACCTAGTGAGTGTAGGGAGCAGGAAGTAGTCAAAATAAAAACCCTGGAGCTGTCAAAGGGATGGGGAAGAGCAGAGTTAAAAGTGTCCCCTAGGAGGTATCTGAGAGCTCCGGAGAGGGATAACTTGACCAACAGCATCAGTATCATGGGGAACTTACTATGAATGCAAACTCTGGGGCCTCATCTTGGACCAAATCAGAGACTGGTGCCAGCAACCCGTGACTCTGTGACCTGACACACCTGTGACCTCCAGGTGACTCTGCTGCCAACTGAAGTTTAGTTCAGTAAGGAGAGATGCATGTAGGGATGAGATGGGAGGTTAAAAATCTGACAAGTACTAAAATCCTTTTCCCTATCATCAACTTCCATGTCATGAGGATGCAAAGGAAGTTAAGCAAATTATTTGAGAAAATAGGGTAAGACTGGCAGCACATTTTAACTTTAAAACTTGATAGGTAAGTTAGACAAGTTTCTACAGATCAGTGGTTCTCAACCTTCCTAATGCTGTGACTTTTTAATACAGTTCCTCATGTTGTGGTGACCCCCTGACCATAAAATTATGAAGTAGCAACGAAAATAATTTTATGGCCGCGGGTCACCACAACATGAGGAACTGTATTAAAGGGTTGCGGCATTAGGAAGGTTGAGAACCACCGCTATAGATCCTCTTTCTTACCAAAATTCATACACACAAACCAGACCCTCCAAAGGGTCTAACCGGATACTGATAAGTGAAAACTTTTCTGCCTCCTCCCCACTCCCCCTAAAACATAACAAATCAGTGCCCAGGGATTGCTGACCAGCAAAACAAGGCTGATCTGGTTTTCTATAGCTTTCCTATCAAGATACGCTCTCATGGGTTACAGACTAAGGCCTTTGACCTGTTGTGGCTTAGCAATATGATTTATTTGTGTTGTAAGTCTATTGTTTTATTCAAAATATTTTCATCACCTGAAATAAATCTACAGGTCCAAAGAGAAAACTGTGAGTATCTCTTCTCCCTTATGGCAGATACCGAATGTTGCTGGCAAGAGATTCAGGTTCTTGAGAAACCATTTTGAATATTTCTCCTCATTTTAATGGAGCCAAGGTAGTCTTTGAAGGGACATTTTGGTCTCCGAATATGTGTGCATAACTATTTTCAAGTCATTTTCATAAATTGCTGCAGCAAATGAGAGTCTCAAACACTATCTCCCACTCGCTCTCTCAAACCTCACTAGTCCCCCCGTCTCTTGTGTAATTCACACTCCCTTTGGAGTCCCAGCCCTGTTATCTTCCCTCTCTGGTGGTTGATACACCATGTGACAACCTCTCTGCTGCAAATATGCCCCCTAAATCACAGGGAGATATGAAACTTAGTAACTTAACCCTTGAAGTTCAAGATGCTCTTTCTTACAACACAGTGTATGTAAGTGTACAGTTGTCTCTGGATATATTAGAAACAGCTATTTAAGATCCAGAGCTCTGATGAACTCAAAACACGGGATTGGACTCTAAAGAGCATGTTACAGTAATAGCAAAATAAAACCCTGTAAAAGAAAGGAAAAGAAATTGGGTTTCCTTCCTCATTTGCTCCTCTTGAGGACTGAACAATGGCATACTTCTGCTTTCTCTTTAAAAAGACAGTGACTCTTTATTTTTTAGGATTATTATAAAAACAAAGCTTTTAACTAAGGAATCCGTCAGGTATCCACTTTTTCTTATCTTCCATTGACAAGCGAAGCCATGCTCTACCCTAGAGAGATGAAGTTACTCTCCAGGTAATTTTAAAGTAAATTAAGCAAACAAACACACTATCCATATCTGCCTTTTAGGGAAATCTATCTGCTGATGCACCTGTCACACATTGAGGCTTCTTTTACAGATAATAAAACTATTGGTCCATCTTCAAATTTTATCTTTCCCTTTGACTGGTGACCTTCAGCCACTGCTTCCCTCCTGCACTGCAGGATCCTACTTTTCATATCATCTGACCATCGTTACAATTCCTATTCCTACTTGTATTTGTTCAAGTGTGACTTTTATTGGCTTGATATGTGCAATAAATCACTTTACATTTTGTCTGATTTTCCTCCTGAGAAGTTTATGCCCATATGAACAAGGACGTCAAAGACACACATCTACGGAACGATGACGTCCACTTGAATCACTGCAATTTCTTAGGTTCTCACATTTGCCAGAATCGTGGCCTTGGGATTCATATAGAAGGGTGGGAGGTATAACCAAAGAAAGTTTGGGGATGTGGATAGAACTAGGCTCAAGCCCCAACTTCATGTCTGAACTGGAGATTTGGCTCGTGCTTTACTCTGAGTTGCAGTTTTCTCTTCTGTGAAATGAGGATCATAGTAAGTATAATAGTAGAGACCAGTGGTTGCTCAGCACACTTTTCCTACATTATTGAAAATCCATGAAACGATCTTTTAAGATAGAGACAATTCTTTCCTTAATGGAAAGTGAGGCTGAGAGGCCAAATAATACTTAGAAGTCATATATTCTCATTGCATTCTGAAGACAACACTTTCTTTTCTGTTTTTTAATTTTAAATGAGACATCTTTTGTCTAATTTAAATTAAATTAATTTATATTTTGAGACAAACTCACTCTGTTACCCTGGATAGAGTGCTGTGGCATCATAGCTCACAGCAACCTTAAACTCCTGGGCTTCAAGCGATCCTCTTGCCTCAGTCTCCCAAGTAGCTGAGACTACAGGCATCTGCCATAAAACCCGGCTAGTTTTTTTTTTTTTTTTTTAAAGAGACTAGGTTTTGCACTGGCTCAGGCTAGTCTGGAAATCCTGAGCTCAGGCATGCCGCCGGCCTCGGCCTCCCAGAGTGCTGGGATTACCGGTGTGAGCCACCGTGCCGGGCCTCACAGTACTCTTTCTGTTACAGTGGGACTGCATCTCGCTCATGGGAGTGTCGGGTGCCAACCAAATGTGATACTCAGTGTTAAAGCACTTCAGGGGCTTTGTGCTCATTATTTCCAGCCAGCTTCGGTGCTTTGAATGCAGAGTGCTATTCTGTAAAAATATATTTATATACTAACAACACCATTTTCTTTCAAGTGGACCCTGTTTCTTTGAAACTTCTTTAAAAACCATAAAATGGCACTCACTAGCATAAGGCTCAATCTTGAACAGACTTGTAGAGTTTGCCTTTGGTACCCCTTTTCACTCCCAAGTGCATTCTTTTGCTTTTTCAGAAGAGTTTTCAGTTTTAAATGGTCTGAATAAATATAATTCCTTTCTCATGGCCCCCCGTGGAAGGCAGGGGGCATATGGTTAAGAAATTGAGAATTTTTTCATAAAAAATGTTTAAAAAGTAATGCTTATTAACTATCACCATCATTAGATAAAAAGAAGGGATATTTTTGTTTCAGAAAAGGAAGGCTATAATCTCAGGGAAAAAATGTGGTCCTTTAAACCGAAACTTTTCTGATAAGAGAAACTCTTGCCGTGGTTTTAATCTTGTTATTTTGCTGCCAGGTAGTGAAACCTCATTATGGATCAGCAGGGATCATAACGCCACATTTGAGAACCATTGTTTTAGGTTAAAAGTCATCTGAGACCCAGAAAAATCTGAGCAGCAAACAGATCTGGGCGAGAATGGGTACTGCACCTTTACCAGGAGCGTGGAACTGTGATTCAGACTGTGTGCTGTGTAGTTAAGCTGTTTAGATTTAAATTCTGTCTCTGCTTCTAGTTATATAGTCTTTCTTCATGTGTCTGAGCCTCAATGTTCCCTGGAGGTAAAATGGGTATAATTTCTGTGTTTATGAGGAGAATTAAATGGGATAATTCAGCCAAGAAACTTCATAGTAAGATGCCTCAATAAAAATTGGTTTTAAAATTAATTTATTATTAACATGTTATTGTTAATGATAATAATTTTATCCTTATTTCTTCTTATTACTTCATTTAGCTCCTGTGATTTCAGTCTTCTCATCTGTAAAATGGAGATAAAAATACCTAGCTTTCAGGGTTATAGAACTTAAATGGGATAACGCATATTTGTACATAGGTTGGCATATGTCAGAAGGTTGATAATGAAATGTTAAAAGCAAAACAGACTCATAATTATCATTTTTAAACTTAGCAATATCTACTCTAGAGCTCTGCTTAGAACTATTGTAAAAAGGAAAAACAAAACAATGAAGACATTATGTAAAAACCCTCTAGCTTGTGTATGAATAGCATTAAGGCCAGATAAACAGTCTTCTCTTCTGCCTAAGTTTATATTTTCAGGTGTCCTAGAAAACTCAGGGAGTCACCCAAGGTGCATTTATCTTCCACACCTACTGCCCACTAGTCATCATTGTGGTTAGGTCCACAACCCAGCTCTTACTTTGTGGGGCAAATTCTGGTCAGCTGGAAGATTCTGGACAGTAATGGAATAAAATGGAGGAATAAAACCAGCCTATAATATTATCATCTTGACTCCTCAGTAAAGAACGTCCTAATAACTTTCTAATTCATGGGGAAGCTGGATAAAGCAGTTAGGTTCTAGATAAATATTCTTTCTTTCATTCCTCTTAAAATGAGCTATTGCACTTAAAGGAAAAAAAGCTTTAGACTGGAACATGTTACACGAAAGAACGTATGAGAAATTAAAAAAAATTAAAAACAGTAAGTAAAAGAGCTAAAATTAATATTAGAAATGAAAATAACCCCAGACACAGTAAATACACTTAAAATAGCAGAGATGGTAAATAAAAATCACTTCCCCAAGGAGGGAAGCACACACAGAGTTTCCTTGGGGTGTCAGAATGGGCGCCTCCCAGGGCCCAAGTACACAGAGTGCCGATGTGGTCCTCATATAGGGAAACAAGGCCATTCCAAGCACATGGAAAAGAGTTGCCATGCTCCAAAATAGATCTTGGAAAGTTTATCATCTCCGAGTGAGTGAATAGGAAACTTGACTATTTTTAGACTAATTAAAATTCAATGTATTTTTACTTGCCATTTTTAGACCACTCTTTTCTCCATATTATTAAAACCATACATGTCATGGGTTTCTGACTGATTTTCACGTAAGTAATCAAAATATAGTTTTAAATTCGATTTAAAGCCATGCTTTGTTAAGAGTTGTGTTTTGCATTTTTTTTTTTTTAGTAGAAATTGCACCTTGAAAATAACAAAACAGGTTAACTCATTGCATTTGACCCTAAATTATGAATGAGACGTCAGGTTGGCAAAGCACCATTTCCCCTTTTGGTAAACCACGGTGCGGAGTGGAATACTATAAGCTGGGTACATCCCATGACAGCGGCCGAGATGAATATGTAGAATAAATAAGGGAAGTCACTATTTCATTCCCTCAATTTGCTAAGAATGGGAGAAAAATCCATGGATCTCCTGCTCAAAGACACAAAATACATCTTACATCACGCTAACAGAAGTTTGGCTGTCAGAAATTTATCATAAGCACATTTTCCTTTTCTGATTTACTTACGCTCTGGAGCCAGACCGCTTTGGTTTCCTTTCCATTTCCGTGGGATCAGCTGTGTGTTCTTCTGTAGGCTACTCACCTCTCTGTGCTTCACTTTCCCCACGAGTAAGAGAAGGCAATAATAACACCTACCTTTGAGGATGGCTGCAAAGTTTAAATACATTGAATCTATAAAAGGCACAGAGCATTACTGGCTCCTAGTAAGTGCTATGTAAGTGTTAGCTATTAGCATTATTATCATTATCGTTATTATTGAAATATTTCTATAAGTCTATTTTATGTCCAAGTTTTCCTGAAAGTTCTAAAAACATATTTTTCTCAAAAAATGGAAATTGCACTTTCCTGGGAACCAGGGATTGATCGAAATTTCACCCTTGGCTCTGTTTAGGATGAAGGTATGTCCGTTCCAACATGATCACTTAGTTTCTGAGAATCAGCCGTGCACAAATGGGTTTGCTGACGGGGTTCCTTCTTTCAGCTAATTTTGCATATCACAAATTAAAATGCTTATTTAAAATATCCCATTTAAACCAAATAATTTATGGAAAGTTCTTTGATATTTTACCTAGAAATGTCTCCGCTTATTATAAGCAATGAGGCACCTGAGTGACAAATGAGATTGGCAAAAACTGCAGGTGCAACAGAGGCCACAACACAGCAGACACAGCAATTTATAAAACTGATTAGATTAAAAATCCTGCATGGACTGAAATTAGTTCTTATCAGCGTGGGTACAGTTTTACTGCAGCAGGTATTAGGGCCACTTAGACATGTGGACAGCATACCAGTTATGTCCACCAGGAACAGCCAGGTCTGAAATGGGATTTGAAAATTATCAAAAAGGCCCCCCTGCTTGTGCCCGACTTGCATCACTGCTAAAAATTCCCATCATTATTTTAACTTTATTTCAGAATAGGCAGATTTCCCAGAGATTTTTGGGAGTTGGCTTATCATAAAGTGTCTTAGGGTCATGTCAATTTGGGAAGGGTTCACGCATTCCTTTATTCATTAAATAGGTATATACTGAGTGCTGGAGATTAAAAAGGAGGAAAAGATGGACCTCACGGAATTTATCTTCAAATGCAAAATGGTGGACAATAAAAGAAATACACACAAAAAATGATTGCCGATTGTATTAGGGATTAGTAAGGAAATAAATGGGGGTTGAGATCGAGGTTAACAAGGAGACACGAGCTTTAAAAACGGTGATTGATCAGGGCATACCTTTTTGAGGTAGTGACATTTAAGCTAAGACTTGAAGTAAGACAAGCTGCTAGACTTGTTTGATTAAAGAATACATCATTATCATTGTCATTATTATTATTTTTGTTTTTTTGAGACAGAGTCGCACTCTGTCATCTGGGCTAGAGGGCTGTGGTGTCAGCCTAGCTCACGGCAACCTCAAGCTCTGGAGTTCAAGCAATTCTCCTGCCTCAGTCTCTTGAGAAACTGGGACTACACGTGTGTGCTGTAACACCTGCTAATTTTTCTGCTTTTAGTAGAGATGGGGTTTCACTTTTTGCTCAGGTTGGTTTCGAACTCCTGAACCGAAGCAATCTACCCACCTCGGCCTCTCAGAGTGCTAGGATTACAGGCGAGAGGCACCATGCCCGGCTGATTATCATTTATAACCAATGTCTAGCTCATTACCACATTATCTGCAGAAAGCAGTGTTTGGAGGAATAGAATAAAAGAAAAGTAATAGATTCGGGTGGGAGGCAGACAGGCATGGAGGAGCAGATTGTGGAAAGGCTCAGGTAATGAAGCTTCTCCTTAGGAAGGCAGGCTTCCAAACTAAGCGGGATACCATGTGAGTGACAGGGACTGGGCAAGCTAGGAGCAGTGAAGGGACATGGAGACAGCCTCCACCTTTTGTGCCACGTCGTGCAGGGCCACTCTCACTGGGTGTCTAACTTGTCGAGGTCCTCCATCAGTACACGGATGCACACGTTTTTCTGCACATGTTGACGGTCCCCTGCCGCTCGGCAGGCTCTTCAGGGAGAGCACTGGATGTGGAGTCAGAGGCTAGAGTTCTCTTGGCAAAATTAGCATATGCAGGTTGGAAAGTGTGTCATTTTTGCCACAGTCTCCTCTGCCATGAAAACACTGGGCTTCTGATCTGCGAGAAGAGTGCGTGATACCAAGGAAATGTGCGAGGCAGGGCATCACTTCAGATGCTAGAAATGCCTCGTTAACAAATGAAAATGCAGCTCAATGAGACCATAACTGCCCGTTTGGATATTTGTTGGCTCCGAGTTGCTACTCTTCAAATATGCCCACATATTAATATTTCAGTAGCTAAGACGAAAGGCCAAGTTTCTCATTGACCTTCTATTCACTAAAATAATATATCTAATTTGCAAGCATATATATTTTCCTCATGGGATACAATAAAATTGTTTTCATTTTGAATGAGAAAAGAAGCAACCCGGGACATTCTTATTTTTTTCTAAATTGGCCCTCAAGCAAAGACGGCTCGCTCCTTTCCCGGGGTTTTGCTTTAATGCCGTCTTTGTAGTCTACGTGATGTTAGTAATGAAAAAGTGCTCTAATATCGTCCTGACATTTGAGTCCTCTAGTGGGCCCAGGAAAAAGGTGCTAAAGCAATTTGCATTATTACCTGCTCTGTGCCATGAACTTCTTTGACTCTTGGGCTAAAGAGAGTCCATTCCCGTGTCTATAAACACTGATGTTTTCTAGGATACACGCCCAGGGTTGCAAAAATTCTGTCAGACGTAAGGGCAGAAACAAATAGTTACACGGAGCATTGGGTAAATTTATGTGAGAGGCAAGTCAATTTAAAATTTAAATTGGGTAGCAGTGTAATTTGCCTACCCCTTTTCCTTTATTGCCTGAACACCCTACGAGAGAGGAAATTTCCTTAAATAGCAAAGCTTTTCTTTAAAAATTATTATTATCAAAGAGATTTGTTTCCTATTGTGCAGTAAATATGGCTTTCATATTGAGCTGACACCGAATTCAAATCCACTTACAATTAATAAATTCATCTGACATCTACTGAATAAACAGAGATTTGGGTCAGACAATAAAAAATTCTAAATCCTAGAAGAACTGTATCACATTTCTCTCTGTCTCTCTTTTTTTCTGTACATGAATGTCCTGCGTATGTACTTAGTGGTACATGTACTATCCGAAATGTCCATTTAATATAGAGCATGAGACGGGACTATTCCAAATGGCTAAAATTTGGTAGAAGTATCCGGATTTGGCTTGTGCAGTTGAGCTGAAAGTCCTAATTCCATCTGTTATTTAAAAGCTCTGATCACAATTGATATTCAATTATAATGGAAAAGAGATCTCTAAGTCACCACCAAAATGTCCTTTGATTATAGCAGCAGAGTGAACATAGTATTTTGGTTTTAGGTGAACTTAGATTTAAATCAAATCTCAGATTTCCAGCTCTGGCACTCAGAGATGCGTAAACCTTGCCAGGTCCCCGTAAGCTTTGCAAGTTTATTTCCTCCCCTATGGGATAATTGATAATTCCTCATACGATTGTCTTGAGACTCTGCTGATTACAGTAGGGGCTTAACAGAGAGTAGCTGGTTTTGTTACTATTTTAGTTATACTCCCCAAAGTCTAGGGGATATTAACTTGTAGAAGATCCGTTACTCAAACAATTTAGGATTAATTGCTTCCAAGTCTCGGGTCCATCATGGGAAAATGAAACGTAAAATCTTATTTTTTTTCCTGCCTAGGGAAGTTTAAATGTCATTTGAATAGCTTCAGTCTATTGCAACAGGCAGAGGAGACGTAGAGGCATGCGTTTTGTGATTAAGAGCCAAGGGGCCATCGGGAAGCAGTTCTGCATGATTAAATCGAATGCTACATTCTGAACACAGGAGCTAGGCTTTAAATGCTTCCTAAAGAAAACAAGGTGGGTTCCTTGGGTCCACACTTACTGAAGCCAGAAGGAAATAGGAGAATGGTTATAAGAATTGGAATAAGTCATTGATCAGAAGAAAATGTTAGAAGGGTATAAGTGTAAGCTCTTCTCTTTTGATACCTTAAAAGAAGAAAACTTTAAGCCATAATGTGGCAAAAATTATTTCAGAAAATAAAAACCCACCATATTTGTGGCCACACTTTGTCAAGTTTTAACTTATTTTGCCAAGAGAAGTTCTCTTGAATGTTCTGGGAAGAAGGGATAGGTGACGACTCTATGCTTTGTTATCTAGTAGGGAAATAAAAAACATGAACAGATCTCCACAACACAAAAGGGAGCATAAAGCGCCACAAACCAGCTACAAATGATGCAATTTGAAATTTGAAAATTACTATGTTTGGCCTGACAAATTTATCCATTTAACTTTCGAGTATACAAACATTCTGTGAAATACTTGGTGTATGCCAAAATATTGTAATTCTAGACTGTTACCCTTGAGAGAAGAGGTTTTTAAACACAGTTTTCTTCAATGCACTACTAAAATAAAGAGATTAGGAAGGTTTATTTCAATGAATAAATGACAAGAGGAAAAAATGCTTTGCATGTATAACATATACATCTTTATTTCTACACAAACACATACACATAGGCGTAGCCCAGATCATATGCATGGGACCTCGAGAAACCCTAAGGAAAGAGGTATCAGGATGTAACACGACATCTGGCTTGAGGGGTTGTCGGCTGCCCAGAAAAGAAGGATGCAGCATGTAAATTAAACTTTCGGAGATGATAAGATTTCAAAAGGGGGAATGAAGTAAAGGGTGCATCTCAAGCTGATTGAAATTATCATGTACAATCAGTGTCTCCGGTTCCTCTCCTCACTTCCATTTATTTCTCAACGCACACCCAACTCACTACTGAAATTACTCTTAATTAAATCCACTTTGGAGCTCTGAATCCTTATCCCACTTGCTCTACTGGTTACACCCCGCATGGGTGTGCACTTCTCCTCCCTGGCTTCTATTAATCTGTTTTCTCTTGTTTTTAAATTTCATTTACAGTTTTTTCTCTCTCTTTCCTTTTTTTTGGGGGGGGGCAGGATTGTTTTTCATTTGTCTTTAAAAAAAATGGTGTTCCTCAGAGTTCTGTCTAAGACGTTTTTCTTTTCTTTTAAACATTCTGCCTTTAATTTTTTTCTTTTCTTTTTCTTTCTTCTTTCCTTTGGGGAAAAAAAAGCTATCCATAGGGAACATACTCTATTCCTATGGTGTCAGTTGAAAAAGACAGACTTGCATTTCTCAAATTCATATCTCTGTTTCTTCCTTGCATCACAATTTCTGTCCACCACCACATGGATAAGACAAATACATCCTCATTTTTTCCCCACATTCAAAGGCTTATCTTCCCTCTCCAAAACATTCCTTGTCCAGACGTGGTGAATGACATTGCATCTCTTTCATTATCTATAAAGGAAGTCTGGAATCCTGAAATTTTTCATTCTTTGCACCTCTAATGTCTATCACTCACTAAATTCTCTAAAATCTAACTTTAAAATAATTGTCTGTTTTCTTTCCTTTCCTATCTCCAGCAAGGTGGCTCTGATCGTTTCTTCTCTGTTATGGCAATAAAGCTTCGGGCTGGGCTTCCAGTTAATTCATATCCACCCTCCATTCAATCTAATATACTTCTTATTTTTTTCATCAGAGTGATCTACCAGAATGGCAAATCGATTATTTTAGTCACCTGTGTTAACTCCTTCAAGGACCCGGTCCCCCCACTGTCTTCGAGATAAAATTTACCATGGCAGGCATGCAAGCCTTTTTATGCATGCTCTTAGGCCAGGGCAACCAAATACCCATTTCTAGTCACCAAGGCTTTTGACAATCTAGTGTCTGCCTGTAACACCCTTCCTCCTTCCCTTCTTTATCTGTCTCACCTATCTTGTCGTATCCCCTTTAGGGTCACTTCCCTAGAAAGCCTTCTGCGTGTCGGGTTAGGTGCTGTTCCTGGAGCACCTACTGCACCGTTGTGTCATTGTTGTGTAATTGTCTGTCGGCCTGTCTGTCTCTTCTGGTCCCCATGAAGCCAGGAACTGTAATTTGTTACAGTATCCCTTGGCTAGGACATAATAGGTATTTAGTAAATATTTAGTGAGTTTTAAAATACAAGCAAAGCTCTCAGGATGGGTATTTGTTGGATGCTCTGTGGGAGAATTATTCACGTATTTTAAAGGGGGAAGGTGAGATTTGAAATGCTGAATTCTGAACTACTGGACAAATCAAGGGCAGGTACTACTCGGTCGTGGGGAGAAATGAAAACCGAGAAGTAGCTCAGCAACAGAATATGATGTAAGCCCCCCCACCTCCGGCCTTCAGTCTAGAGGCAGGAGAATACACGCTAAAGTTGACAGGCAAGAACGTACGGCTGAAAGCCACGGACTCCAAATATGGACCCAATTTTTCTGGTGTGGCTATAGCTTCAAACTGGAATTAGGGACCTTTTGAGGTTTTCTACTGGACTAGGATAGGAAAGATAAAATGCAGTTATATCACGAAACATCTTAAACGTCAGGCTGAAGAAGGGTTTACGTCTTGCAGTCCTTGGGTAATCATTGACTAACTATGAATACTGGTGACAAAATCAAAGCTTAGAAAACAATGTGTTCACATTGTCCAACACTGAATTCATCCCAGAGACACTGAATGTGTCTAAATATCAGGAGAATGAGTGTTTTATTAATGCCAATAAAACCTTAAATTACAAGGGTGGCAGTGAAACGCTAAGGAGGAAAAATGTCGCATCCATTAGAAAATTTGAAAGTAGATTTGAGACTTGATAAGAGGGAAAAAAGGCCCACATTTGCAAACTGAAATTTTAGTGAGGTGGGATGGTTAGATATTGATTATAGAAAAAAAAATATTTCACTGAACTGGCACTTTATTTCTTTGAGAAATGACTCTTCAGTTTTAGCAAATTCATGTTATTCTTGCACAGAGAACTCCAATTTACATGCTATTTTTAATGAAGTGAAACTTTCATTTAAACAAACACAGAATCTCATACCTCAGGTATCTGCAGTATCCTGGAGGGAGGGGGCAGCTGTCCAGAGCCATGGGCACAGGCTGAGGGAAATTCAGCCGGCTCTGATGAGGTATATCTGATCTAGCTAGTCCTGTATTGGGGGGGTCTTTGCCTGTACTTCTTGATCCACTTTTCCTTTTCCAAAGCTATTTTTCTTTAAAAACAAACAAAACTATATTCCAATCGGACAACATTCTTTTTGAGAAACCAATTCAAGATAATCATATGTTCTATCCCCATAATTCAAATTTAAAATAAAAATTTTAAAGACCTGAATCTTCTCCATATTACCAGCTTTCTAAACCCATAAAGTGAAGCCAGAAACATATGTGAATGTGATTTTCTGTGTTTTAATAGTGGAATTGAAAACGAGTTGATATCATTGCCAGGGCATAAAATATTATCACTTGGTTTTACAACACTCTTTGTATTGAGCTCAGGAAGATCATATCTGTTGAAATCATACAGTTGTCACACATATTATGCTTTTAATTAGAACTAAAATGGAGGAAAACCCATACCTGAATGGAATGATTACTCATGTAGCAGTCATTCTCTACTATACACAAAGTCCTTGAGGACAGGGGTATAACTGATCTGTCTATGTGTCCTCAGGCTTAGTGCAATGTTTGGAACGTCATACACAATCAAAATATTTTTTCAAAAAGTAAATGACATTTAAAAACCTGTAACACTTACATAGAACTTACTATGTACCACGCACCTGCTCAAATGCTTTACAAATATTAACTCATGTAATCCTCATTATTGGAAAACTCTCATTTTACAAAGGAAATTACGGCATGGACAGGTTACATTGCTTGCCTGAATCACACAGCTAGGGAGCTTTGGAGCTGGGAGTCAAACCCAAGCAGAGCTGTGCCTGAATCTGTGCTTTTAACTTATACTACTCCCAAATAAATGCTGCCTTTACATTTGAAAAAATACAGTCATGAATATAAACATCTATTTCATTACATCATTGAACTTAGAATAAGAAGTCGGGTTCAAATATATTTCAACTTCCATGGTTTGTGAATTTGCATAAATTCACTAACCTAGTTGGTCCTCAGTTTCCTCATAATAAAATCAGAATAATAGCCTGTACCTCACAATGGTATTGTGAGTTTATTTTTTTTAATAATTGTTGTGAAAATACTAGAATGTAATGGGCACCTGGGATACGATATTTGGTTTGCCAAGGAAAATAGTATTATTTTCCTCCTCCTCCCTTTGTAAAGGGTAGATGTCTGCAAATTGTACATCATACAGGTCTTAAGCAAAAGGGGATACAATTACTTGATTTATAAAGCATTATTCCCAACATCTCTTAAAGATAGAGTTCTTTTACTAAGGCATTTTTTGGACAGATGAGCTTCAAATTCAATAACTTTTTTCTGGAAAAAATATTTTTTTTTTCCTGGAAGCTGTTATGGTTTAAACATCTAATATTAAAGAATAAAATCTCTTTCTTCTAATTAGGAGATCAAGATATATCTCTATATCTATATAAAAGAAAAATATAAACCTAGAAATACTACAAACAGCATTTATTTGTACTGAGACCCTCCAAAATGAATGGGCTCTATCAAATCCTATAGAAATCATCTTGGTCAGTGGTTCTCAACCCTGGCTGCATATTGTAATCACCTAAGATGTATCAAATTACATACCCTTCACTCAGATATTCTGATTTAACTGGTTTGGGGTAGGGTCGGGCACCCATAATTTTTTGAAAGTTCTCCCATTGCTTTTAATTTGCAGCCCGAGTTGAGACCACTGGTTTAGGCTATTATTGTAAACATATCCAGACCCTTATTTCCATATCATTTTTCTCCAACAAAAAACAACAGCAGATAATATTTTCATTCATGTTCACATGGAAAGAGTCTGAGAGGGTCACCAAGAACAGAGTATCCGTGGCATAAACACACTCACATTTAGCTCTCTTTCTGCGATTGACTAAAGCAAATACTATCATTCTCCATCTCCCATCATTCATTTTCTGGAGTTCCAAGAACACAAGAGAATGGAAAACAGAAGCCATATTTATACCAGCTGCCTTTTTTCAGTTTTGAGCATCATGGAACAATACATCTCCAAGATTATCTATGTTTTTTTGGTGAATCAGGTATAATGAAGATTTCATGTTTACTATGCTCAGTATGTTGGTGTAGCCCATAAGCAATCTCAGAACATTTTAAAATGTGACTGAACATTCCTGTCCTTGCCATAGTTCCTAAAATTAACTGTGGGTTAGAGGCATTGAACCAAAACAAATCCCGACCGATGGACATTTTGAGCTACTGCAAAAATATTGAGTAAAAAATATTGAGTATCCACTGAGAATACAGACTTAAAATTAAGAGCTTTGGAGATCTAATCATTTTAATTCCTCTCATCCCGGTAATCTCAACTTTGTAAAGCTGAGTTCATTACCGAACTTACAGTAGAGAGGAAACATTCTCTTACAAATTAGGCTTTGTAAGCCCCACAACATTAAAAGCATTCCTACTTTATCCTTATTGGTAAGCCAACTGGCCCGATGTATAAAATACTTGTTTTCTATTATCACTTAAAACACACTCAGACTTTGACACTCTGCTATTTTGAAGATCAGATGCAAGAATTACATGGTCAAACTTTGGTTTATTTTGGACATTTCATTTTTGACCACCTAATAATCTCAATGAACAGCCTTGAATGGAAGACTTGGTTCAGGTTAAACACAGCCGGGAAATGATCAGTCTTCTTGAGATAAGCAAATGGAATCTCATCTTCTAGTCTTGCATAGCTCACATAATAGGTTAAAGCTTTTCAATAAAACTTTTCTTAGGTAGATTTGCTAAACAAAGCAACTGTGATAGAATAATAATCTAGTAGGATAGTTGGGTTTTGACTTTAATCAGATTTTTCTGGACCTCAAGGAAAATGAAGGATCGGAGAAGAGGAATCAATTTTTTGGACCTCTTCTTGGTATCTTTCACCCAGGCTTGGGGAGAGCATCATGAAAAAGAGTCCTCTTTTGGAAACTATGCACACAACATATTTTTCCTAATAGGTGTGAAGAATGGCTGCTATGCATAAATGATTGTTGGAAAATAATTCTCTGTAAAACATGACTTAACAAGCAACTCCATTTACCACCGTGCTCATTTCCAATACCCAGAAGAGCCATGACACATCTCATAGATGCCGATATTATCTGTGTTAGTTAATAAACATCTTTTTTGGAAAAAATCCACAACTTTAAGCCTCACGATTTTCATACCCAATAAGTTGGAGAATTACACTTTTAAAGGAAAATTGGTAGTAACCACACAGGAAAAGTCAAACAAGAAATTAGAGGATTCTATAACACTGGAACTGTCATAGCCCCCTTCCCCGGACTCCTGCGCAATGTAGTATGTTTTGGTTTTATTTTAATCACAGGTAAAGTGAAGTGACTGACACTAAGCTGACCCTACATGAGAATCACAACCCCACAAGGAAAAAGCAGTTTCGCAATAAAAAAGCAAGGGGTCCCTCGGACACCCCAAATCTTTAAGTCCCACTCATCCCCAGACTCTCCTTACCTGGAATTTTCTCCGAGGGCGGTTGGCCATAGCTCACGAGAGGAGAAGAGGTCCGCAGAGGGTGGCTCCAGGGACTCCAAAGTCAGGGTGCAGCGCTCATCTCCCGGGCAGGAGCCGTCAGCCTCAGGGCGAGGTGCAGGGCGCACCTCCGCAACCCGGGCAGGTCCCGAGCCGCGAGAGTAGCCCACCGGTGTCCGGGGGGCTGGCTTTCCTAGTTGGACGGGAGAGCAAACTGCGTTAGAATCCAGTCCTCCCTGTCCTAGCCCCCTACCTGATTTCCTGACACTTTAATTCTGCCTTAAGTGATGGAGGAGACCCAGTCCCAGGTTGTATTAAAGGCTATCAGGCACCTGCTCTTTCCCCAGGCTGGCTTGCTACCTCCCCAAAGTCCGGGAGGCTCACCTTCCCGGAGACTTGCTCCGCTCGCCCAGCTGTGAAGCTGTGCGCAAACTTCTCCCTACTTATGTCTAATCCCCGCCCGCGCTCCCGCCCCACCCCCGCCCGCCTCCCCACAGGC
This sequence comes from Otolemur garnettii, assembly GCF_000181295.1. NCBI lineage: Eukaryota > Metazoa > Chordata > Mammalia > Primates > Galagidae > Otolemur > Otolemur garnettii. Next base: position 21,164,386 of record NW_003852400.1, read on the forward strand.
GCAGAGGAGGTGGCGGCGGAATCGATGAGAGCCAACCCCCCCTCCTGTCCCCTGCCGCCCCCGCCAGCCCTCTCCAGTCCCGGGAGAGGGAGGGGCGAGCTGGCGGGCTCCGTGCGCCTCTGAGCAGCCCCCCTCGCCCCGGCCCGCGAGTGGGGCTGCGCTCGCGGCTGCGCCTCGCTCCAGTCGGGGGCGGGGGTCTCACACTGCCAGTCCCGGACACTAAAGCGCCGCGTAAACACTGGAAGCAGGCGAGGGACCCTAGGTAGACCTTCAAGGGGGTGGGGGCGACAGTCTGGGCTGGGGGATTGGTAACCTGTCCCTGGAGACAGCTTTCTGGGAGCCCTGTCCCCTCCCCGGAGGATGCAAATTCCGGAGGGAGGTGAGTTTCAAAAGACCCCTGCCCCAGAGACAGTGGGTCCTTCAGCGGCCACTCAGAGGATAGCACCGGGGGAGTCTGAGGGAGGGTCGGTAGTGGGCGAGGTAGTAAAAGTGGGGAGGGGGCTTAGGAAATCGGCTGGCTTAGAGCTGGGGTGCTGAGAGGATGCAGAAAAGGGAGCTGAGAGGAAGGGCAGGAGAAGAGAGACCTTGCAGGTCTGGCGAGCGCTGGGACGGCGTCCGGAGTTGGGCGGCTGGAGATTCAAATTGGATTTGGGGTGACAGTGCTTTACATGTCGGCGGCTGCTGGTGGGCACAGTGTTTTAAGGTGAATGAAAACAGTGAGCGCGGCTAAAGAAGACCGCTGTCTGGGGTGCAGGACACCTGAGACTCCTCCTCTTTCCCCGTATAGCCCTCAATGCCACCAGGAGCCCGGGACAATCCGATTCCAGGCAGGTCGCAGCAGGGGCTGGCCAGCGCGCCCAGGAAGGGAGACCAGGTGGTTCCAAGGACAGGTCGCCCTCAACCTCCTTTGGCCCCCAGCTGGGCGCATCGAGGCAGCAGCCAACACTTTTTGCTAACTCTGTTCAAGGGGTGGGAGGTTAAGAAAGCATCAGGTGCGTCCAGGGACCTCAAGGTGGCTGCGCACCGTCGAAGTTACTAAACACTTGTCTTGGCAAAAGAAACAACAACAACAACAACAACAACAGCATAATAGGACGGGAAGAAAGCCAGCCCACAACCGCAGCACACTTTCCCGGGCAGTCCTAGGTTCTCTTGAACACCAGGAGACAGCGCCAGGAGACAGAGATAGCAGTGTCCTGTGAATGGGGCTGCAGCCCCTTCCCCATTCATCCTTGGGGCCCTTCCCTGGAAAGGTCAGTGACTCTAGCTGTGTGTGCCTGTTTTATTTTGAGCCCTCACTTCACACTCCAGTAGGACTCCAGGGACCTAATTTGTGTGACTGGGGAATTTCAGGAGATCCAAGGGAGCACAGAGTGCTGGGCAGATCAGGTCTCCCCCAAAACGTTCCCTGGGGTAGGGGGTGTCTTTCCAGGCTCCCTCCTCTATAGGCTACCCCCCCCTTCCCTGCCACCTCCAGTCTGGTGATCCAGAGGGCTGTGTGACTCACTATGCATTCAAACCCTAAGGCACCGCCCCACTGCAGGGGAAGATTCTACATAGTCCCTTCATTCCTGGGGTCTAGGTGGGAATGATGTTGGCAGTGAGAAATGTGACCAGGAAAAGAGGCTGGGCAATTGGAGAGAAGGGGGATTGCAAAGCAAAACACATATACATGGCCCTGTACCAGAAACCCTCTGAATTTAGGATTTAGATCCAAATTGTCACGCTGGGCTTTGATGTCTGTCCTGGGCTCAGCAGCTCTCTGCTTCAACTGCTGCTGACCACCCAACACCTGACCTAGTCCCCCCTTTAAGAATTCTCTTTCAAAACCTTAATTGAAGGTAATTTTGGTGCGAAAGCAGAGAATTATTAAGACTGTTTGAGTGTGTCCTATGGTCAACTGCTAGGGGGCCAAACCTTGAGAATTTCCCTCTGTTGTAGCCCACACCACTAAAATAACAATGAATCTGGGAGATTATTGCCGAGTGGAGGGTGCACTGCCTTGAGCATTGTGAGATAGAGCAGGCACAGGGAGAGTTTTCTGCTGGAGGTTCATCCTAGGGCATCCTACCCAATTGATATTCACCACCAGTATTCTGGGAGCAGGATGGGCTTGCTTCTGTAAAGCTACTGAAGATATGCGGGACACAGTCCTTAGCCATAACTTTAAACAAAACAAATTCTAAGACAGCATAGATGCATTATAAAGTCTTTTAAAAGTCTTAAACTTATAAAGCCTTAAACTGTGTGTAGTCTAAACATAAACAACCCAGACTGATTGAAGCGTTAATTGTATGAGAGACAATTTTGGAAGGAAGGAGGAAAGTTCTGTGTAGGCACATTTCAGGGGCGGTGACACAGCAAAAGTGGTATCAAGGATGAGGCTCTCTGTTCCCTCAAGAGGATTACATTGACTTTGTTAGTGACAGACATTGTTGTGCACCTGTTGGGAGCACATGGCTTGTACAGAGATTTAACTATAGTGCTCTCTTAATACTATCAGAATATTTCCTTCATGGACACAGTGTTGTAGGTCTTTGGTGGGTGAATGTAAACATGGGGATGGTCTGATAAGAAAAACTGGCCTTGTTTTGGACATGTTCTCAAATCCCTTACTGGGTCCTGGAATCAGTTTAGTGGACATAAGCAACACTTTTAAAATGAAGTGGAATAGAATGGAAAATGGAATTCTCCACCTTCAACAAATGTGAGTATGGTTTCTTGAAACTTGTGTTTCATTTTTATTTATATGTGTATGGGGGTACTGAGTTGCAAAACAATATATTTCTTTCTGTGGATCACAATCAAAAGTATCTTAAGGTACTTTAGAGTAAGCCACTCTTCAAATAGAACACCTTTCATTTTTAAACAAACTTTCAAAGGAAATCAGTTCATCAAAGAGGCATTAAGGAAATAATCATCTTAAAAAGCGATAATCGCACACTTCTGGTATTTTTATTGATTACTTATGGTAAAATTCTCTGTCTTTATGAGTCTTTGCTCTTTACCTCCTCTGATTCCTTTTCCTCTTTAGAAAATTTCCCCTGAGGGTAATAGGAGGGACCACACCTACTGTGCATCTTACCAGGGTACTTGTGAAATTTACTGAATGTAGAATATAAATGTCTTAACACAATAACTAAGAAAGTGCCATGAAGGCTATGTTAACCAGTTTGATGGAAATATTTCAAATTGTATATAAAACCAGCATATTGTCCCCCATGATTGCATTAATGTATGCAGCTATGATTTAATTAAAAAAAAAAAGAAAATTTACCCTTTAGGCAGCTACTATGTTAGGGAGAAGTATTCTTTAGTAGATCATTGAATTTTGAATACTGCAGAACAGCTTTTAGCTGCAAACTCCACTTCAATCCTGAAACTGTCCTCATAGCCGGGGATATGAAGTCCTGCCACTGATTGTCAAAAGGTCATGTGACCTCTCCTCTGTCTTTGCAGAGCAAAGTTTATTCATCCACACAACCAGGGTTTGGAGCATATGACATCTTTCTTGACATTTATGGTTCTGGAATTCAGTGACTTTTTCATAAAAAGTCCCCCAATTTTTTGAATTACAATGAGTGAAGGGAAGGTTGTCATTTATTGAAAGCTAATGCTACTGAAACCTATTCTTGTTAGGTGTGGTAATGTAAGAGAAGGTCGGACTTTGTAGAGACTGAAGAAAGTTGTTTTTCCTACTCGGAAAAATATTATTTATCAGAATAAATAGATTAGGATTTGTTTTGTTTTAAACAGACATTTAGAGAAAAAAGTTCTAGCCTTTCTCAGGAACCCAATTCCTAGCTTTAGTAACTCCCGATCGACAATTTGATTACATTGAAATAGAGCTTGATCCCTCATGCTTACGTGCTGGCAATTCTGTGCATATTTACTATTACCTAATATCACAACACACTGGCCTAGCCACCCTGGGGGACTCGGAAAGTATAATATCCAGCCTCTGCCCTCAACAAGCCCATAATCCATTTGAGGATATTTGTTTCTTCCTTTCGTAGTCTCTTTCCAAATAAACAACAGCTGGTAATTATTTTATATAATTACCCTTCCTAGATTTACAGACCTCACCATGACAAGGAGAATAATAATTCACCTTGGTGAAAAATAAATGTTTTCCCTTTGAAACAATTTGAACTTTGACCTGATAGATCATGTTCTCTTCAGGGAAGTCTCCTGCTTTGATTTTCTGCCTCTTTTATAAAAATAGGAGCTGGTTTACTTGTAAGTCTTTCCCTCTCTCTTCATCTTTCAAAGGGTGTAACACAGTTGTGTTTTCTTTAGAGAATGTGTCTCCCGGCAGGGAGAAAACAAATTTCACTTGAACTAGGAAGTGTCTTTCCAGCTTGTACTTACATAAACTTTACTTGGGTTAACTGTTAACTTAATGAATAAATAACTCAGAGTAGGAGGGGATGGTGGGGGACTATACCATTAAATAGCAGTGGAAACTAGTCCTACCATCTCTGAAGTTGGGAAGTATCCATATTTCCTATCTTTTAAAGAGATTCTAGAAAGAAACCAGGAACCAAGAGAAAAATTGCAGAAGCGAATGTATGCATAGATGCATTCATTAATTCATTCCATAAATAATGAAAAGTTAAGTCCAAAAAGGATTAAATTCTCATGGGAGAAGGGAGACAGATAATAAACAAATGAAGAAATAGTTTCAGATACAGACTCTTTTATAAAAATCATTGTCAGAAGACTGGGAGGCAGGCATTGGATAACGCTGCCCGAGAGGGGTCAGAGAAGGCTCTCTTGGAGCTCAGATAGGGATGAGAAGGAGCCGGCCATAGGAGCTCCCTAGTAAAATTCTCAGACGGTGCTGCTTCACCCTCAGTAAATAAAAATAAATGCCATTTGGTTTAGGAGTGTAAATTTTTGTGATATGTGTGATGTGTGATGTGTGTGTGTGTGTGTGTGTGCGGGTGCATAAGTGTCTTTGCAAAGGCTTTCAGCAATTCAGTCATATTCAGTCTGTGCTCAGCATTCTGAGAAACGGGAGGTGTGGGGAAGTCATTTTAATTGTTTTTGTATGTCTGGGACTGGTCCATATGAAACTAAATTAGGAGGGAACCATCACATGTCCCTAACCTTTAGGCTCAGATTGTCTCCAAGACACGTTGGTACAGCACTAAAATGCAAGGGAATAGATATGCTTTCCCCCGAACTAAAGCAAAACATAACTTGCCTTTAATATCTACAATTCTTAGTTTTCTGATTAAAAAGCAATAATCGTATTTGGGCTTAGCAAAAATCTACTATGCGCTAGCCATTTTATTAAGCATTTTAATGCATCATCCCATTTTGACTGTATGAAGTAAGGAGAATTATTGTCCCTGTTGTATAAATGCAAGGACTGACGCTGAATGGGTTAAACAATTTGTCAAAATAGTCAAGATTTTAACACAGGCAGTCTAATAAATATACCACATTTGATTAACCTTTGTGCAGTAATTACTCAGCACAGATATAAGCCCATTTATAAACAGAGAGGTATATGATTATTTTATTAGGCAATTCTACACATATTCACACACATTATTTTTGAATGACAACCGAACAAAACTCTTTTAAACAAATAATTTCTGATCCCACCAATCACAAACCAAACAAACACTTAGTCATCTGAATAGCAGAACATAGGCTAATGGAGAAAGCAAACCATTTAAACAATTAATAACAATAATTCAAACATCTACAGCAGAAGTATTTTCCAGTGCCCTTGAATTCAGAAGAGAAGGGATTGATTCTGTTCAGGAAGAGATTTGTTTTTACTAGTTATCGGCTCTCTCTGAAATCTAATACACTGGTACTAACAGTTTCTGGTGTGAGTGGATGAGCGCTGGAAACACAGCCGTACGTGCCTGAGGAATAGAATTTTCCCTTTTTTGTATAAAACAAGAGGTGACGTTTTAAATTGCAGGATAAATAAATGTGAATGAAATCGTGTAACAGTAGAATATATTGTCCACAGTACTCTCTCTCTTTTTTAAATATTGTATTTAAACATTTCCACAGATTCTTTCCACTCCATAATTTAAACAAAAACATTATTTCAGTGATAATTTGCATGGCCAGAGCATTATAAAAGGTGGAAAATAAAATTACATCAGTACAAAATACTGAGAAATAACATCTTTAAGGTAAAGTAAAAACAGAGAGAGTAACAATTAATCCAATTGTTAAAATCGAAGCCTAAAACGTAAGCAAATGTTGTCGTATGTGTAATCTGCTACTCTGTCAGCACCAACCTGGCTGGTGGGAGAAAAAAGGGGGCGAGAGTAGAGACGTGAAGTTTATAAGGGGACCAGGATGAGAAAATTTTCTAAAATCCTAAGATTCCAAATGACAGATGAATAGGCCCATGATAAGCATCTATAAAGACTTCAGAAATTGATTTTAATTGTCTATGTTCCTGAGAGAGGGAGGCGATGACAAGGGAGCACAAATGGTTCACAGGTGGAAACTGAAGAGAGAAAGGAATCAGGATAAAGGGGCATAATTGACCAGACCCAAAGGGAGGATTGGAGCAGAGGGAAGGACCAAGAGATCAGGTATTTCATCCCTGGGGCGATTCTTAAACTCTCCTAGTCACCAGGATTGTGGTTCTTAAAAATTGATTACAGAGTATTAAATTCATTACAGATTTCCCTGCACTGGGGGGCAGGGAGTGAAGAGCGCATCTTCAGAACCTCATTAACTGCCTCTGCCACTTTAGCGTCAGCTTTTACCAGCTTTCTCTCCTCTACTTCAAAGGGGGGCAGCATTTTCCCATGTCCTCTTTATTCCTGTTCTATTTAAAGAATGTTTTCTCTCTGTCATTGTTTCTTTCAAATATCTCTTCATATTGTATCTTGTTGTTTAACCCTTTTTGGGCACTCTTTCCCCAGATGTTCAGAATTTCTCTGACTTTATGCAGCCTGCCTTCCCCTTTCTCAAAAATATGTGTTTTCATTTTCATCACTCGGTGATAAGCCAGCTAGATTCCCAGCTTTTGGAAAGCCTCTCTCTACTAACCTATTATTCAAAAGGACGTGTTTTCATGTTTCTCATGAGTCTGAGCTGAGACTTCATAAAAATGGGCAAACCAAAATCACCCCCATTCACCCACTGTTATATGCAGAATGATAGATTTGGGTAAGGGATTTAGAGCAATGCTTCTCAAATTTTAACGTGCCACAAAGGACCGAGGGATCTTATTAAAATACAGATTTTGATTTATCTCCAGAGTGGGGCCCAAGATTCTGCATTTCTAACCAGCTCATGATGCTGGTTTGTGGCTCATCTTTTATGTAGCAAATGTTAGGAATCATTCTCCTCAAATAAGCATATCACCTCCCAAGCTTTGTTCTTTTCACATTTAAATGTATGCTTTAATCTATAAAATACATTACTGCATGGAAATGGGACTAATTCTGGTTTTCTTGATGTCAAAAATATCTTATCAAATATTTGTAGGGGAAATATTGAGGGCAAATGCCTTGGGAGGGAGGATTTTAGAGAGGGACAGGCCCATCGTGTTGGGGGTAAGTTGGGAAAAAAAATGTATGTATGAAGAGTTTGATTTTATGGACAACAATAAAATGAAGAAGCTAGCTAATCTTCCTGAGCACTAAGAAGAATGTTGGGGGAAGATAATTGTTCTTTGTGGTGGTATCGGTGGCTGTGGTGTTACTAGTGGTGATGGTGGCAGTGGAGCCAGTTGTGAGGGGTGGCAGTGGCAGCAGTGGTGATGATGGTGGTTATTGCTAGTATGGTGGCAATGGTGGTGGTTGTGTGTCTGTGCTAGAGTTGCCGCTGGTGGGTAGTGGTGATAGTGGTGGTGGCAGCAGACAATGTCAGAAGTAGTGATGCCAGTGCTAGTGACGAAGGTGGTGGTGGCAGCGTTGAGGTTGGTGGTAATTTGGTGGTGGTGATGACAGTTGTGGTAGTGGTGTTCATGCTGGAGGCTGTGGTCATGCTAGCCAAAAGGAGATGGTGGCATTGCTGGTGATTGCGACGGTGGCAGTGGTTCTTGAGATGAGAGTAGAGGTGTAGTAACGGTAGTGAAGATGGTGTTCTCAGTTTGTGCTGAATAATGGAGTGGCAAAGATTGGTTTTCAGTTTTGGCTCAAGTCCTTTGCCATGTCTGTGGACTTTGGCAAATTGTTTAATGTCTCTGAGCCTTAGTTCTCTCCTCTAAAATAGTAGTAATAAAAATAATACTTAGTTAGCTGCGAGTACGCTGTGAGGATTAAATGGAGTAAAGCTTCTGAAGTTCTTAGTAAAGCTTAGAGCACATGGCCTATATTTACTAAACAGTGAGTATTTACTGGTTAAATTGTCTGAGTCACATTCATT